>NC_077244.1:1271029-1584411 GCF_947179165.1 Solanum dulcamara | reverse complement strand
GAAATGGCGACTCCGCTGGGGAATAATTAGGTTCTAACCATTAGATTTGATTGTTTATTTGACTAACTATTTGGGTTTGTAATAATTAGTAATTCTTGTTTTCCTTATTTGTGCAATTATGTGTTTAATTTATATATTAAATTGTTATTTGCATTTCATAGCATTTTTCCTATTTAATGTATAGTATATTAAAGAACGATTTTGCGGTACCGCAGTCGGGCTTTTTATACTTAACCCTTTTCGGAACGATCGACAATTTATTGATACGTCATGCGTCCAATAGTTGTCGTAAGTTCCAGCCTGAGTTGTCCGCTTGGGTTACCAGTCTTGTAAAAGCCACTCTTAGTCAACCTAGCGTAGAGCAAAGCCAAATCCCTAATTTAGTGCATTGGCCTAAGATGACCCAATACCCAAGGCGTATTGGGCCCATTAGAAAGACCACCTTGAGTTCAAAACGGCCCTCGGCCTAAATGGACAATCATACCTATATGTTTAAATTTGAAGGTTTTATACGCGGTTTGGCAAACCATTGTCCCTCGGGGTTGGGAGTTTTTTTTGTAGCTTAGTCTAGTCAAAGAAGGACCTTCAGTGAATGACACTTCATCCAAAAGGCGTTGACGTTCAGAGATGTCAAGAAATCAAGAAAGAAGGATTTTCCACGAAGGCTTAGTTGGGATTGTACCCCTGCGTGGGACTGATTATTTATATTCCTTTTTTCTATTTATGTATCCCCATTCAAATTATTCATAATATTTGTATAAATATAAGTTTTGGGGCAATGGAATGTTTCAAATGACGTAATACATCCTTCAAATCGTTAGGCCTACCTTTGGCACAAAAAGGTCACATATCTATTTAGGATGCGCAATAATTGTTTGTGTGTTATATGCTATAACTGTTTTGTGAATATGTTGCTTTATTTGGAGACATGCTAGTCTACTCTTTTAGATTTTTTTAGAGCCTTATAGGCATAAATATCGAGTCATTATCGATAGTGCGTCCAAATATTCAATGAGTCTTTAATTTCCTAACAAAATTCGAACTTTACACTCAAATCATAAACTTTGCTTTCTCATATCCACAAAAAAAAAATCAAGTGGTCGAACTACGTAGGACCTGAATTCTCCTTTGTGAGATACGTAGGCAGTCTTTCAAGGCTCGGTCCCTGTTTTTGAAGTTTTCAGTTTTCCTTATTCTTTCAAAGAAATTGAGAACTTTTTCTGCATCTAAGAAAAACAAGGGTACAAAAGTTGAAACGCAAAAAAAAAAAATCTGTGATTCACAAGTCAACTTTTCTCACACATTTATCATAAAATTAATTTTTGTCCGTTTACTCTTTCTTCACCCATAGATTAGTTTGTCTTAAAACAAAGCAACATTTATGTGTTTAGAATTATGTGATATTTTGCATTAATTATTACAAGCACAGACTAATACTTTGGCTTTTGAGTTATTTTTCTTTTTCAGGGAAAGACTAATTTATGTCGAAAAACAAACTTGCTTACTTCTCAAAGATCGAGGGTTCAACAAAGTTGTTTCTTTCTTTGTAGGGGCTGTTATCAAAGGACATCATGCGATAAATGAAAGGATCTCAATTTGGAGGTCAATTCCCTCTCCCTAACTAAGAAGTTTTCTTTGTACACAGAAGAGACGACATTATTTCAAGAGAGGGGATCACGGGACAAAGAGTTCATGGGAAATAACGATGACATTAAATTTCACAAGACACCAATACACAGCCTGAAAGATAAATCGGGGGAGTCTTTGACTATGAAATCTTACTCCTATATCTTGTTACTTATTTTTTTTTATATAGAATGGCCCCGCTTTCACACTTTTCTCATATCTTTGCAGGAAAACTGTCCCCGACAATAGTCGGGGATGGTTATAACAACGTATGATTCTTTGAATAGTTGGAAGAATTCAAATCATAAGAGACAATCCTCAAGAAAAACACAACAACAATAACCAGAGCTCAAGAAATTGGATTTATTGGAGAAGTATCAATTTGAGGAAGAAAGATATAGGGTGATAAACATCCAACGTCTATATTAGATGAAGAATTAAAGAGATACATATTCCAAGAGTCTCCTAAAAAAATGATATAAAAATTCAAGATAAACAAGAAATAGATACTGAGTATGACAGCATAAAATACTGAAAGCAGAGAGCTAAATATTGGGACAAATTATTGGAAACAAGTGTTCAACAGGATGCAAATACTAATTGAGAAATTATAGGAAAGCATAGAAAACATTGAAAGACAATCCTCTCTAGTAGAAGAATTATCCCAGATTCTGAAAAGAGCAGATAATTTCGTACAATTTGTCCTCCAAAATGCACCTGTTATTATCCGTCACCAGGACAATGAGTTATGTTATCTACAATTGTTTGTCAAGTCTGCATGAAGAGGACATCATCAATAAATAAATGTAAAGATTTTACTAGTACTGATGTAAAGGAATCTCGAGACTTCAAATGAGAGGTTTTGGAAAGGGGAATATCGGCAAAGAAGGGATTATTTGGGTCAAAGAATTTTCTAATATATGTTGAACCTGTGTTCAGTAAGGCAGGAGAGACAATTGTTGTAAATTACATAGAAATGGAGATAACTGATCAGATAAGGAAAAGAGAAAAAAAAATGGCAAAATTGCAAGAAGAGATAGTTGTACATAAAGCCAAGGAGACTGAACTTAACAGAGAAAACTATGCGAGAGAAACAAATGCTTGCAACCATGTCTCATTAGATTAGATCCTTTTGTCAGGAGTGGTCAATATGATCGAGATTTTTTCTACCATAAAATTAGATAAGGAACTTCGTCAGCTTGTGAATGTAATATTGTCTTCAGGAGATTTGGTTCTTCAACTAATAAATGACATCATTGACCTTTCCAAAGTCGAATCAGGAGTAATGAAGTTGGAAGCCACAACATTCCGACCAAGAGAGGTTATAAAGCACGCTGCAGCATCTCCACAGAAAATATTAATATTGGAAGACCACACCAAGTTTGTCTAAAGCTCTGAATTATTTTATATATCATATCTGCAAGAACTACGCACACCTGATTCTCATCTCGATGAGATACGTAGGCAGCCCTTCTTGGGTTCGGTATTTCTTTTTTCAAAAAAAAAATGATTAAAAAAATAGAAAATAAATAAAATAAAAAATTGTGTACATATGTTAAGTGTCATATCTTCTTGATTGGAACGAATACAGTTAGGAGCATGCGAAATATTTGGTATGATGAAAATGATTGGCTTTGTGGTAAACCATAGCTTCTGTTGGTATCTTTCATTCGTACTTTTGTGATGCTTGAAAATTCTCTTGCGGGCATTCAAGGTAAGAATATAACCAACCTCATGGCTTCATGTGCATTGTGTGGTGAGCTTTAGATTAAAATTCAATTGCATCGCACTGTTGATCTAGAACTTGGCCTGATATGTTTGTTGAGGCGAAATCCTGAGTTATGTTTGGTTTGAGAAAGGATTGTAGGCCTTTTTTTACCCGATTGTGCCTTTCAGAGCCTACCAAATAACATTAATCCCTAGTTTTCCCACCTTTAGCCTAAAACCTTTTCTTTGGACAACCACATCTTAGCCCTTTCCCTTCTGAGTGCTTACATGCACTATCCCTCTCTTGGCCCAACCTCCTTGAGCGCACCAAAGACGCGCAAATTATAGAAGAAGATCCAACTTCGAAATTGCCAAAGGCAAAAGACGTAAAATCTCCAAAGTCAAGAAAGCAAAGACGACTTTCTCATAAAAAAAAAAAGAACCTCCTACAAGGTCGATGTAAGACAAAAAGGAAACTACTCCAACAAAAAAGGAGAAACCTCAAAAAGGAACGAAAAGAGAAAAGCTCTAACAACTAAGGACTCAAAGAAGTCAAGACAAAAGAAAGAGGTGAAAAGAGGAAAAACTCTATCAAATAAAGACTCGAAGAAGTTGAGACAAAAGAAAGAGGATTAGACGTCAAAAGGCGTATCGATCATCAAAAGCACAAATTCAATGTGATGCTCAAGGAGAGATTAAGTCACTTTTATCCCAAATTAATATCCCACCCGTTCCCTTAGCCTACATTACAAACCAATAAACAAGCCCTATATGATCTCATTCCAAATATTCTCACATTAGTGGAGACTTACATGCAGGCCAAGCATATGGTATCACAGTTGCATGCGTTGAACTTTCTTGAGAGTGTGAGTGCACTTTGTAAAATGTTCTCAAAATCAAACACTTCATATATGTGCGAAATAGAACTTTCTTTATTGTGAGGGCACTTGAAACATGATGATTGGTATAATTCTAAACCTTTGTTGGAAGCAGGATGAAAAAAATCTTGTCGACACTTAAGTATGTTTGAGGTACTACTTGAAGCTATAAGAATTACCTTGAAGTCAATCTCAGTTATGAGAAAGGAAATGAGAAATATTTCTATGCATTCCTAACTGTTGATACCAATTGTAGTCAAAATTTGACTATCTCTTTACATTCACTAAAAAAAAAAAAAAAAAAAAAAAAAAAAAACTCTTGCATTTGTCCTTTGAAAGTGGGTAATCCCATTGATGTGAGATGCCTATTTTACTTCATTGGATCGTCCATATCAAACTGGTGGAATAGCTCGTGTTTTAAGCTGGAAATGTTGTAAGTAATACAGTTTTCCATGTCATTATGCTCATATTACACATGTGTCTACTGATTATCTTGTCTCAGATTTTGCAGCATTCATCATCCAGAGAATTGGAACTACATTTGACCTGATTCCTGCACCAACAGGATATGTAGGCGCCACAATGGCTCGGTCATGTTCCCCGTAAGATTTTCATTTCTCCCTTTTAATGAAAACTGGGACAGAATTTTTGAGATCTTCTCAAAAATTCAGAAGAAGATACTATCTCCAGCAAGTCAAGATTGGAGATCATGTTAATATATGCAACTGGGACAGAATTTTTGAGAAGATCTCAAAAATTCCATCAAGAATTGTCAGAAGTTCGAAGTCAACTTCAAATAATCTCCAACATTGCTAGAATGAAGCGAACTCAAATTCAAGTTGCGAGCCACCGAGGCCTCGTATAACTTCTATCAAAGACATGAGTTCCAACGAACACAAGTTGTTCAAAAAAAAAATAAAAAATAATAATAATAATAATAATAAAAAAAATAAATAAAAAAATTGTCAAATCATCCAAGAAGATGACAATGCATTTCATTTCCATTGCATTTTCATTTGCCAAGAGGGCCATTCATATTTTATTTTATTCATATTATATTATCGGAGGTGGTAATATCATTTGCCAAGAAGGCCATTCATATTTTATTTTATTCATATTATATTACCGAAGGTGGTAATATCATTGCCAAGAGGGCCATTGCATTCATATTATATTACCGGAGGTGGTAATATCATTGCCAAGAGGGCCATTGCATTCATCATTGCCAAGAGGACCATTGCATTTTCATTGCCAAGAGGGCCATTGCATTTTTATTTGCCAAGAGGGCCATTCATATTTTATTTTATTCATATTATATTATCGGAGGTGGTAATATCATTTGCCAAGAAGGCCATTCATATTTTATTTTATTCATATTATATTACCGGAGGTGGTGATATCATTGCCAAGAGGGCCATTGCATTCATATTATATTACCGGAGGTGGTAATATCATTGCCAAGAGGGCCATTGCATTCATCATTGCCAAGAGGGCCATTGCATTTTCATTGCCAAGAGGGCCATTGCATTTTCATTTGCCAAGAGGGCCATTCATATTTTATTTTATTCATATTATATTATCGGAGGTGGTAATATCATTTGCCGAGAAGGCCATTCATATTTTATTGCATTCATATTATATTGCCGGAGGTGGTAATATCATTGCCAAGAGGGCCATTGCATTCATCATTGCCAAGAGGGCCATTCATATTTTATTTTATTCATATTATATTATCGGAGGTGGTAATATCATTTGCCAAGAGGCCATTCATATTTTATTGCATTCATATTATATTGCCGGAGGTGGTAATATCATTGCCAAGAGGGCCATTGCATTCATCATTGCCAAGAGGGCCATTGCATTTTCATCTGCCAAGAGGGCCATTCATATTTTATTTTATTCATATTATATTACCGGAGGTGGTAATATCATTGCCAAGAGTGTCATTGCATTCATCATTGCCAAGAGGGCCATTGCATAATCATTGCCAAGAGGGCCATTGCATTCATATTATATTACCGGAGGTGGTAATATCATTGCCAAGAGGGCCATTGCATTTTCATCTGCCAAGAGGGCCATTCATATTTTATTCATATTATATTACCGGAGGTGGTAATATCATTGCCAAGAGGGTCATTGCATTCATCATTGCCAAGAGGGCCATTGCATATTCATTGCCAAAAGGGTCATTGCATTTTAATTTGCCAAGAGGGCCATTGCATTTTCATTTGCCAAAAGGGTCATTGCATATTCATTGCCAAGAAGGTCATTGCATATATCCAACCAATGGATTTTCATTCGTCCTACCAATGGACATGCAACATATCCTACCAATGGATCTTCATTTGTCCTACCGATGGACAGATAGTTATTTTTTTCAAGTATCCTATCAATGGATCACAATCCTACCGATAGTGCAGCATTATCCTACCAACGAATCAATGAGGATTTTTCCAACATGCAAAGAGGATGAAAGAAAGTGCGAACGACATCAAAGAGGATGCAGCACAACGTGGAATCCTTTTAGCAGCGAACTGGGACACAGTCCAAAGAATAATGTCAAACTCATAGGACACGAGCTAAGAAAACGACTTCCACCACAATAAACTATATTTCTATCGGAAGGCGTGTGGTTATTTCGGGATCTAACCATAATCCAAAATCCGTATCAACCCTTTTTAAAAAAGATGAAATATGGTCGGTCAAAATTGATTTTGTCAATTTTCTTTGTCCAGGATCTCTTTCATCGACCCTACCCAAAGAAAGGGACAGCTGTTGACACCCAATTTTGACCCTTCACAAACGAAATTAATTTTTATATAGTAATTTTTTCTTATAAATCTAACCATTTTTTTTTACTCCACTCTTAACCAAATTTCAAATCATTTTTTTTAAACTCAAAATTTGGGCCTAAATTCATCCTAATCCAATATTGTCATCCACTCTCTACAAGTCCAATAACAACAACAACCTACAATATTCTAACACCTATTCACCTAAAGCCCAATCCTTATAATAGTTTTGGCCCAACACCAACTTACTACAATACATATATTATACATATATTATACTTATACAATATTATACAATACATATATTATACTTATACAATACTAACCCACCCCTTTTACTTTTTCCTTTTCCACCTCCCAATCCCACCTAAATCATCTTTTCTTAAAATCCCAAACATCATCATTCTCCTATCTTCATCTTTTTCCTTTTCCTTTTTTTCTTTTTCCTTTTTCACCCCACCAAAACCATCATTATTCAAAACTTCATTATTACTCTCACCAACCCCATTCTTTTTAAAAGACTTCTTCATCTTCTTCATAAGAAAAAAAAAAAAGATGAACAAAAAAGAGGGAGACACCATTTTTTCACCAAGAACACACACACAAAAAAAAATAATCAAGAACACACACAAAAAAAAAGGAGAGAAAGGAAGAAGAACAAAAGGGAGAATTAATCTACAATCATCAATATTCATCAATATACAAGAAGAAAAAGAAAAAAAAAAGAAAGCAAGAACATAATACTACGAAAAAGAAAATCATAAAAAAAAAAAAGTTTAGTCTTGTATTTTTCATTTTTTTTAGTTCTTTCTCTCATTTCTTGATAGGTTAAAGGAGTTCATCGCCCTCAAATTCGTCGTCTCAAGCGCTGCCCGAAAATAGGTAAGAATCTTTTCTCGATTTTATTTACTTAATTAATAATTATTTCATGTCTTCTATGTAGTTGATTTATAATTATTTTTTTTAGTTAGCATGTGTTAGAATCAATTAGATTAATGATAAAAAATGAAACTTTTTTTTTTTGTCTTGCTTAAAGTGTAGAGACATCTTATAAAAAAAAAAGAAAAATCTCAATTTCGTTCATGACTTTTTTAGTAGTTTTGTTTGACCATATAGATTCTCATATTTTTAATTTTTTCTTTATCATGATTTAAATAATAAATATATACTTAAGTTATCATTGAGTTAGAATTTTCATTTTTTCATGGCTTAATTGATGTAAATCTTGCTTTAAAATTTGAGTTAGTTTACTATATAGGTTAATTTCATGTTCTTTAGTTATTTAAATATATATATTTTCTACATGTATGCATGTTGTTAGTCACTATATTGATGTAAATCTTGCTTTAAAATTTGAGTTAGTTTAATGTATAGGTTGATTTCATGTTCTTTAGTTATTTGAATATATTTCTCTCTCTATATATATATATATTATTGTTATTTTCTACATGTATGCATGTTGTTAGTCACTATATTGATGTAAATCTTACTTTAAAATTTGAGTTAGTTTAATGTATAGGTTGATTTCATGTTCTTTAGTTATTTGAATATATATATTATTTTCTACATGTATGCATGTTGTTAGTCACTATGTTACTTTATATGCACTTCTAGTTGCATTCTCCAAATTGACATAGAAAGATAATCTTCAATTTATTGTCTTAAAATATTATGTTATATTTGTTTGTTCAATTTAAAATGAGTAGTAGCTTATATGATTTTATTTTGGTGCATGTGACACCATCCGAGTCCATTTTTGGACTAAATCCTCGCATATCATTGAGTTTTGAGTCAACTTCACCCTTGTTTGAATTTTGAAAGCTGATACGCAGATGTAAAGGAGGTTTACTATAGGTTCCGGAGGAAGAAAATAGACTGATATACAATCTATATACAGGAGATACAGAAAAAGGGTGACTGTATATATTGATATATATTTATATATAATCATGATATACAGAAACGAAATGGGCCAAAGGTCCAAAATACAGGTGGCCCAATATCTTAGTCCAGGTGTACAGAAACTAAGTATTGGGCCGGATTTTGTTTTGTTTATATTGTTATTCTATTTATTTGGGTTGTAATAATTTAATTTATTTATGGTTGTGTATACTTGCTTTAGATGTTAATTTTTAGTTTGGTTTGACTTAATCGAACTCCCCTTAAAAGAGAAACCATTTTTCTGTTAATTTGCTCTAAAAATGACTTTGTTCAAGTATTTTTCTTTTAGTTAGATATTTAAAAAAAATAGAATTTTCTTTCAAATTATCTTAAAGTTTTTTTTTTATATATAAGTTGATGTTCTTTCAAATCAATTGAGTTTAAAGTGTCTTTCGGTAAAAGAAAAAATATTCTAAATAGCTCAAATAATTTTTCTTATGTAATCAAAGTCTTAATCATCTTTAATTTTGCTAAAATATATTAGATCTACCACTTCTCTTTAAATATATTTAAAATCCATTTACTCAGTCATTTAATAGAATATATTTTCTTAATAAATTATCTCAAATATCTCAAGTTGATTTACTATTCAAATAAATATATTTATCTTTACTACTTACAAGTAATTTTTTAAAGTTAGTCAAATACTTTTCAAATCGTCGGATAACCGCACGTTAGCGGCCATTTTGAGTGCTCACACCTTCTCAAAGTGGAAATAAGAACCTCGTACCCTTTTCTCTGAATTTTTAAGACTTAAATCTGTTAGGGTCTTTTAAATTAAGTTTTCTTAATTTCTTTAAAAAATTAAGTGGCGACTCCTTTTTTTTTCTAAAATTGATTTTTTCTCTAAAAAGTTGAAATTAATTTTAAACCGTCTTTTTTCGATATAACAATGCCACAGACCACAGTGATTAATCTTCTCCACTCAATATAATGATATAATTTTTTTATTATTAAATATTAGTTTAAATGAAGTAGTAATAAATTTGATCAAAAATAATGAATTTGGAGAATACAAATGATAAACTAAGAATTGATTTGAAGTAAAAATAAATTTTATATTGAAGAGAATAATTGTTATATGAGCTATAAATGGTTTTAAAAGTAATGATATGAATTATCAATTTTATTTATGTATGAAACAAATGGCTAGTAGATATATATAAAATGAATATGAGTTATTTTTTTACAAAATATAAATTATGGGTTAATTTTTGTATTTGAAAAATATCATATCATGATTTGAAATTTTCAAATCATGATTTTTGGTGAATTTAAAATTTCATCTTACGATATGAAATTAAAATAAAATTGCATGTCTAAACACTGATCATGAGATGAAATCGCATAGCCAAATGGCCTATTTAGTGTATCTTATATAAATTTAAATTATTTATTATATAGAAAGAACATATATATATATTTTCTTATACAGTCGATAGTGTCTGGATTTACTTATTTGCCCTCTCTTTATTTTCAGTATTCCTGTTATGCCCTTCTTATTTTAGCTCTTTTATTCAGAAGAACCCTAATGTGACTCTTCTAAATTCATCTTTGTTCTGTATTCCTTTCTGGCGAAACTCAAGGTACTTGCTAAGGTTTTTATTTTCTCAAAACCGTAAAGACTGAATCTTTTTCTTCATATTCATGTGGGTTTTTATTGTTTTTCCATTTTCACTTTCTCTGTATGAGTCTTTTTTTCTTCATATTCATGTGTTTTTTTAACTGTTTTAATCATTTTTCTTTCTCTATATGAGTTTTTTTTTCTTTTTATTCATGTGGGTTGTTGCTAATTTTATATTTTGTGTGTTTGGTATGAAGGAAAATGTTTTTCGTGGAAAATAAGTGTTCTTGTTGGAACTTGTTTTGTGTTGTTTTGTAAGTAAGTAAAAAAATTCTATTCAAAAGCATTTGTATCTAATCTAATTAGACACTATGGGGGTTGAGGTGGGGTGGGGTTAGGGGTAGGGGTAGGGTTGTGTTTGGTTTGAAAGAAAAATGTTTTCCGCGGAAAATAAGTGTTTTTTAAAACATGTTTCTTGTTGTTTGTTAAATAAGCAATAAATATTATTCTAAAGCATGTGTATCTAATCTAATTAGACACTATGGGGGTTGAGGTGGGGGTAGGGTGTGTTTGGTGTGAAAGGAAAATGTTTTCCGCGAAAAATAAATGTTTTTTAAAACTTGTTTTGTATTGTTTGGTAAGTAAACTAGAAAAATTATTCAAAAGCATGTGCATCTGATCTAACTAGACACTATTGGAGTTGGGATGGGGTTAGGGGCGTGTTTGGTATGAAACGAAAATGTTTTCTGCGGAAAATAAGTGTTTTTTTAAAACTTATATTTTGGTGTTTGGTAAGTAAACAAAAATGTTATTCCAAAGGATGTTTATATAATTTAGTCAGACACTATGGGGTTGGAGGTGGGTAGGGGTGTGGTGTTTGGGAAAATGTTGGTTATTTAGGTGGGGGTGAAATGTGTGAGGATGAGATGGGGAGGCAATCAGTGTTGAATGTCACTATGAAACTTGTTTTTTTAAGTACTGGTTGTCGTATAGAAAAAAAATTTCAAAAATTTTGACCAACCAAAGAAGAGAATTGAAAAAAATGTTTTCCTCTGTACCAGACACACCCTTCGCTTTATCCATTTCGTAAGCTACACCCTTCGCTTTATCCATTTTCATAAGCTTACACGGAATACTTTTGTATCTTCCATCTTTACATGCTATGTGATACCCCCTTTCATGGTTGTTCTGGACTAAGAAGATGCTTAAGAACTCAAAATTTCTGTCCTCCTTGTTTTATCTACAGGTGAAGACATAAGCAAAGATGTATCTCCAGTTTTACATTAACGACAACGGTGACAAAGTTTACACCACTAAGGTATGATTCTCGGAGATTTTGAGCATCTTATTTAGTGTATATGATCTTTATATTGGTTTAGGACTTCAATGGTGAAGTATGCAAGTTCTTATCAGTGCATTTTGTTTGTGTAATGGTGTTTCAGCTTGCAAATGGGGTCTGACTGTTGAATTGAGAACAACATAACTTTTTTCATTGTTTTCAATGAAATTGAACTACTCGTTTGAAAGTGAATTTAAAGTTAATTCAACTTTTATAAAGTTGTTTTTTCGGGAAAAAAAGAACTACAACTACCCAAACATAACTTGAATGCCCATGAACTTTTTCCAACTTCAACTTCTAGTGCTTTTTATTTTCCCGGCTTCAACATCTAATGCCGTCCAAAAATTATCCCTTTTTACAGTTCTTTTTAATACTGAAGTTGAGGTTATACAGACAAAAGCATTTCTTATTTAATATTCCTCTGTGACAATAAGAATGAGAGGAGTAGGATCAATGTATCTTTTTCATTGAATTCATTTCTTGATTTTCGTGAGAAGAAATTTATATTTTGAGGAACTACACAAAAAGCATAATAGAGCAAAAACTTATGTGTTGTAGTTCTAATTCTGGGAGGTTAAATGTTGGCGAGCGAGAGCTACTGAAACAGATTGAACATTGCAGTGTTCATTTACAACTTGAATGAAGGAATATCGTAATTGAATAATATTTGTTAAGAATTCAGTTGATAGTAGCCTGTGTGCAGTAAAACTTTTTACGTCAAAAGGGTCTTGTTTTATTGAGATAAATGAGTTCGCAACACCTTTAATGCATCGTTAAACGTTGTAAACAAGAAGTATACTAGTCCCTCCGTTTTAATTTGTTTGTACAGTTTGACTTGACACGAAGTTTAAGAATAAGATTTTTGAAAATTTTGTAGTTTTAAACTAAAGATATGTAGATTGTACCAAAATACCTTTAATCTAGTGGTTTTAAACACGCCATGTGGAAAGTAAGTATTAAAGAGTTGCCAAAAAGGATAAGCGACTTCCTTTTTGAAACGGACTAAAGTGTAAAGTAAACAAACAAATTGAAACAGAGGGAGTAACAAATTATGGCACTACTATCAAAATCTTCCATCTAAAAAGCTGCAAATTTGTATTAAGCATAAAAAAATGCTCTGCTTCTCGACGGTGAGTGTTGGTTGTTATATTTCATCTCACTTCTCGCCTTGGCCAAGCCCCATTTTTTAGATTCTCTTTTACTTTTAATGAGCGCTAGAGCCAGTCTCTTACTTTACATGTCTCGAGTCCTAACCTCTGTCGGTTTTACTCGTGCAGAAAGAATCACCACTAGGATTGGCCACTGAGTCTGCTCACCCAGGTAAAACTTATTATCTCTCTTCTGTTTGATGTTTGCATATGTTCGTCTATATAGCCAGAACATAGGTGATGATGCCAATACTTCTGTAACTGATCGTTAACTTCACTTTTTCGCAGCTCGGTTTTCACCAGATGATAAATTTTCAAGGCAGAGAGTGCTTCTTAAGAAGCGTTTCGGCTTGCTGCCAACACAGAAACCACCTCAAAAGTACTAGCTACTTGTGCTACAACCTATTGTTCTTCACTCCTTAGTTTAACCGCGTGTCGTGATTCAAACACTCTTCTTCTCTTATGATAGTTTTCGGTTCGTCTAGCATTAGTAGTATTTCTCTCAATATATGTTAGTATTATTGAGTCTCCATATGTTTGTTTGTTTGTCAAACCAAATATGTAATAGGTTGTTATGTTGCATCTTAACATTGGCAGTATTCTCTCAATATGTTAGTACAAGTTAGTACTTACTCCGTCCACTCAAAATAGATATCTATTTTTACTTATCCAATTTATCTTTTTGTTACAATGTTTGGTGGGGGCTTGGAATTAAAAGAGGCTTTTGAGTTATCTATTTGAGGATTTAGGACACAAGTTTTAAAAATTAGGTAAAAGGGGCTCTTCATTAATTAGTGATAATGACACATATTTTAAGAACCTATAATTTTTTTTAATTTATAAAATATCCCCTCTTTTTTTTCCTGCTCCTCATCCACCCCTCAGCCCCATCCTCCCGTCCTCCACATCATCATCTCCTTCAAACAACTAGCAGAAGTTTAAACATTTATCTAAATAACTAACAAATGTTTTCATATCTCGATCTCCAAAACAATTAGCAAATATTTTTATATTTCTTCAAACAATTAGCTGATATTTAAAATATTTTTATTGTTTTAACTAAAGAATCATAAAAAAACACCTACACAACTTAGAGTTGTTTAAATATCTTCTGGTTGTTTGAACTAAACAACTTTTGGTTGTTTAAACAATTTTTGGTTGTTTAAACAACTTCTGTTGTTTGAACTAAACAACTTAGGGTTGTTTAAACAACATCTCTTGGTTGCTTGAACAACTCCTATTTATATAAACAACATATCCTCTCTTCTCTTCTCTTCTCATCATTTTTTTTTTATAATTTTCACAATCAAATCGAAGTGAAGAAAAAAATGAGAATGACAACATCTGAAAAAGAAGAAGATGAAAACACAAAAAGTTTGAAAAGAAAGGAAAAAACGGAGAAGAAAAAAAGTAAAAAAGTTAAGGAAGAAGAAGATGAAAGGAAAAAGGAAGAACAACATTTAAAAAAATGGAGAAAAGAAAAGAGAAGAGAAGAGAGAAGAAAAGAGAGCATGGAAATGGAGAACAGAAGTTTTAAAAAATGGAGTAAATGAATGGAATTTAGGGTTTTATTAAAAGTTTTTGATCTTTTAATTTTTACTCTAAACTTTTAAATATTTTAATTCAATCCATCTTTTCATAATTAACCTCTAATTAAATATTTATAACAAAAGAAAAGAAAAAAAAATAAAAATCCTTTATCCTTCATTCCACTCTCAAAGATCCCTTTTACCTCATTTTCCCATATTTGGTCTATTCATATTTTGATGTTAGTAAATCATCTCATATTTGCCATTTATCATTAACGGAGGTCAAACATGAAATGTTAAAATTCCACATGTCCAAATTCTTTGAGGAAAGAGATCCTAATTTATTCTTCATACTTTTAACTATGATTAACCTTATCATTTTATTGAATTTGGATCAAGGCAATTTTTTTCTAATAACAAGAGTACTATTAATATTTCTCTTTTGTCCATTTTTAATTGTCTAATTTAGAAAATTAAGAGAAAATTTATCATTTAATCTTAATTTATTCATATTATTAACTACGAGAAAGGGTCAAAACTATTTTCAAATTATTCGAAATGGAGCACAAAAATATCCACTTTAAAATTTTAAAAAGGAAGCTGAAAAACATATTTATTGGAGTATCGATGTTTTCATGCACTCGAATTTACATATAGTAATGTTCATTTATTACCCTTTCGGAAGTTAGCCAGTTTTCCCTATAGAAAAAGGATTTGTATTTTGGACAATAAAAGGAAACAAGGGCAAAATTGACATTTTACTTTCAATAAATTTGGGAATTTAAGGAATTTTAATTTGTGTGTTTATATTATAATCTGATAAATTTTCGTACCTTTCAAAAATGGAGAACTCAAGCCCATCAACAAGCCGGAAACGGCAACGCGCCGGCGAGTCAGATCCCGAGCCGGCGTCGGACCTCAACGACGATCAATTATTGTCACTTGAGGAAAATTTCAACTTCAGTGATACACTGGTGGCTCTTCGCATGATGCGTGCTCACTTTCCCCGTATTGATAAGGTACAATTTTTTTTTTGATTTTGATTACCATGAGTTGAATTGGTGAAATAGTTCACAGGCTATTTTAGCAGGAATTATAAGATTGTTGTTCTTCAGTGAGTAATTTAGTACTTATAATTTTACATATGAACACTAGTAGGCGTAGTGAAGAAGACGAAGAAGGTAGAATCATACTTACCCTGTTTTAAATTTGTTTGTCTGGTTTTGACTTGATGCGGACTTAAAGAAAATAAAGAAAATTTTGAATTTTGTGCTGTTTAGACTAAAGATGCGTAAAATGTACCAAAATGACGGTTTGGTTTTAAACATGGCAGCTGGAAAGTTAGAAGTAGAGAGTTGCCATAAAAGGAAAAAGAGATTCTTTTTTGAAACGGATTAAAAAGGAAACTAAGACAAATTACACATGAACACCATAAGCGAAGAAGAAGTTAGAATCATACTTCTTTTGTTTCAATTTGTTTGTTTGGTTTTGACTTGATGCGGATTTTAGGAAAATAAAGATATTTTTGAATTTTGTGGTGTTAAACATGCCAGGTGAAAATTTTGAAGTAAAGAGTTGTCATAAAAAAAAAGAAACATTCTTTTGAAATGGACTAAAAAGAAAACTAATTCAAACAAAATGGAACCGAGGGAATAAATACTATGTGAAATATTGATGTGACACCTAAGGGTGTGGCCTAGTGGGCAATGGTGGGTTAACGATGAGCTCGTAGGTTAAAAAATACTAGGTGATTTCTTCTTATTTTTCCAAACCTTTGTGGATAGAGTCGGCTAGAAAAAATAGTGACAATGCTTGATAATATTTTAGTACTTGGTAAAGTAGGGTTTTATGCCGGAAACAAAACTGTATTAGTAATACATAATTTTATGCAAGATTCAATTTTTCTTGGACAGGAGACCTAAATGTTAGTTATGTTTATGTTTCTGACTAGTTATTGTGAAGGAAGCAAGAATGATTCATGTGCCATATTGAATAGAGCAAGTCCTCTGTAGGCAAAATGTGAGGGTGTGAGAACATTTTATATTATACCAAAGAATGCAATAGTTCTGGTTGTTTCACTATTCCACTCTTTTGTATTTTGAATCTTTGCAAGTCGTTTTCGCATCAGTGTACCCTTCTAGAGTTCTATAATATCTCAACTCTTCAAATTAAAATACTTTCAGGTTTCAGTTCAGCCTTTCATCTTGCGGTCACAGTTATACAGCAGTGTAAAGGACCGGACACAAGTGGACAGAGAGTTGGAGGTATTTACTGAAATTGTTGGTCAACTATAAAAAAATTGTCTTTTCTGAAATCATGTCTGCTTCTTAAGGCATCTTTCTTTCAAGTAAGATCATTTTCGCACAAAATTTGGTCCAAAGCAGTTGGAAGAATGCATCTTGTGGGTGCAAAGACTTCACTGGTTGTTGAGTCTGTCATGGATAGCTCTTAGATTTCATTTTCAGTGTTGATGACAATTTTCGAGGGTCTGTCTGAAACAGCCTCTCTACCTATGAGGTAGGGGTAAGGTTTGTGTACACTACCCTCCCCAGACCCTACTTTGTGGGGACTACACTGGGTATGTTGTTGTTGCTTATGACCATTTACTTATTGCTTTACATCTTCTGATGTTTTCTTTGTTATTTTTCCTCTCGCCATTTATATGCATAGACCCAACTGATAACAGCTAACATATGTTTTGAGTATATCTGTGCCTCACAGTCTCTAAGGAGGGAAGGAGTTCTGCGTACTTTTAAATTAAGTATTGGACAGGATGATCATGCTATAATGTTTTTGGACGACTACTTTAGTCAGGTTGGTGGCTTAACTTTTACTTTGTGCAAAGTATTTTATTTGAAAACTTCATACATCCTCGCCGTCCCCCCCTCCTATATAGAGATATGCAGTAGTGTTTTCTGCATTTGTCCTTGTTTTCTAAATTATTCTCTATTTCTAAGAATATGTACCACATCCCATTGCCACCCTGACGTTTAACTATTACATTTTTCATCATATTGGCAGAGTCTAATGCTGATTTTCTTTTCTAGGTAGCTTTAATTGGTCATCAGTTTTGTTTGAGAGTTAACTTCCTTGTAATAAAACTTGCCTTGAATACTTGTTTAGATTGAACTTGTCAGTAAAAGATTGGAGGCACAGAAACAAGAAGGCCTTACCGTTTTTGAATGGTTCAAGGAGCATGTAATTCATTCAAAGCTAGATCCCAGTATTGGACATGAAGAACTTGTGAGTGACCTTCTCAAAGCCATGTGATGGTGAATCAGATTGCTTTAAATCTACTTGTGTGTACATACATGGTCTTCTCCATACTGATATGCACCAAAAATTGTCTTATAACATTGCCCGAAAGTTAAATATGTGTCTTCTCCTTGCACCTCATAAGCCAATTGTATTACAACAGCTTGAATAGTCCTTCTTGCAGATTTATTATGGAAAAGTTCCTTCTAAAATTGCTCATTCTTGTATAACCTATTACTCTAGTCAAATCATAGTGTTTGCTTGAAGTGTGTGTCAAAGTTCACCCTCTTCTCCAGTTCTATCCTCATGCCTCATATTCTTACACCCATGGTTATATAGTTGCTCACTGTTCCTTCAGCATTTTCTGCTAACTTATAAATTTAAAGTGAAATTGATTTGATTTTTTTCATTTTCTTCTTTTTGTTCTCTTCTATTTTTTCACATATCCTGCATCAATGATTGCTTTGGCTTAAAGATGGAGTTTTGGTGGTAATGTTGATATTTTTATTCTGATGGTTGACTGATCACTGATCTGCTAACCTTCTCTAATTTCTGTTTTAGGGCATTCCTTGACAGTTGCTATAAAGACATAACTTACGTTGCAATGTTGCATTCTTTCAACAGATGTTAATGCAGTTTTTCCTAAAGTATGCTCCTTTCCGACATGGGTTACACATATATACTATGTGCACCTTATTCTTACAATAGTCCTAGCTTTTTGCTGTTGTCAGAGAGTGAACCAGTCTTCAGCATGTTGATGGAATTGAACTAGATATTTTTATTTTAAATTAGTAATTTGAAATGCTTGATGCCAAAGGAGAGGTTTGTATTTGCTTGCAAGCTATTGTCTGAAGCCCTAAAACGTGGTTTTTATGCTTTTTAGATTTTACTTTGTAGCTTAATAAGCAGCAATAAAATACTGAAAAATCCTAAATCTAGGGAATACACCCCGATCAGCTGCAGTGTCTCTCCTGATCAGTGTCCATCAATTACATCTCAGTCCAAAATAGTTGCTGTTAGCTTATATGAAGCCTGCGAGGATTCAATTTTTTTTAAAAGACCGAGAAATCCCCGAGGGCTAGTGATGCACGGTTTGAAACTGTGGATAAGGAGTCCTTTCCTCTACTCATCTCCACTTAAATACCAGACTTCTGTTTGCGGCAGCATTCAAACCAATGACATCTGCCTAAAGTACAGATCATCTGCTGCGCTTTTACCACGGGGGCAAGGATTCAATTGATTCTTCATAGTTAGATAACTTTACATTGGCTGTCAACCTATAGTAACCTCCTCATTTATCCAGGATTGGGGCTGACTGTAATTGAGGTTTTCTCTGGTTGTACATCTATATATGGAGATTAGCCATTATTTTTTGGTTGAAACAATCTAAGACACATTAGATGTGTAATTTACATCAATTGTCTAGAACAACAACTACAACATACCCAGTATAATCCCACAAGCGGGGACACTTGTCTAGAAAAGGACTTAATTTCACCCCGTAGAGCTTTTCTTAGCAAGGCCCTCAGACAGAGGTAATGATTAGATACTACTTTCCTCTACATCCATAGGAACACCATTTCTGCTTGCACCAATTGTTTACCGTGGTATGCTATTGTGTAATAAATTCAATACATGTAGTTCAGCTGCGGATCAGAATATCTATTGGGTGTGTGTTTTGTACAATATCCATCCAAGGCTGTTCACCTGTGTCACTATTTAATTTGTAAAGATAAAATTCCTATCCTTAAGTTGAGAAGATATTTCCTAAGCCTTTCCGTACATGAGCCTATGTGATATATATGATATCATTCATAGAGGCTTGGATCAATTTTGTCAAGAAAAACGATTACTTTGAATGATCAGGGTTAGAACAGTGTATATTTGGATATTGTCCTTGTATCCTAAATTAATGCGCAAGAGACTCTTTGTTTATAAAGTCCTCTACTTCAGTTTATGATTTAATTGTTGGATAATAGCATTAAAATATACGCTAAGGGGAGGCGCATGGCATGTTTGGTTCTTTATTCTTACATGATGTAACGGATTAGAACATCTCAATATTTGTGCTTACACGGTATTTTTCCGTTTCCTTTCTTCTTTTCTGGTGGCTTTAGTGTTCACTTCTGTCGTTGGGAGGCAAGGTGAAGGAGGAACACATCTCCCTCTTGATAAATGCTGGACTTCTGGTAAAGCTAGAATCAGATTTTTCATTATTGTGTAAATTGAGCTGCTGTCTTATCTCAGCATTTGCTTTATTATATTCTTAATACTGCAGCGTCCTATATGTTAACTTGTTTTTGTCCTATTAAAAATTCTATCTTTGGCTCTCTAGTACTTTTAAATTGAAATGTCCATTATGAATGGAAGCTTTGTTTTATGAGAATGAAAATCTCCTTGTGGTGCCAATAAAAATTCTCTAGGATGAACCTTGAATCGAACTGTCATAATTTTGAATGTAACTCATATAAGTACCTTGAATCCCGTTGTGGCGTATACCCCTAGGTGAAAGATGTTAAGTACTAGTGTTTTGCCTTTGTGATTGTTATAACTTACTAGCCTTTGTAAATGTACTCTGTCCTCCCTCTTGCATATATTGTGTAAAGGAGTCTAATTGGGTTAAAATTGTTGGATCAAAAGAATTATCCATCTTACGTTGTAGTGGCATTTCTATTATTATACCAATTCTATTTCTTGTGTATCAGCTTCCTATCTTTTAACTATTGTTGTGTTGGTTCAGTTCCATTCTCATGCTGTTTTCTGATTTTTCCTTTTATCTTCCCTGTAAGACTCGACAACTTATTGATCCGAACATGTACTGGTTTGCGATTCCAAATATTGGATCAATTCTCAAGGGCCTTTCACAGGTTTGACACATCTCTTCTTCCCATTTCCAAATTTCATTCAAGATATACAATTCTGTGCACCCTCTTTATTTTTCCCAAACACGTAGCAGCCATTATGTTTACTAGCATTTTGCAATTTATATCAGGGAAGAAAGGAGCTTATGTCTTTCCTCAACCGTAGAAAGTACAAAGAGATGGCGATGGCTGCTCTGGAAAAGAAGCGCCTTCGACTCTCTCCACTAGATATGAGATTTCATCTCAGAGATTTGCTAGGATCAGGCCATCTCAAAACTGTCGAGGGGCCCACAGGTTTAGTTGTTAAGGTTGTGAAGGATTAACTTATATTTATTCTGATTAGACAATTAACAAGTGTTCAAATTCCTTGTTTGAAGACTCGATAACATAACATTTTCATGTGAATCTAAACTTATATACACCTTCAATGTACAATAGTTGAACAGTCATAATTTTCTCTTCTTTGAGTTGATTCTTGTTGAGCTATTATTGATAGTCGAGTGTGTTTATCTCTTTATTTCTGAACTTGTACTTCCATTCCTATCCAACCTGTTCGAGTTCGAGGATGAAACTGAGGAATTTCTCCTACAAAAAAATTGTTTATTCTCAAGTATTTCTGTATTGTACACTCCCAATGTATCTTTGAGAAGATGTATATATGAATATTATTCTTCTATTTCTCTGCACTTTTTGTGTAGCACTGATGCCAAGTGCTATGGGTGTACGGTGTTGTACAAGAAACAGGCTCTTATATTATTTTTTTACTTTTGGTAGTTTGATTATTTTTTATCGCAAAACAACCTCTCTACCCTGTAGGGATAAGTGGTTTGTATATGCACTACTTTCTTCAGATCCGACTTGTGGGATTATACTGAGTATGTTGTTGTTGGTAGCTTCATTAATTAATATGATGATTAATACAAGTATCTGAAGTAGATTTCATTGTTTTGTTTCTAGTGATAATAATATTAGATATAAGGTGACATTTTACTGTTCTATTTCTATTTGTTTAATAACATATGCTGCCTTGCAAGAAACATATTACTAAACCCTACTCACCAACTTATTTTTTTTTATTTAAAAAATAAAACCTCAAATATTTTATTTGCAAATGGAATTTTGGTTATCTACTTCAGATACTTATATTAGTCATAATATTTATTATTGTTGTACAAACATTCTATTTCCATTGCAAGTGATAACGACTGCACACGAGCTGCTCCAAAATTCTTTACCACTCCCTTACATTTCCCTTTTCGAGAATCTTTGATTAATATTTTAAAATATATTTCTTTATCATATTAATATAAAAAGGGTTTCAATTTATAATATTTTACATATAGTTTTTAATAGTTAAATTAACTTTCGAGTGCAATGTGACAAGTAAATAAGGGTCTCAATTACTAGTACTTCCTCCGTTTTATATTACTTGGTTCATTTGATTTGATACATTTTTTAAGAAAGTTTTTTAATTAGAGGTGTATTTTATGAAGTTAATCTTATTAATGATGCTTTGGAACTCTAAGTTTGACTACTAGTATTACTTCATATGGTTATTTAATACTGACAATAGTATGAAAAAATCAACCAAATTCTCTTAATTTGCTAAAATAGAGAAGTAGAATGGAATATTTATTTTTAACATAGGGGCCAAGTCAAATGATACGGAGGACTGTCCAACAATAGTTGTTCACTATTGACTTGACACAAGGATTAAAAAACAGTAAATGATAGGGATAATTTTACTAAATCAGTACCCTTATTAAATACAAATCATCTAAACATTGAAAAATGAAGAGTAATATTTAATAGCAAGAGTAAAATAGACATATCATAGTAAATTATTCATTGATTTTATAAACTGAATAAGTATTGATGGACATCTTAAAATAGTATAGTGGACAAATAAAGATGAATGGAGGGAGTAATAAATTATATATATGTATATATTTTTTCCAATTACTATTGCTAAAAATCTTTGTAGGGGATCTTTAATTTTCTTTCAAGGAATGATTATAGCTAAAAAAGACAAATTAATTAACTCACATCAAATAGACATAAAGACATGCAAAAATGAATGATATATAAAATTAATGTTTGATGATTTTTTTTTGTCTGCACCTAAGCTAACATCAACAAATGAATAAAATCCATAACCTAAGATTTTTCACTAGCTAACTCCTCTAATTATTAAGTATAAAGTGAATACATTGAATTGTTTAATTTTTTGTCTTTATGGAATGAGTCACCTCATTAGTAAAATCCTATCTTTATCTGTCCCAATTTATGTACATATGTTATTCAAAAATAATTTAATTTAAAAATTTATATTTTATTTTTAATGAAATGTTTTAAATTTGTAAGTTAATTTTTTTTTTTTAATATTTTAAATAATGCCACATAAATTGGAACAAACTGGTATGAATAACTTATTCTTGTATATATAGTTCAAGTACTTTCATTTTCTTTGGATTATATATAATGGACCTACCAAATTAATATAATTAATAACTTGTGAATCACGGTTAATAATTGATATTAGTGCCCATGATTGCAACTTCAGTACTTCTCTAATCTGTTTTTATTTGCTAATGAAAAAAAAAATAAAAATCATATTGTACTTTACTCTGAACTGATAGATATGGTATTACATGATATATGTGTATATGATATACGTTGCTGAAGTTAACATTCTTTTATTTTTAAACTTCGTGTTTAGTCAAATACTATTAAATCAATTGAGACGAAGAAAATAGTAGTGACACATGTAGAATTTTACGTTTGAACTCGAAAGAAAGTTCGGTATGAATTTGCTTTAGAATTCACATTGGAACAAGACGAAAAATTAAGGAATAATAGATAATTAAGGCGCGATCATCAGAAATTTAACTATCGAGATACCTTTTCGATTAAAGTTCAAAGAGACAAAATCATTGTGACACCCTAAGGTCTGATGAGAGAGGGATAAATATGCCTTGATAATTGGATTTGGTTATATATCATACATAGAGCCGAGGGTCTTTCGAAAATAGCTGTCCTTCCTTTCAAGGTGGGGGTTAAATCTGCGTACGCTCTACCCTCCCCAGACTCCACATGGTGGAATTATACTGGGTTTGTTGTTGTTGTTATATTAATAAGTGGTATCAAAGCTGGTACCTCCAACGAGAGTTTGGAAGTTGATTGTATCAACCCATGGACTATTGATGGTTGAGCTCGAAAAATAATTCACCCTATATAGAAATTAAATTAGACGAAATCTCACATTAATAAATATTATATGGGTGGAAATGCACACACGAAATAATCAGAAACTATTAGGTTAAATCACAAGGGTACAAAATTAGGTAGGTGACTCATTTTATATCATAAGGTTATTAGTAGGTTAAGAGGAGCTTTTCAAAATGTAATAATGAGTTAACTATTAAATTTCATGTTTAATCAAAATACTATTAAACCAATTGAGACAAGAAAATAGTATATAATCAATATGAAAATTGTATACATGTGGGTCATAATTATGTAATATGACTAATTAATAATAATTTGATAATCATGTTGAAGCATGTGGTCTACAAAATATTGCTTGTTGCTTCAATATATTATCATGTTCAGTATATATAAATCAACCAATAAGAAGATGGTTTTTATATGGGACATTCAATCATAAATAGTCAATTTCATGACATTTAATTTCTTGCATCTAATATATTGCATTAGATTTTTATATTGTTACTTATCACTATATTGGTCTTGAGTACTTCCTTTTAACTTTTCTATAATGCACTCTCATGATTAGCTTCCTTTTAATTCTTATCATTTTACTTAATGATATGCAAATCTTTTTTGTATCCTTCTAGTTTTATTAAATGTCTCCTAATTGCATTGCAATTTATATGACTTTTGATTCTTACTAACCCAACTAATTCATATTCGAATTCACGCACTATATGATCAATTAATGAAGAAAATACTTTTCAACACTCAAAATTCAAAATTTCTAATCAAAATATGAAATAATCCATTGTATCACACTCTTTGATGGTAACGTCATCAACAGTGTTTTCACAATTGTTTCAAATGATTAAACATATTAATTGATCTCATCATTTTGCGGTAACAACATGCTAATCTTTTTTCATATTGTTCTAATTTTATCGGATGAATAACGTTCAAATCTTTCTTTTTTTTATTTTTAAAAAATAAATAAATAATCATTTGGTGTTCGCTTTTCATTGATCATATTTATTCAGATTTAAATTCCTGTTGCAGATGATTGATTAAAGAAGTAAATAATCTATACAACACTTTTTAAGGAAAAAATCAAGAGTACTTGAAATTCATAACTTTTAATTAAAAATGAAAAAAAAATCTAAATATTCTTCATACCGTACTCATTGATGGTGACAATTCAAATCATTGGTAGTGTTTATACAATTGTTTCAAATGATTAAACATTAATTCTCTATTATTTTGCATAACGACATGCTAATCTTTTTCATATCGCTCTAATTTTATTGGATGTCAGTTCAAATGACATTACAAATCTTTCATCTTTTTGTATAATCATCGGGTATTAGTATTTATTGATTTAACTAATTCAGATTCACTCAATATGAAAATATTCTTCATTTTTAAAGCTCAAATTCAAGACAACAAATTCGAGAAAAAGAATTAAATATCATATTAATTTATGAAACATCAAATATTTAGACTAACTTTTAAAGAAAAACAACAATTATTCGAAATGAAAAAAATAATAAGTAATTTTCTATTTTATCCTGTAATTATTATTTTTATCTCTTCAACCAAACCAACCATTAATCGTTTTGCCTAGGGTTTTGACATTAGAGGTCATGCATAGCTCAAAATAGAGAGCAAGATTGTTTCAAATGATTAAACATTAATCCTATTTGTTTTGCGTAATGGTATGCTAATTTTTTTCGTATCGTTTTAAATTTAAGAAATATCTTCAATGACGTTTCGAATCCTATTTGTCCTAACACATTCTTTGATAGTGACATTTCAAATCATTAACACTAATTATCATCATGTTGCATATTGCTAGCTAATCTCTTTTATATCATTCTAATTTTATCGTATATCATCCAACACAATTTCAACTCTTTCTTTTTCTCTATAATATATATCAAAGTTCACTATTCATTAGGCCAACTAAGCCCCCACCCCCACCCCACACACATATATATATATTTTTTTAATTTTTTTTTTATGGTACTAAAGCTTGAATTTGTGATCTTAATTTAAGTATTTCATATCCCCCACCCCACCCCACAAAAAAATATAATACATATTTAATTTTATGTTTTCAAAGCTTAAATATGTGGTTTTGATTTAAGAATTTCAAATCATTAACACTAATTATCATCACTTCGCGTAACAACATGGTATTCTCTTTTGTATCATTCTAATTTTATCGCATATCTTCCAACACAGTTACAAATCTTTTTTTGTATATATGTAATTTTATAATATTCAATATTCATTATGCTGACTAAATTTTTTTTTACCTTTTAAAGCTGCTTGAACCAGTGATCTCAATTTAAGCTAAGTATTTCAAATCATTGACAATAATCATTATCATTTTGCGTACTTACATGCTATTCTCGTTCGTATCATTCTAATTTTATCATATATCTTCCAACACAGTTTTAATTTTTTTTTCTTTTATATAATTATCCGACGTTTGATATTTATTAGGCCAACCCCCACCCCCTGACCCCCACCCCACCCCATATACATTAGAAATTCTTACATTGCTAAAGCTTGAACTTATATAACTTCAAATAATCAGATATTTCATTCATCTCACCAAGTTCGTTGACGGTGACGTTTTAAATCATTAATGAACAATGTTTTACAATTGTTTGAGGTGGCAACATTGTACACGTCTAACATTATAAGGGTTTAATTAGAAAATTAGAATGGTTTATAATAGTGGAAGTTTGTAACTTGGGACACACGCATGATATAGTTTTTGTGTGTCTTAAGTAAAGAATATTTTTTTATTATTATTATTATTATCATACATATGATTAATCAAACAGTACGAGGACAGCTATTTCTCCTATAAAACTCTATATACTTCCTCCCTTATGTTTTTTCTTTTACACGCTTCTTAAAAAAATATCCTTACTGTCTTTTTAATTTTATGTGGTATCTTTCATCGTATTTTTCACGTCAGCATTGGAATTGTTTAGTTGCAATTAAGACCAAATTAAAATGTGTTGATGTGTACTTTCAAAATTGGAATGTTTATTTATCAGTTGAGGTCAAATTTTAAGTGTCTTCTTATATATTATGCCTTAAATATTTACTCTATTAAAGTTCATTACCAAAGATAATATGCAAAAAATAATAAACTTTATCTTGAACTTCTAAAATAATAAATAATTTAAAATAATTATTTTTAAAAATTATGATAAATAATTTAAGACGGAATAAGTATATGCCACCACCATCATCATCAATCTATGTGTGTCCATCCCCATCCTAATCTTGTCTTTTGAAAAAATTGCAACACTAACGTATACTTCTACCCCTTTGCCATATCATTTGAGTTTATCAACACATGTACTCTTAAAGCTGTCAATATGGATCGGTCTAGCCTATTCGAGCTTAATCTGTATAAGCTTTGGAATTTTAATAATCTCAATCTAGAACATAGTGTTGTTAATAATCTCAATCTAGAACTAAATTATCTCAATAATACTTATTAAATATGAATTATCCAATGATTTCTGATGTTATTAAATATCAAATTCAGTTTCACCAGAGTTTCACGGGCCAACCGATTTATTTGAGCTGACCTAAAAAGTCTTGTTCTTAAATTTTAAATTT
This sequence comes from Solanum dulcamara, assembly GCF_947179165.1. Lineage (NCBI taxonomy): Eukaryota > Viridiplantae > Streptophyta > Magnoliopsida > Solanales > Solanaceae > Solanum > Solanum dulcamara. The sequence goes on along the minus strand of NC_077244.1, from coordinate 1,556,913 downwards.
TTTAGCCACCTTTATAAATCGCGAGCTAACCAGGACCAACCCAGCAGGCGAAATTCACGACTCTAATTACTCGAACTCTTTAAAATTATCATCAAAAGTGTTGAGTTTCTTAAAAATAATATATTTTAAAAAGATTTATTATGAATGCAATAACATTTTTAAGAATCCGATTGATGTAACTTGCAAAAATATCTATGATTATTTGTTGTAAATCTACAACATAAATGGGACATGTCTAAGAGAATCTTGGACAGTACTTAAAACAAATTAATTGATAATCACAAATCTTCTTCATGAAAAAAGTATATAGGCAACAATCTTCATTAACACAATATATCATATTTGGAAAAGTTGCTAACCAAAAAAGCAACTTTAATTTTCCTTTTTACATTTTTGTCAAAAAGTATGCAGTACAAACCTTTTTTTTCCCTCTTTTTTTTTTCTTGAAATCAAGCTGTCCCCCTGGCCCCTAAACCCTACAAATATTGCACAAGTGATTATATTTTCCCCGTCTTAATGATTGATTTCAGATTTGAACTTTGAAATTAAAAAAAAATCTGTTAAGAGTATCATCTTCAGAACTTGGCCCTGCAATGTGCTATGAATTAGTCGTGCTCTAATGAGATATTGAACACCAAATAAAAAATTAATAAATAAATAAATAAATTATACTCCTTCAGTCCTTATTTAATATTCGTATTTCAATTTTCGAGAGTTAGATTATGTAATCTAATTTGATCGATATTTTAAAATATATTTTTTTATTATATTGACCTAAAAAAAACTATATCATGTATTAGTGTTTGCATATTTCAACTTTAATTATAAAATATCATATCAATTTTAATGAAATTTAGTTTTAAAGATTTAGTCAAATTGATTCTCGAAAAATAAAGTATGATTAACTAATTTGGGACCAAAGAAGTATTTGTTTAACATTCTTCCATTCTTCTAATTTTAGAAAGATCACCTAAAGGTGGTTGAAATTTAATTTATTTAACTAAAAGCAAATGTTCACTTGAAGAAGTCAAATAATTCAAATCCATACACATCTTTTCCCTTTTTCTTTTCTTAATTTCTCCTTCAAATATTATATAAAGTTTGCAGGATGTGATAAATACAATCAATAAGTAATCTTTAACGCTAATTTAGCAGGTATGGCGTCATTTGTCCGAACATTTTTTTATTTTATTATTATATATAGTAAAATATTTTTATAAAAAAATATAATTTAGCATAACATATAAACATCAATTTCAAAAAAAATTAACTTGACCATTATATTGAAATATTGTTATTGAAAATAATCGTTGTAAAAATATATAATTTAACATAACATAAAAATAATCGATTTCAATAAAAATTTAACCGTTACGATAAAATATTTTATTGAGAATAATTGTTAGAAAAAGAATCTGACAGTATATATAGTAGATAATTTGTGAGGCAAAAAGGAGATTGGCAGCAGTTAATTCTGTTAATTGCTAGGGGATAATTATTATTAATTTTTAATGGTAACCCAAAAGAGAAACAAAGTGATTAGACACGTTGAAATCAACCTCTAAATCGAATCTTTTGATAAATACATTTTAGTAATAAATATTTATTTAATTAATAAATAAAAGAAAGGGGTTAGGAAATGACAATTTGATGGGACCAAAGAAGAAGCCCTTTTGATGACTTGTGTCAAGATCCTAATGGATAAAAATATATGTTAGAATTTCAAACAAGAAATTTGTATATAGTTAGAAATTAAATTCACACAAAAAACTATTAAACAGATAAAAAAATATATATGTTAGAATTTCAAACATGAAATTTGTATACAGTAAGAAATTAAATTCACACAAAAAACTATTAAATAGATAAAAGTAAAATCAATGTATTTCAGAAGATCAACAGTCTAACTAAGTTACTTCCCCAGTCTAACTAAGTTACTTCCCTTTTGATAGTTTCATCTAATTCTTGGTCCAATTTCAGCTACGTCGATCCTTTCAAATTTCTTATCTTGGTAAGGATTTGTAACTAGAGTTTTGCAGTTTCACCTTACAAAAATCAACAAGTCTCTAGATTTTTGTTCCATAAAAAATCTAGTAGTTCATGTTATAAATGACAAGTTTTTATTTTGTGTTGATTCTAACAAAGGGAAGGTTAATGAAGGTGGGTCAAGTATGTCACGACTCAAGCCTAGGGCCTAGACATGACACGGTGAATGAGACATCCAGAGGTATCTCGCTCAAGCCTCTTAGCATTCATTTAGCTTTTCATAAGTAATGACATACAATAACAAGCGAAAATAAAAACATTTTCCATTTGTGTCCAAACATACCTCTACTATTAGACTTGGCGGAGGCTAAGACATGTCCCTAGCTCACCCTCATGATAAGTATCCAAAAATACCACAAGATAACCGAAAGCCTATACATGTAAATAGTGAGAAAAGGAAATGGACTGTTGTTCCTGGAACATGGGAACTCCCCAAAAAGTAGCCTTCAACGATCAAACTAGCCACGTGGAGGAGAATCTGGAGCAACGTCGGTTCCTACATGGTTATATCATGTAGGAAAAAGTATGCGTTAGTACTTTGAATGTACTAAGTATGTGAGCATGCAATGCAATATATCATTATACAATAAGGTGATACAATGGACCATGCTAGAACCTTGTATTCATTTGAAATACCATTTGGAGTTATTAAGCTTAGTCAATGAAATATAGAAACCATCACGAATCATAAAAGAAACTTAAATATTATAGAGGTAATCATGAGTCATTGTAAGAAACCATATACTTGCAAAGTACCATGAATCGTAAATAAGTATACTATAAACCTTTTGAAAGAAATCTTTAGCTTTGTGAGAGCATATACTTTACTTTGTGATAAATATAGTAGACATCATATGATATATTTTAAACATTGGAAGAGGGACCTTGTACCTTTGTGAGAGCGACCGTTAACCTACATAAACCATGTGAGCTATAACATGGAGTCCCGATGTTACCCCTACGTCAGAGAAAAATGGAGAGACTACTTGTCAAGGTAGACTCCATCATGCCTAAGTGGATCCACTAAGCTATTGTGTGAACTGGGTACTCACCCCTAGTTCTTAGACTCAGGTACTCACCTCTAAGCCTTGATATTTCGGATACTCACCCCTTAGAGATTTGGGTATTCGTCTCTATCTCCTTTGTACCTATGGTGGCACGTAGTTTTGGGACATGGGTATTCTCCCCTATTCCAGCTCTGTGCTAGGTAAGCTCTCAGCAGAATAACATTTAAATGTTATAATAACATAAGCCTTTATATAACTTTAACATAAAATTATCATTCCATTGAATAGCTCATTAAAACCTTTGATTTATAATATCATCATGGCTGCCATGCCCTATTTACCGTTCTATTAATGAACCTTGTTCCATAAGAAAATTAGGTCTACAATCAGTGATGGTATTTCGGGTACCATGCTAATTGGGCCTTCCTTTTTGGAAAAATGTTCAAAAGCATTGACAGCCTATAGGGATGCCATACATGTCGTATCATAACCTTAAACATTTCATTTGATTCAATGTGAGAATTTTCCTTTCACATTGAAACCTTAGTTTGGCTAAGAATCCCTTTCATCAATTAATCATTTCATAAAGACTCCCCTTCATAAACATTTACTTCATAACATTCATTGGATTCAAACTTCATTTCAACTTTACTTTATCATAGGAAACTAGGTGGGTTCAAATCAATCAACTTTCAAGTTATTTAAATCAATGCTAGCATGCATGAGAGTGGAAGAATTTATCATTTAATTATCTTAAAATAACCCACCAATATAATTTAAAACTACTTTCAAGCCTTCATAGAAGGATCTTGATAAATCACCCATTTCATGAAAATAAGAATCAACATAAGTCAATATAGGTAAATAAACTTCAAATATTCAAGAATCTATGCGTTTGGAATCATAGTATGAAAATTCATAAAAACTCATCACTTGAAATTGAGAGTCAATATACATATATATATCAATAAGAGTAAATAAACTTAAAATATACCATAATCTATGCATTTGGAACCATCATGTAAAAGCCCATTGGATTTCATCATTAAAAATTGAAATACTAAGTTGAGAAAATATTTGGACTCCATGGGTGGAAGAACCCATGGATGAAAATCCACATACCTTAGATTGAAGCTTTTAAGAAAGTTTGATTCTTGGTCTTCAATGAGGAGCCTTGAATCATTTGAGTTTGAGAGAAAAATTGGAGGGGATGATTTGAGAGAGAGGAGGATGATGTTTAGTATTTTGGGGAGGTGAAAGACTGCAATAAGCCCCAAAAATGCATCTAAGTTTGTATATATTTGTTTAGGTAATTGTCCAAGATGCCCTTCATATAAAAAAACTGGAAAATGGGATCAAAACCCTACAGGCGCGATAGTGGCGCGCCGCGCCATCACCCAAACTACTGCATCTAGTTTCGAGCGCTCTGCTGGCGTGCCGCGCGAAGCCCATAAACTGCTGCAGTAATAATCTTTGGTAAAATGGTCATAACTTTTTACTTCGAACTCGAAATGAAGAAAAAAGACCTTTAATTTGATAGATCATGGGACACCTAATTTGTTGACCCTATTTCAAACTCATATAAAAACTTAGCCGATGGAAATTTTTTGGACTTGGCTTGGTGTTAGAGATCCCCTTATGACCATAAAACACATCTAATATATGTCAAATACTTAGGAATTGATCCTAACTCATATATACAACTAGAAGTCATCCTATATGCATATGAAGAATGGTTCATGTCTTGATGTTGAAATATTTGGGGTGTTACAAAGCCAGATCGCTAACAAGCTTCTAGCTAATTTGGCAATCTTTCTAAGATGATGTGTACATGATATCTTAGATGAATTCCACACCGGAATGGAGAGGAAAGTGAAGAGCTTTATAACGTGCATACAACTCAAGTATATGGTATACACTTTTTTGAGGCTCGATGTGGTGTAGCTCAAAAAATAAATTTTATGCGGACCTAGGTCCAAAGCAGACAATATGTGGCATGGACTTGGATTGTGTTAAATATGGTATCAAAGACTGTATGTACTCCCTATGGTGGACCAAACCCCAACGAGGAAATTGAGTCCCTAAGGGGTGGAGGGGTGTATGTGACTCCCTTGATGAATTGACATGCTTCTAAGCTAGCAAACTTCTAAAGATGAGATGCACACATGATACTTTAGGCGAATCCTATATTGGAACTGGAGATAAAGAAATGTGAAAGAGCTTTATAAGGTATAACTTAAGTTCATGTGGTATGCGCGCTATTGAGGCTCGATATGATATGTATCGGCATACCATAAAAAAGACAATATTATCATGGACTTGGTTCTAAGACCAAAACTCAAAAGAATTGATGAAAGCATGCACAAGCAGTAAATTAAAGCATATAAGTTAATTATTAGCCTCGTTTCTTTTTTTCTTTGATCTCCTATTTCGTATTTGTTGAGAGAGAAGTATTGAAAACACCCTTGTACTTGACCTGAATTATTAGTTTCATTTTAGAACTATTAAAAGCTTTAAAAACACTCATCTACTTGACTAACTGAACTTAAATACACACATCTCATACCATACACATAAATTTGTTATTCAACAACGTACACGTGAATTTTCTGCTGATGTGAAATATACATAGATATATTGTATGATATGAGAGAGGTATTTTAGAATTCAGTTAGTCAAATAGAGTAGTGTTTTAAGGCTGTCAAAATGTCATAACCCATTTCGATCATTATGGGTAAATCAATGGTGATAGAATTGAGCCAGAAATATTTTTTGGGAAGTGACTTAAAACTTTTAGGCTAGGCCAGTTTCAAATCCTTTAAGGGACCCTCTTTAAGTACCTAGGGGAGCATTATGAGTAGCCTCGGTACGATCCACAACATATTTATAGCACCACTCAAGCAAAATTAAACGATTTTCTCATATTTTGTGTGTGTTAGCCCATGAATATTTTGATGGTATGACTTTCAGTCAATTTTTTCTGAAACCTTTATGGGACCCTATGTAAGTATCTTTCGTAGCAGTACGTATAGCCTCGATGCGATCTATGATATATTTATAAAATTTAGGATCCGCTCAATCAAAATTAAATGATTTAATCATTTTTCGTGTGTGTTAGCCAATTAATATTTTGGTGGTATGATTTATGGTTAATTTTTTTTGAAAACTTAACGAGACCCTCCATAAGTACTTGAAGGAGCAGTACGTGTAGCCTCGGCTTGATCCACTATATATTTGTGGCATATAGGAGCCACTCAAGCGGAATTAAATATTTTTTCTAATTTTTCGTATATGTTAACCATGAATATTTGGTGGTATGACTTCTAAACTATTTTTTCGAAACCTTTACGGGACCCTCCATAAGTAACCAGAGGAGAAGTACATGTTGCCTCAGCATGATCCATGACATATTATAGCATTTAGGGGCCACTCAAGTGTAATTAGGTTTTTATTTTTTCGTGTGTGTTAGCCCATAAATATTTTAGCTTCAGGTATTTTTTTTCTCGAAACCTATATGAGTCCCTCCTTAAGTACTTTGAGAGAAATACGTGTAGCCTTGACATGATCCACGATATATTTGTACTATTTAGGAGTCACTCAAGCGGAATTAGATAATTTTTCTCAATTTTCGTGTGTGTTAGCCATGAATATTTTAGTGATTTGGCTTCCTATCATTCTTTTTGAAATCTTTATCGGACCCTCCATAAGTACCTAGGAGAGCAATATGTGTAGCCTCGACACAATCCACAACATATTTGTTGCACTTAGGGGCTACCAAAGTGGAATTAGGCTATTTTTCTCATTTTTCGTGTGTGTTAGCCCATGAATATTTTGGTGGTATGGCTTCTGGTCAATTCATTTTTTTGAAACTTATATGGGATACTTTGTAAGTACTAGTGAGAGCATTATGTGTAGTTTTGGCATGATCGACAATATTTTTATAGTATCTATGGGCCACACAAGGAGAATTAGACGATTTTCTCATTTTTCGTGTGTGTTAGTGCATGAATATTTTGGTGGTATGACTTTCAGTCAATTTTTTTTTGAAACTTTATGGGACCATCCGTGGGTGCAGTACGTGTAGATTCGGCATGATCCACGGCATATTTGTAGCATTTAGGGGCCACTCAAGCGGAATTAAATAATTTTTTCATTTTTCGTGTACGTTGCCTATGACTATTTTGGTGGTATGACTTTCAATTTATATTTTTTCCAAAACTTTTATAGGACCATACGTAAGTATCCATTGGAGAAGTACGTATATCTTTGGCACAATCTATGTAATATTTACAAAGTTTAGGGGCTATTCAAGAGGAATTAAGAAATTTTCTATTTTTTTGTGTGTGTTTTTGCTTTTGAATATTTTGGTGGTATGACTTTTTATCAATTTTTTTTCAAAACCTTTACGGGACCATCCGTACTTACCCTAGGTAGAAGTACGTGAAGTTTCAGCATGATCCACAATATATTTATTGCTTTTAAGGGTCACCCAAGTCAAATTAAGCGGTTTTCTCATTTTTTCGTGTATGTTAGCCTATGAATATTTTTATGGTATGGATGCCGATAATTTTTTTTCTAAACCTTTACAAGACCCTCTATAAGTACTCGAGGTAGAAGTACATGTAGCCTCAGTATGATTCATGATATATTTATAACATTAAGGGGTTACTCAAGCGAAATTAGATGATTTTCTCATTTTTTGTGTGTGTTAGCCCATAAATATTTTGATGGTATTGCTTTCAGTCAATTTTTTGCCAAAATCTTTATGGAACCCTCCGTATTTACCCGGGTGACAACAGGGATATCTCTCTACGAACGCAGAGAAGGGATTCAGTACACTCCGCGAATGTGTCCTGTCCTCCACGAAAATAGAGAAGGGACTCAGTAAGCTCTGCGAATGCAGTATCTCCTCCGTAAACACGGAGAAGGAAATATCAGGTACCAAATAACAGATCTTTACCAAGTCTTAAAGTCATGAAATAGACCCTTGGGATTCGTTTGAAATCCCGTGAACACAAACCTTATATGAAACCCTACTATATTTGACATTTCAGACTCAATGGAATCATTAAAGTTCGAATTCGAGGCATCCTTGACCCAAAATTTGATAAGTCGCAATTAAGCTAGTTTTGGCACTTGAAATACCTAAAATACCCTCAGGACCTCGAGCCGTAGAATCGCCTCTCAAAACCATTGAAACCTCAGGAATCTAATCTGAATATCCGAACCTCAAATGTTGACCAAAGTCAAACTTTGATCAAACTTTAACTCAATTTCAAACTTTGAACCTAAAATCCCCGTTTTAACTCTAAATATGATTCCAACAACTCTCCTAGACCAATTTATGTATTCCAAAGATGATGGAATCGACATAGTTTTATTCCAAGACTTGAAACTCTGAATGACTCCAAAACTCAAATTTTGACAACTTTAGCCTTTAGAACCCATTTCTCAAGCAAACCTCTTCGTTTCACAAGATTTCCAAAACTAACTTTCAAACCCAAATAAAAGTGACTTAAAAAAACTAATTGGAGGGGTAAAATAATATTTTTATAGAAAATACCAAAAATGATCTTTAGGGTCATTACATCATCCACCACTAAAACTATGTTTATCCTCCAAAAGAAAGTAAGGGACATACTTGGAGTCTCAAAAATATAGGGGTAACATGCCCGTATGTTCGACTCTATCTCCCATGTAGCCTCCCCCATGGACCGATGCCACCACTTGAATTTCACCAAAGCTATCTCCTTAGTTCTCAACTTCCTGACCTGCCTTTCCAAAATAGCCATAGGCTCCTTCTCATAGTCAAATATGGGCTCAACTCCACCGAATCGTGGGAAATCATATGAGACTCATCTGAAATGTAGCGCTGTAGCATCGAGACATGAAATAATACAGAGGATAAATTAGGTGGAAAGGCAAGTCTTTAGGTCACCTCTCCAACCCGATCTAAGATCTCAAAAGGGCCAATAAACCTAGAGCTGAGCTTGCCATTCTTCCCGAACCTTATGACACCCTTTAAGGGTGAGACTTTCAACTATACCTGGTCACCAACCATGAACACCAAAGGTCTAACCCACATGTTAGCAAAGATCTTCTGGCGACTCTAAGCTATTAACAACCTACCCTGAATCAACCGAACCCGCTTTATGGCATCTCGAAGAAAATTGGTGTCTAGGCTATCCATCGCCACAGAATCAAACCATCTAATGGGTGATCTACATCTCCGGCCATACATGGTCTCAAAAGGAGCCATTCAGATGCTGGAATGATAACTTTTGTTGTAAGTAAACTCTGTCAGGGGCAAGTGATGATCTCATCGAGCATCGAATTCAATCACATATACCCATAGAAAATCCTCAATCACCGGTATAGTCCTCTCGTACTGTCCATCCGTCTGAGGGTGGAATACGATACTCAAATCCAATTGGGTACCCAATCCATGTTGCACTGCCTCCTAAAAGTAAGATGTGAACAATAAGCCCCGATCCGATATGATGGAAATAGGGACCCCATGAATTCTAACAATCTGGCTAATATAGAGCTGAGCCAATCTATTTGCCGTGAAACTAACCTTAACTAGAATGAAATGAGCCGATTTGGTCAATTGGTTGACCACAACCCAAATAGAATCAAAACCTCCTATAGTAGTAGGAAAACCTACAAAAAAATCCATTGTGATCCTCTTCCACTTCCAAGTGGGAATAGGCATTCTATGAAACTCACCCCCGGGTCTCTGGTGCTCACACTTAACCTGTTGGCATGTGAAATACTTGGACACAAACTCAACGTTGTCCTTCTTCATACCACACCATCAATAGTACTGACTCAAGTGATGGTACATCTTTTTTACCCCCCAGTAAATAGAATATTGAGTGCAATGGGCATCCTCAAGTATTAATTTGGCCAACTCACCTATCTTGGGCACACAAATGAAACTCCCAATCCTCAAAACACCCTTGCTTTCTTAGCTTCACCTTTCGTCACCTTATCTCGAATGAGGCAAAACTTCTCATCCTCAAACTGCTTCTCTCGGATCTGATCCATCAAAAAAGAGCGGGTCTCTATGAAAGAAAGCACTTGACCCTCATCAAAGCCATTGGCTAATCGCTGAACATCTCTAGCTAAGGGTCGCTCCTCAGCTCGAATAGTTGTAAGACTTCCCACAGTAGAAGTCTTCCTACTCAATGCATCGGCCACCACATTGGCTTTCATGGGGTGATATAGAATAGTCAAGTCATAATCCTTCAAAAGATCAAACCACTTCTTTTGCCTCAAATTCGATCCCCACTAGCTGAAGATGTACTATAGACTCCGGTGATTAGTGAATATCTCATAATGTACTCCATAAAAATAATGCCTCCATAACTTCAAAACAAAGATGACCGCCGCCAACTCTAAATCATAGGCGGGATAGTTTTTTTCATGAGTCTTTAATTATTTCGAAGCATAGGCAGTCACCTTCCCCTTTTGTATCAACACTCCACCTAAGCCTACTCCTGATGAATCACAATACATGGTGAAGCCAACACCCTCCACAAACAAGGTCAACACAAGCGTAGTAGTCAATAATACCTTGATCTTTTGAACCTCTTCTCACACTCATCCAACCAATCAAATATCATATTCTTCTGAGTGAGACTGGTCAATGGAGCTGTTATCTTTTAGAAGACCTGAACAAAATAATGATAATACCCTACCAAACCCATGAAACTGTAAATATCTGTAGCTTAGGTAGGCCTAGTCCATCCTTGGACCACCTCAATCTTAGCCGGACTTGCCCTAAGAACGCCATCAAATTCAACAAAAACTCACACTTGGAGAACTTGGCATAAAGCTTCTCCTCTATGAGCCTCTGGAGCACAATCCTCAAGAGTTGTATATAATCTGCCTCAGTCTTCGAGTAAACCAAGATATCATCAATTATGATAATCAGAAATGAGTCCAGATACGGATGAAATACCTCATTCATCAACTTCATAAATGCTGCTGAGGCGTTAGTCATCCCGAAAAACATAACAAGAAGCTCATATTGGCAATATATGGTCTAGAAGGTTGTCTTGGAAATATCTGAAGGCTGAATCCTCAACTGATGATACCCGAATCTCAAATCGATCTTAGAGAATAAGGCCGATCCTTTGAGCTAATCAAATAAATCATCTATATGAGGAAAAGGGTATTTATTCTTGACAGTTACCTTGCTCAACTATCTATAGTCGATACATATCCTCATAGACCCATCCTTCTTCTTCACAAATAACACCGGGGCACCCCAAGGCATAGCACTAGGGCGAATAAATCCCTTACTCAACAGATCTTGAAGCTACTTCTTTAATTCCTTAAACTCAGCTGGAGCCATATGATAAGGAGAAATAGAAATGGGCTTGGTGACCGATTTGAGGTCAATAGCAAATTCAATATCTCTGTCAGGTAGAACCCCTGGAAAATCGATAGGAAATACATCCATAGACTCTCGAACATATGAATAAACTCCATAGAAGGTGGCTCAACATTAGTATCACAATTAAATGCCAAATACGCCAAATAAGCCTTATCGATCAATCGCTGGGCCCGAATACAAGAAATAACCCTACTAGGATAGTAACCACTCGAATCTTTTGACTTTATTTATAGTCTACCAGGCATAGCTAAGGTCACCGTCTTGGCATAAAAATCAAGAATGGTATGATACGGAGATAACCAATCCATATCCAAAATGACGTTAAATTCTACCATATCAAGGATAATCATGTCCACCCATGTATCATAACCCTCCAAAGAAACAAGACAGGATCGGTTCACCCGATCCACTACTAAGGGTTGTTCTACTGGGGTAGAAACATGCACGGGCATAGGCATACGATCACATAGAAAGTCAAATGCAGAAGAGAAATATGTTGAACATACAAATAAGTGGATCTAGGATCAAATGACCAAAGAAACAAGACAGGATCGGTTCACCCGATCCACTACTAAGGGTTGTTCTACTGGGGTAGAAACATGCACGGGCATAGGCATACGATCACATAGAAAGTCAAATGCAGAAGAGAAATATGTTGAACATACAAATAAGTGGATCTAGGATCAAATGATACAGATTCAGGGTGATGACAAACCGAAACAATATCTGTGATGACTACATCGGAGGTCTCAACCTCATATTTACCTGGAAAAGCATAACAATGAGCTCTTCTCTCACCATCTATCTAGGAAACTCCTCTACCACCCTGCTTTTCTAGGGCATCACCACTGTCCTACCTCTGGTACGACTACTTCTATGGAGCTGACCCCTACCATGACCCCTGGTCTGTGGGGCTTGACCTCTGGCTGGTGGCGCTGGACTTCTGACTGGCACTGCTGTGTAAGTATGGTGTGGATCTGAATAAGTTTATATGGGACACTATCGAGCCATATGGTCCGAGGATCCACACCCAAAACACGATCTCAGAACAGAGGCTGATGCAGAGAAATAGAAGGGATACTGCAACTACCTCGACCCGCAGACCTATGCTGTGAATTGTATGAACCCTGAACCAAATTATATGAACTACGATAACACTATCCTCCCTCAGGTGCTGATATAGAGGCATGAACTGACCCTTTGTGCTAAAAGGAACCACCTCCTCTGTAAGAACCTCTACCTCCAGATAAGGCACCCAAAAATTATCCAGAAGCACGAGCCCTCTTAGGGTCCCTGAACTTCTCCTTTTCTATCAACTCCGCCTCCTTGGTGGAACTAACCACCGATTAAAAGGAGGCTTTATCTCTAGATACCTAGAATACCGATTGCCTAATAGAATAAATCAAACCCCTCATAAAATGGCAAACTCTTTAGGTCTTATCGGGGATGATAGAGTGGTATGTCTGGCTAGCTAACAAAATCAAAGCTCATACTTAGAAACGGACATCCTAACCTACCTCAGGCTTTCAAATCTGAGGCGACTCTCTTCTCTCACACTCCAAGGGATGAAACGATCATAAAAAGCACTGGTGAACAACTCCTAAGTCACTAGAGGGGATCCAACTGGTAAAGATCCAGAATATGTCCTCTACTACTCTCTAGCTAGCCCACGAAGCTGAAGAGTAACATACCGAACACCATAGGACTCAGCCAAACCAAATGTCTCAAGCAACTCCCTGCAAATGGTTAAGAACTCATATATATCCTCGGTCTTCACACCTTGGAACTAAGGTGGGTCCATCTTTCTGAACTTCTCATATGACGCTGCTCATCCTCAATCAATGCATTTACTAGTGGGTCTTGAACATCGACTACTGGAGCTGGAGGAACCTCACCTATAGGGATTACTAGCAGCTGTCCCGCCTATCTCTAAGCCTCAGGAGCCTGCTGCTGGCTTGGGACCTGGACTAGGGTTTATGTTATATCGGGTGTGCCCGTTGCACTGCCAATTTATGCCATAATCTCAAGAATACCCAACACCCTCAATAAAGTATCTTGTAGTAATGGTCCTGCCGCATACTCAGAAGGAACCTGCTCTCTTCTGCCCTTTGTCGCCGGCTCAGGGGAAATGCCTCTGTCATGATCCTTGGCTGGTGCCGCTCCTCGGCCTCTGGACGTGCCTCTACCTCTACCCCAACGTAGGGTCTCAGTATCAAACCTGAGGGATGGATCTCCTCATCTAGTAGAAGCTGATGCTCAAGTACTAACCATCTGCCAAAAGAACATGCGATCACTCAGCATTTATATAAGAATCCACGCACGACAGAATTGAAAGAAGTAAAAGAGAATTTCGTAATAGTCTTCATAGCCCTTTTAAGATAAGTAACGGATGTCTCCGCACCGATCTTCAATGCTCCACTAGATTGGGCTTATACACATGTAAGACCTATGAACCAGGGGTAATGATACCAATTTATCACGACCCAAATTCTAGTGTGATGGCACTCGCCTAACCCACTAAGACGAGTCAGCCTAAAGTCTGAACAATCTAAAATAAGTAGAAATGAAAGAGAAAATGTAAAGTTTAAAGCGATATAGATAAGGATAAATGAAAAATAGATTCTAAACTACCCAAGACTTAATGTCACATATACAAGCCATTTTTCAACAAAAATGAAAACGATACAAATATATATGTCTCAGTTCCTAAGTAGAACAAAATATAAAGTAATGGACGTCGAGAGTCTGCCGAAGAGGACAAGATGCTACCTCTCAAGCGTCCAAAAGCTCGGCCTGATCAAGGGGTACTAAGAGCAAGAGGTGCCAAGCTCAGATCCTACATAAATGTAGAACCAAGGGGTGAGCAGCAATAGCACGGTACTCAGCAAAATGGAAACTAAATCCTAAGTAAAGAAATGTGGAACATATGTACTCCTAACATCCCAACCACCATCCTCCATAACTACACACCTGCACTCAGACAACCCAATCTATACAATTTATATCACAATTGCACTAGAATACTAGACAGTTCACAAATAGAGAGTACAAGTGTGTTCTCACCACTATACTTAGGCAAATACAGGAAATCTCAAATCATAATCAATCACAGGATAAAATAGATGCAAATGCAATGTCAAATATCGTGTTGCATGTCTATCATACAATACACATCCATTGATCACCTCAGACCAAAACCCATGGGGTCCTCACAGAGACGACGTATCCACCAAAATTAACCTTGACCAATATCTGCCGGAAGAGACCACAGCCATAATATCCGCCAGAAGGGACCTCAACCTCTAAAAGAAACCTCAACAAATTACCTCGACCAGTAAAAACCTCGGTCCTAATGTCCAGTACCTCACTTATATCATATCTCAGCCATCACAGATATAATATATACACAAGTAATGAGTAAAATAGGATAAATATTCACATAAGATACCATATAATTGACAATCAGACAATAGACCAATGTCCCGTAGTTCACAACACTTAGACAATTAACCCTATTCAAATTTCTACTATCACCCTTCAACTCATATAATTCAATCCAGTCTAATAACCCAACACACCCTAATTCCCTCATATAGGAAAATACAAGATTCAACATATTTAACAAATGTTATAATTCTACTTGCCTTTGCCAAAAAGTCACGCATAATCCGAAATCACTATTTTTCCTCTTCGACGATACTCCAAATCACCATAATTTAATCAAATATAGACTCACAATCACATTTCGAATCTATTGACACTAAAATCAAGAAATTTAGGTGAAAAGGGTAAAAGGATCAAAAATCTGATATCGAAAACTAAACTCGGAATCTCATTATTTTTAGATGAAGATCTTCATCAAGTAATCACGAATCTAACGGTAAAATCTGTTGGAAAATGGGGTAAAAATAAGTTAGAAATCCTTAGAAAATCAAATTTATATTATTCTTGAAAAAATCTAATTCCTCCAACTTAAAATCATTAATTTGATATCTAAAAATCCAAATAAGTAATGAGTAATTAAGAAATTAGGTTAGAATGCTTACCCAATGTTTTCCCCGCAAGAAACCCCTTCCAAATTGCCTCTCCAAAGCTTGAAAAATTAAAACTGGTAGAAAATGGCTTAAACTCCAACTAAACACTGTTCAGGCCATATTTTTTCTCTACAAATGCAGACAACTTACTCCGCGAATGCGGAGACAATAGAGATATCTCTCCGCGAACGTGGAGAAGGGATTCAATACACCCCGCTAATGCGTGTCCTCTAGGAACGCGGAGAAGGGACTCAATAAGCTCCGCAAATGCGATATCTCCTCCGCGAACACGGAGAAGGAAATATCAGGTACCAGATAGCAGAACTTTTGAAAGTCTCAAAGTCACAGAATAGACCGTCGGGATTTGTTCGGAATCTCGTGCACATAAATCATATATGCAACAATACTAAATTCGACGTTTCAGACTCAATGGAATCATCGAATTTTGAATTCGAGGCCTCCTTGACCTGAAATTCTATAATTTGTAAGTAAACTAGTTTCAATACTTGAAATACCCAAAATACCCTCGGGACCTCTAAAAATTATAACGAATCCATTTCTAGCATTAGAATGACATCCTAAAATCATTGTAACCATCAGAAATTCAACTTGAGCACCCGAACCTCAAATGTTGACCAAAGTCAAGCTTGGATAAAACTTTAACTTAATTTCCAACTTTGGACCTAAAATCTTTGTTTTAACTCTAAATCTAATTCTGATAACTCTCCTAGACCAATTTTCAGATTTCAAAGCTGATAAAATTGACAGAATTCTATTCTGAGACCCAAATTTCTAAATGACTCCGAAACTCAAATTTTGACAACTTAAGCCTTTAGAACTCATTTCTCAAGCAAAACCTCAATTTTTCACAAGATTTTCAAAAACTAACTTTCAAACCCAAATAAAAGTGACTCAGAAAAACTAATGGGAGAGGGAAAATGATAATTTTGACCTTCAGGGTCATTACACCAAGTTTGTTTGTGATCATGTGGGACATATTTCATGTATTTATTCAGTCAAGATTTGAGACTGAGGGTCTATTTCTGTCGTTGACTTGTTGTTATATGTGTTATCAATGTTAGTCCATGAGGCCGGATTGTTGTGTTTAGATGCTGGGATGGTTCTTGTGTAGATTGGGATGTGCATGTTAAGCACCGTAAGTTATGTCTTAAGGATCCTTGAGCGGTCCAGTTACTTAAAAGCTGAGTAGGTATAAAATTTTAGGCTTGGGGAGCCCTAATTTGTATAAAGTGTTAGGCTTGGAAAGCTTTAGTAGGTATAAAGTGTTAAGCTTGGGAAGCCTTAGCATGTATAAAGTGTTAGGCTTGGAAAGCCTTAGTGTGCATAAAGCGCTAGGCTTGGAAAGCCTTTGTGTATTATAAATGGTAGGCTTGAAAAAGCCTCAGCATTATTAGGGAGTGGAATGATCAATGGTAGAGTTGGCAACAGAACAAGGTAGGAAGCTGAGATAAAGTGTACTAGTTATGAATAGTGTAATTGGGATGGTAGGGCATGATGACCAGGTTTGGAATGGATCTTTTTTTATATTGTGTGTTTTTCTCTAAATTATTTACTTTATACTATGTGGTGGATTCGGGTAGACGGATGATCCGTATCTGTACGTATTATTTGTACTGATGCTATTCTTCTTATAATAATTAGCATAGTATGGTTGTAGGATCAGTAATATTTTTTAGGTGAAGATCGTGATGATCTCCGACCACTTCTACTTCTCTTTTCCTTATGTTGGGAGATGTGTCTTATCATATTGCATTCTCTTAATAGCTCTTGTACTTATTTAGATTAGTTCCTTGAGAGAGTTTGTTGTACTTTCAAAATATTTTCTAAAGAAAATTGAGGTTGAGATTGACTCTTTTATTTATTTAAAGTAATATATCATGATTCATTTTACTTTTGCATTTTCAGTTTTAACTTGGGTGGTAAGGGTTCTCCTATCTAGGTGTTAGAGTAGGTGTCCGCACGACTCGGTATGTTAGATTGTGACACTATAGTTCAGGGACGAAACTAATAATTCTCGCCAAATTCAGAATGGAAATAACAACCTCATCTTTTTTAATTTTAAAATATAATTTAATACTTATCATTTTTTATTAGTGAAATAAAAAATCCACATTCATTAGATTTATTTTTCTTATAACCACCTCCTTTATACTTTTGGGTCATAGTGAGAGTATATTGTTTTGGGTGAAAATAGTATAGGGGAAAAAAATCTGATGGGGTGGAGTTTTATTTTGACCCAATAAAAAATGACAACTAATAAATAATATTTTATAAATAAAATAAAGATGGGGTGGTTAGTTTCAGGGTATAAGTGAGACAAAAGGTGAGTTGAGTAGTATTTTAGCAAAATAAGTGGATGAAGAGTATTTTTAGATCTTTACTATAGTTCAGGGATATTTTAAGACTGTCAATAGTTCAGGGACGAAACTAATAATTCTCACCAAATTCAGGAGTTTTTTCAATACTTCTCTCAGCTTTTATCAAGAGTGCCACACTCCTACAAAAATTTGATACCACTTGCTATGCTATGTGGCAGATCAAGGGTGTATTTAAGTTCAGTTAGGCAAGTAAATTGGTGTTTTTGAGGTTGTCAATACTTCAAGGAAGAAACTAATAATTCTCGTCAAGTTCAAGGGTAATATCATGTTTAAGTTCTGACGAATTCACTAACTTTTATTGAAATTGTTATGAGAACAACCAATGAAAGTAATAATAACAAAAAGAATAAGAAACACAAAATTTTACATGAAAACTCCTCAAGGAGAAGAAAACTCACAGCCAATCACCAACTTTTATTAATTCTTAATGAAAAATGATACAAATACACCAATTCAATCAAGTTTATATAGGTTGTGAAAACCCTAACCGTGCCCTAGAGTTTCTTAGGGTGTCCTCCAAGCTATTTTTCAAGTAACTTACGACCTCTTGCTTTGTCCATCGCAGAGAGCTCGGATTCAGGATACCGTAAAGGGGTCCTTATATTTATAGAATTCACTAACCATGTATAAAAATATAATTGTTTATCTTGGACAAAACTAAAAATGAGCTATTCATTTATGAAAATTCAGAATTCATTAATTTCAAATTCTACCTCCGAAAGGATGGAGGTTGGGGTAAGGCAATGGCGGAACCACATATATTTGAGGTGTGTCGACTGACACTTCTTTGTCTGAAAATTATTATTGTGTTGCTATATATTTTTTTTATGTATATATATTACATATTGAAATTCCTTGACTTCTACGTGATTTCTTTCTATTTTGATACGTCTTAATTAGTCGAAATTCTGCCATTGAGGGTGGGGTGGGGCTTGTTTGTGAATGAAGTTGTGCAAATGCCCCTTCACATATATCCCATGAATGTCTAAATATATATATATATATAGAATTGCCCATAACTTAGGGAAGTGAACAAAGTGAAAATAGACTCGTAGGGAAATTAATGCATGGCCCATAAATTATTGGTTGTTTTGTTTGCAAGAAGATATGATAAGAATATGAAGCCTTCACTCAATTCACCAATAAGGAAAACGTTTTTCTTTTTTTTATTTATCATTCGGTATTCGATATTTATATTAAAATTTAATTAATTCTAATTCGCATATTATATAATTGATTTCTAGAAACAATATTTTCAATAGATTTTTTTCCATTCAAAAGAGCTCAAGCCTGAAGTAAATGGTGAAGGGTGGAGGAAAACGTTATTTTTATTATTACTATAAAGTTTTTATTATATATTCCTCCCAAAATTCACAATCATTGTTATTATTTTTCCTTCCAATTGGCTAGGTTTAATTTTTAAGATAATCAAAATTGTGGTAATCACATGTGATGTGGAGAATAATATAGACGTCATTCACTCACAATTATTTGTGACGTGTTACATCATAACATTCTTATCAACTAATTAATTAATAACCTTAGACACAAAACTTGATTTTGCATGGATTTTTGTTCGTTTATATATAGTACTGATGATTAGATAATAATGTTAAGAAATAGATATCAAGTTATTCAAAAGTACTACTCCGCTACTTTTATTTCAAATTTGGATAGACACAAAATTTTAAAATCAAAAGAAAGACATACTTTTAAAAGAGACCAAAGTTTTAAGTATTTTCATGTCTATGGTTTTAAATATATCAAGACATTTATGTGACTGACTATGAAAGCATTTCTTAATTGAAGTAACAGAATAACAAGGAAAAAAATTATTTATATTAGGTGTTTACGCCAAATTACAATAATTTATCATAGTTAAATGATAAAACTAAGGCGAGAAAATAATTATAATTAGTTACCCTATACATTATGTCTAATTAGTCTTGTGATTAGGTTGTCTTGAATAAGAAGATATGTGTATAATTTATAGGATAAAACTTCATAATTACACATACTTCACTACTATATTTACTATTATTATTTATACTTTCAAATATTACGTATTTTACCATTAATTAAGAGTTTTCTACTATATATTGAGAAAGATACAATTAAATACATGTATTTTTGCTATCAGATAGCAGAGAAGAGAGTGAGATGAGGAGAGAGGCGAGCGAGATTCACATGTATCTCAGATACATGCTAATCACACTAAATGCACACTAGATACATATATTTATATGTATATGGTGTGATTCGCATGAATCTGAGATACTAGATATATGCAAAAGTGCGAGCGAGACGAGAGAGAAGCAAATGAGGCGAGCGAGATTTGTTATGTATCTCAGATACATGTGAATCCACTTGGATACAATGTATATAGAATAAATTTCACCTAATTTTGACTCAATGTATCCGTAGATGCATGTATCTGGACATATATGAATGTATCTGGACATACAAAAGTATGAT
Source organism: Solanum dulcamara (assembly GCF_947179165.1). NCBI lineage: Eukaryota > Viridiplantae > Streptophyta > Magnoliopsida > Solanales > Solanaceae > Solanum > Solanum dulcamara. The sequence continues at coordinate 1,536,548 of NC_077244.1, read as the reverse complement.
AAGATACGTAATATTGCAAATTAGAGTGTATGTAAGTACTTAACTCATAAATTAGTGAGATTATGTAAGTTTCCTAATATAAATTTATAGACACATAATACAATTAAGTAAAGTGGATTACATTAATCAAAGAATCTAATAATTGAGTTATGTTTAACAACATGCATGCATGTGGGACATATATTAAAAAATGATAAGTAGGTTGTAAGTAACAGATAATTGCCATGCAACGTACAAGAGAAAAACAAACACATAAAGACAACAAGAGGAAAAGTAGTATATTGTGTGGAATATTTTTTTTTTTTGGTGGAAGGGGGTAGGGTGGGGGGACACTAATAAAAATATTATTATTTTTTCTACAGAAAAATATTCAGTGATTATTCCCATAAATACTTTTATTGAATCAGTAAGAAAATAAAAAATATATATAAAAGTGTTTTCAAAAAAAAAAATTAGGAAACTTTTTATCATTCATATATAAATTCACCGCGGCTACTTTAAGATTTAAATTATATACGTCGATAACATATAAAATTACACTCACATGTTCTATTTAATCGATTATAGTAATTTATTATTATTTTATGTTGTACACCTTATCATTTCATTATGTATTAATCATTAATATTGAAACCAACAATTAAATTTACACCTAAACATAAAACAAATTAAATGCAAGAACGAGTACTTTTTTCTTTCAATAAGTCCACCTTATTTTCAAATGAATAATTGTTTCCATAATGATTTTGTAGAAAATTTATAGATAAATATAGGTGGTATGTTCCATCACAATTTTATGAAGCATCAAATTAATTATTTGAATGAATCAATTTGCAATAATGTGACAGGTAGCCAATAATTTTCCTCCTTTCTCAACCTCTCAAATTTAATTTTTTGGGTGTGTTCGTTACGGAGAAAAATATTTTTTATAAAAAGTTTTTTCAAGGAAAATAATTGAATTTGTTTTACTAATTGACCAACTAAACATGAAAAATTTAAAAAAGAAAATTAGAAAATATTATTTTCCGTACTGAACACATCCATTTTAAATTTTCTACATCTATTTTTTTTATATAAGGTGTTGCAAAATATAATCAATTTTTTTTATAACAATGTCGTTTGTCCTATTTTTTTTTTGACATCTATAGCGAAATGTTATTTTAAAGAACTAATATGACAACTCGAAAATCAAATCCAAAGAAAATAGCTATAAGAAAATTAAAGGTTTGGTATTATAAAGAGATATTGTTATAGTATATATACCAATCATCATATATGAGTTTTTAAAATAAACTCGATACCATAATATAAAATCCGCCTTTAATATTACCATCAGATATTGAGTAACAATACAAATTCAACACATGTGACATAAATGAGAAGAAAACTCTAAAATGTAAGGCTTAATTGTAACACAATTTATCATCTAGATTCTTTGTATCCAACTTTAGAGACAATGCCTCGAAATCAAAGGCATAATTTAATATATTTAGTGTATTTACAAATAATGATTCTTTAGTTGTAAATTTATCTAAAATAATTTACATGTTCCCTAAAGCTCGATTACCATAGTTCCAACTTCAAGTAATTAGAAAAGAAGGAAAATAAAATAGAAGTAACAATAACAATAAAAATAGACGATTTGAATAGTTTATTACCCCTAAAAATTATATTTTGACTGCGATTCTACTAATTTGTGATTGATGATAAAAAAAAAGTTATATATTCTTGATCGTACTTCAATGTTTTGAAGTTTGAATTCATTATAGGAAAAATTACTTGATTGAGTGCTTTTTAAAAATTAATTACTGATTTTAGCGATATTTTTTATTTATTACCATTTATAGCAATATATAGCAATATTATGATAAATCTACACTTGTATTAAAAGTGAATTATGCATACAATATAAATGTATTATAAGTGTTTTAAAATATATATTATGTTTGTGTAGTAAGAAACTAACATAATGTATTATAAGTCTATTAAAATATGTGATAGATGTATCATCCATCTATAAAATTTGTATTATATATGTTTTATAAATAGTTCTCTGCAATATGTATTAAAATTGTATTATAAATGTATTATAAGTGTTCAGTGAAATTATTTTTTTATTGATATAAATGGTAAATATTTTTCTTAATATTGTATATTTACGTAAGTTTCCCTTGATTATATATATATTTGTAATGTATTGTATAACATGTTTTTATACATAGTTCAATATTTTCGAGACTTTGCATCCTTAATTATTAAGTTTAAACAACATAATTCGAATTGAATTGTGTAGTTCAAATTTCAAGAAAAAAAAAGAAATAATTTTTTGGTGGTTTTTAAAATTGCAACTTTTTCCTTAAATTCATTACAAATACTAGTTATGTTTTAATAAACGGTTCAAAAAAAAACTTACTAATTATAGGAATTAAAATTAAAATCTTTAATTAAAATTATAAAATTCATCACATCACATTCTTAAATATCTATTTCCTTATTCTAGTAGCATAGTTAGATCCATTTCAATTCATTGTCTTTGATGTTGGGTCATCCATTTTATATTGTCACGTTTCAATTATAATGTGCAAGGGACATGGTATCGGAGTACCACATCGATAGGACAAATGTTATTTGATTTTCATACGTGATATTAAAATCCTTTCGAACTAGCTTTTGAATTAAGTTAGACCGTCGTTCCGAATTAAAACGCTAATTTCATAAACGTGGCTTTGCTTAAAGTTTTGCAAATGCCACATAACGTGGTAGGGGCTCTCTTAGATGACGGCGAAAAATAAGGTAAAAGTCCATAACAGCCCATCAAATACGTGGCTTTTGGGAAACAGACACAAGGGCAATCTTGACTTTTTAGTGCTTAAAAGATCTTTTACACAACTTGTGTCCCACACAAGTTTTCAGACTCTCGTTTAAGGGGATAAGAATAATAATCTCAAAATAAAATGTGAAACAAAAGATAATAAGAAATGTTAAGAATATAATAGAGATAATAACTTTACGTGTGTCAAGAAAATGACGATCGATTACTATGTCTTTTCTCGTCCTTGGTGTCTAGATAACCGGCGTATATCTTTCGTCATCTGAATCTCGCCCTTAAAGGATAACCCACTATTATACCAAATGCCCCCTAATTATTAATATATATTTTTCATTCAAGATGGAGTATCTATCGTGAGATTCGATTAAATTTAACTTCAAGGATTGCAAAATCCGTTTATAAGGGCAAACACCCAATAAGACATTTTCATTTTCAAGTATTTGAATTCGAAATCTCTAATTAAAAATAGAACGAGATCTCAACCATTATATTCTACCGTAATCCAATCACAAGCTCTAATTATTATTCAATTAGTATCATTCAAGGTCTTATCCATGTCAAAGTTCTACTCTTTTTATATTTTATTTTTTTATACATATTATATTCCTACTAATTATTGTCATGTCATATGATTAGGCTGTGGCAAAATATTAGTAAAACTTTTTTGTCCTGATGATGTTCATAATTATTTCTCTTTGCCTTGTGACAGAATTTTCAATCACTCGATTTATGTGACAAATTTGATCCGACATAAAATTAAAAAAATTATAATTTTTAATTAAATTTTTTTTATTGGCTTCAAAAAAATATTTTGTCATTAAATACAAAATATAAATTAAAATTAAATTATTTTAAATATTATTATCATATTGATATGATTAGTCTATGACAAAATATTAGACATTTTGTCTTGATTTTCATAATTATTATTCAACGTTTTGGATTACTTCCTCGTTCTGATTTATATGATGTAAGTTAGGAGCTCAACATGAAATTTAAGAATTGAATTATTTTTGAAAATTATGATTTTAAATTTGATATGATTGATGTGTTATAAAAATATGGCGTTCAAAGTAAAATAAAAAATTTAAAATTAATTATTTTTAAATACAGAAATATGACATTTTTCATGTTTTTTTTTTGCCATTTTCCATCTATAAATTGTTAATCAACTTATTCACTCTTCTTTCTATCTTACATAAATTTCTTTCTCACTTAATAAATATCAAAAGCAATTTTATTTTTTATTTTTATATTCAAGATAAGACTATTTTAGAAAAATCAAAATTAGGGGAACTTCTCTTCTTGAACGAAAAGATCAAATAAATACTCGTACATTTTAAAATTTTGGTATAAGAATCTTGAAAACTTTTCAAACCAATAATTTCAACGTTTAACATAATTATCACACTATTCATGAAAAGGAATGATATAGCTTGCAACACAATAATGTGCATTTTCGTTTTGGTGTGTATTTAGAGTTTTTTTTTATATATATATATATATATACTGAATTCCTTTGATGAAATTATGTATTGGTTATGGGCTCGACTAGTTAAGGTTCATACCATGTAGTACTCCACTTAATTTAATGGGAAAGCGCTTCTTAGTCCTCATTATAAATTTCTACATTCTTATAGCTCGAATCCATTAAGGGCGAAATGATCCTATCATATTGTATTCCACCACATCTTTTTATTAGTAAACTAATCTAGACTATATGTAAATAATTGTAACGCATTTTTAGTGATCAAATAAAACCATCATCAAAATATTTCTTGATTAAGATCTTGAATATTGTATTTTTTTGATTTTTCACTCGATGTTTGGAGCTCATAGTTAAACCTCGTTTAAATCTGGATTCCTCACTGCAGAGCCCATTTGGGGATGGAGTTCCCAAAAAGAATTTCTCCATATTCAGGGTTCGAATCCGAAATTTCTGATTAACGATGAAATAGTTCCACTACTACACTACAACCCATGTTGGTAGATCTTGAACATTTAAGCACCCTAATTAATATATTTGGACCAATCATGTCAAAATCATAAAGAAATGAGGTAGTCAATTATTTTTGTGATTAGTAAATAATTGAAGCTAAAAAGTCTCATTTTCGAATTCTAAAAATGAAAAATCAATGTCTTTGATAGAGAACACTTTATTCGCAAAATAAAATTTATCAATGTAAATTTAGATTAATCGAGTTCGAAAACAAATTTGGTAAAAAAGAAATGATTGGAGCCCAAGAAAGTATTGCCAAAAAGGATGAAGGAAAGAACTGGTGACAGCTTGTATTATATTGTTAAATCTTCACTATTAATAGTATCTTAAACTTACCTCAAATCATTGTTATACATATTTTCCCCCTTTTTGGAAATTTCTCCGTCCTAAATAATAATTTTCGAACTTAATAAAATAATAGAGAATTTAAAATTTATGAGTTCTTCAGTAATTTTAAGTTAAAATAAGGGATAATTATGCTATATGACCATTCGGCAAAAATAATTACTAAAAAATGATCATCCTCTGTATAGACATGTATAGTTAGTGTATATTTCATGTATAGTCAAGCTATATTCAGTTTTTGAGTGTATCATAATATATATCCAGTGTATAGCTCATGTATAAGTAATGTAAATAAAACATAACTATATTTATTGTAAACTAATTAGTTTATTATATATATTTAAAATTGTCCCAATAAATAGATTCACACTTAAATATTTAATTTAAAATAATTAAATTGCTGACGACGGAACGCATCGTCAATTAAAGGGTCTTCTCCTTGGAGTAGATCCACCCCGACCTTTAGTATTTGCATTAATTAGATAATAATTCAGGTTCAAGCCCCGAGAACGGATTGATATCGGCAAAGATCAGTTTACTCCCAATAAAGAATTTTCGATCTGAATTTAAATTTATTGAATTCCCAAAATGAATATCAAATATTAAATAAAAAATCAAATTAATCAATTAATTTCACAAGTATTAATTTATAACTTTGATAAAAATGGTAATTGATCTGTTATAACCAATTAAATTAATTATTTCTATTATATACATAAAAAAAAGTCCTATTATTTTTTTTTCTTAACTATGCCAACAAAAGTAGATTTCTTGTGACTTTGGTTTATCATGAAAGTTCCAAGAATATACAATAACTAACTTTACACAAACATAAGCTGCTTAAATTATGTAACTAATTCCAAGTGGCAACGTGTTTTTTTCAACCTCTCCCACTATATAAATACACACCATTTTTATATATCAACAAAAATATTCCCTTTCTCTCTTTCCAAATCCCAAAAAGAAAAGAAAAAGATCTACCTTTTTTTTCTTAATTACAAAAGTTATTTTATTAAAAATGGGATTAAGAGATATTGGATCAACTTTGCCACCAGGATTTAGATTCTATCCTAGTGATGAAGAATTAATTTCCCATTATCTTTACAAGAAAATTGCTAATCAAGAAGTTATTAAAGGAACTTTAGTGGAAATTGATCTTCATATTTGTGAGCCATGGCAACTTCCTGGTAAATTTCTCTTTTCTTCTTATTTTTTTTACGCGTATTCAGAATTTACTGATTCGACCAGTAATTCAAATGTCATGACATGTTCTTCTTGTTTTTTTTTTCTTTTAGTTATTTGTGTATTCAACTGATCCGGCTAATAATTTAAATTTATTGACATGTTCTTTTTGGTTTATTTTTTTATTCATTTTTGCATTCAAAATTTACTAATTCGACTAGTAATCCAAATTTCATGACATGTTTTTTTTGATTTATTCCTTTAGTTATTTGTGTATTCAGAATTTACTGTTCCGACTAGTAATTCAAATTTCATGACATGTTCTTCTTCTTCATGTTCATTTTTTTTCTTTTAGTCATTTATATATTCAAAATTTACTGATCCAACTAATAATTCAAATTTCATGACATGTTCTTCTTCCTTATGTTCTTTTTGTTTTTTTCCTTTAGTCATTTTTGTATTAACAATTTACTGAATCGACTAATTTAGTTACATGATGAGAGGTTCTTCTTTATGTTAATTCTTCTTCTTATTGTTGTTTATGTTCTTGACAAATGTTTTTAAATCCATTTTTATACAAAAGAGAGGTTCTCCTTGATTATATATTCTTCTTCTTCCTCATGTTCTTTTTTTTGAGTATTCAGAATTTACTGACTCGACTCATAACTTATAATTTTTGACATGTTCTTATATTCTTTAGTTATGCATATTCAAAATTTACCTATTCAACTAATTATCTCGATTACATGATGAGAGGTTCTTCATATTAATTCTTGTTGTTATTCATGTTCTTGACAAATGTTTTTTTCTCTCCTTCATTATGTGTATTCTTTTTCTTTTTCTTTTATTTTTATTATTCAAAATTTATTGATCCAACTAATTATATTAATTACATAAGGAGAAGTTACTCTTCTTCATGTTAATTCTTCATCTTCTTGTTCATAATAAATGTTTTTCTAGTTCAATTTTATACAAATGAGAAGTCCTCCTTAATTATGGATATTCTTCTTCTTTATGTCTTTATTTTATTCAAAATTGAGTGATTCGACTAATTATTTCGATGACACGAAAGCTTCTTCTTCTTTCTCTTTAATTATTCTTAATTATTATGTAATATTTTTCTATTAGACTTTGACAAATCATGATTATGTAGCTATTTCTCTTTTATTTAAAAATTGTTTAAATTTTATTATATTTTCATACTTTTTTCCGCCTGTTTTCTGCGTCTTTTATTATTTTATTTTTCCTTTAAGAGTGAAATTAATTTGAAGGAACCTTCCTAAGTTAAGTGGACACACTAACTTCAAAGAAAAGGATGCTTTTATTATATTCTGCTTACAGCTTTCTTAATTTTTATGTCAGCTAACTTTTGTTTTCTGTTTCCTATTCGTATTGATATTTGTATTGAGATTTCGATCACAGAACATAAAGCTTATTTAAAGAGAAACTATTACTTCTTAGTAATTTTTTTTTATACAGAATCCAAACCTGAAATCTTATATATGTGGTTGTCTTCGCGTGTAATCATTTTCAGAATTACGTAGCACTTAATAACGATGGCTTTGTGCCTAGACAGCTCGCATTTCGTAAAAATAAAAAAGACTAGGACACCCCCTTCTTTTGATTTATGTTGCATTAGTCCCATAGAATGGGGTAGATAGGAGTTAATCAGTAATGGTAAAGCGTTCATTTCAATATCTATAAACGGTGACAATTGCTCAGTCTGTTTGATCAAATGATAGATACGAAACTCTCCTCATTCTTTGGATTTTATCAATCAGATGAAAAAAAAAGACTTATCTTTTTTACTATGATGATCAAAAGTTATTTTTCTCTATCAAATTTTCTTGGAATAATGATGTCGAAAGGGGAAATTTCGAAAGAGAAATAGTTTTAATCATTCCTTAGAAGCTGGATCTTTCTCTCCTATTAAGTCACGTGAAGATGCAGAATAAAAAAGAATTCGTTTATTCGTCTTATTATTTATTATATATATATTTATTAATTAATATTATAATGTTAAACAAATTAATATTAGCGATGGGGTCTTACTAAGACTTCTTCAGAAAAATCTTTATCCACCTATATCTATAGTATTATTTATATCTATATACTATAGATATAGAAGAGATAGAAAATACTATAGATTATTTATACAATAATTTTTTCATTTATAAAATAATTATAGGTAAATTCATATAATAAGTGTTAATGGATAATTGAATAAAAAAGGTAACTAACCCGTTATATTTTTACAATAATATAGTTTATAAGATTTTAATATTTACCTTCGCATATATTTTATACGTTCTTTTTATGAATTATTTTTGTTTCGAAATATTTTACACTAAATATAGTTTAATAAGGAATGTTATGAATTTCTAAGAACATATTTTTTTTCTTTTCCAAAATAAAATTCAAGAGATGTAAAATGTAATTTATTCTTTCTACCGGAGGGTTTGAGCAGAATTATATATGAGATGAATACTTTAAAAACATATACTTTCTTCGTTTTAATTTGCTTGCTCTACTTTTTTTTTTTATATTTTGTTTTAAAAAATGTATTTTTTTACAACTCTTTAATTTTAACTTTCCACATGATACATTTAATATATTTTTAATTTAAGACCAATAAGATTCAACTTTTTGTTTTTAATTAGTTAAACTTCATGTCAAGTCAAAAATATGAAAAAGTATTTACTTTTTGTTTTTTACTTTGTTGCATACAAAGTATTTGCCTTTTTTTTCTTTTCTAGATAACTACTTTTGCTTATTAAGAACAGTTTCATGTTGTTACTATGATATATTCTCTCTTGCACCTATTGTTAATCAAACATCAAATGATAAATCAATTAAAATAATCTTCATTTAAATAGATTAATTAACTGAGGTACTTAGATATGAATTTAATTTTCACGAGCATGAATTTAGTTAATTAAAGAAAAATTAAGAATCAAAACAAAATGTTCAAAGTCTTAATTAACTTAATATTCTTTTTGATGGTTTACCATTTTTATTAGGTGAAGACATGAAAGTGATATGGACTTCCCACCATGTAAATAATTCTACTATTTATAACAACCAAAGAAAAAAAAAGTTAAAAACCCTTTCTTTAATTTTTTTATTTTTTATTTTTATAAATTTTCCATTGCTTCACTTTCACATTTACTTTCTCAGAAGCTTTAGGTAAAGAGGCCGAAACAAGCCTAGTACTATTGTTTAGCCTTGAATATATTTTCTTTGTCATCCACAGTTATTCTTGTCTCTGAACCGGTTAAATCGTGTGGTCATCTCATCTAAACATTTAAAGCATAAACAAATAGCACAATTTTATTTACTTTGCTATGTCTTCAACTCCCCCAACCTTCACGTACATGCTTGATTTTTTCCCCACCAGTTCTTTCTGATAATAGATAGTTGCGAGACTTGAAATTAGGACATCTATCTTCTCCGATGTCATGTTAAATTATGTAACCATCTTATCTAAACGCTTAACCTATCAGAAAAATCATGCTTACCATCCACATTGATGAATTCGTCATAAAACCGTCACATATTGCAATGACCTAGTCCATCGTCATAATTAATATTCCGATCACAAATTCATTTTTTTTCTTGATTGTGTATTATTATTCCTTTTTTTCTTCTCTACTAATTTTACGATATACTTTATGTAGAAGTGGCAAAATTAAATTCAAACGAATGGTATTTCTTCAGCTTTAGAGATCGAAAATACGCAACTGGTTTTCGAACAAATAGGGCTACAATTTCTGGATATTGGAAAGCTACTGGTAAAGATAGAACAGTGTTTGATCCTCAAACAGGTGCACTCATTGGCATGAGAAAAACTTTGGTTTTTTACAAGAATAGAGCTCCTCATGGGAATAAAACAGGATGGATTATGCATGAATTTCGTCTCGAAAATCCTCATATACCTCCTAAGGTAATTAATCTTTTTATAACTTCATTAAATTTTAACTTGTGACAACATGTTAGTTACTATGTTTATATGATTATCAATATCACTATTAGAAAAATCAGAATTAATTTCTGACAAACATTTCCATCAGAAATAGTTGGGGTGGCGGGTGATCGAGTATCATTCCGATGGAAAGTCTTTCAGAATTTATGATTTTTTATCTAGTAGTGAATTGATGCTTATCGTATATAAAGATTTATCTGTGATTACTTTATAAGTAGCATGATGATGGTGTAAAAATATTCTTAATTACTTTATAAGTTGTGATGGCAGGCGATCTAGTATCATTCTAATAGAAAGTCTGTCAGAATTGATACTTATCGTATATAAATAGCGTGATGATGGTATAAAAAGTATTCTTAATTGAGTTATTAGTCCACAAAACGTAAACTTCAATTTTATTTCCTGAATTTAAGTTTTATACATTGACACTAGAATAATATATTGTCCAAACATACACAATACACAGTTTAAAAAGATCTTTTAAGTATTAAGAATTTGTGGTTTAGTGTGATACTTCAAAAATTGATTTGAATTGTGTCTTAATACAAAATGACAAGGTTATAACCCATACTTAGGCAATTAAAAGTGCGTAACTATCATGAACTTGAGTTAGAAGAAACATGAGGAGACTTTTTAGTTACATATAGAAATAGAGTAAAAGTCAAGTGTCTTATGTGGCATGTTGAAAAAGTATTATCTCAAGACAAAGTGACAAATATGTTCTTTATAAGAAACTTCTTAGAAACCTCCTAGTTTTGAAAATAATGGATGGTGTCCAGCAAGATTCTATATAAGTTATATTCCCCCCCCCCCCCCCAATTTATATCGCATTATTTTTATTTTAGTTTATCTAAATAATAATCACATTTCTTTATTTGATAACTATTTAATAAAACCATCTCTGCATTTATCCTTATTTGATTTCACCTAACACTTACTATGAGGAAAAATCAATATAAAATAAATATTCAAGTGACTTTTATAAGGGTAATTTGGTAAACACAACAAAGTCTTATTTTATTTTTTAAATTTTCTGCCTGGTCAAATGATACATGACATATAAATTGAGACAGATGAAGTATAACATAGATGATTCAGAATTTGAACTTTATAAATTTTGACAGCTCATTATCTGTCACACCAAACCTCTAACCTATCTCATACATTTAATGAATTTCTCAACACATATATAGAATATGAGCAAAAATTATTATACTTTGCCAAAGGCCTCCAATAAACTATGTATTTTCCTGAGATAATATATATACAATTATAGAGATTTTTACGTAATAATGTAGTTTAACTTGTAATAGCATGTTGGTTTTTCTTCTTCGATTACCCAATAATGCTTATCTTATAAATCGACTTATAATTATCTTACGAGTGCTAATTGTATAATTATATTTTTCACTTGTATTGCATAGAACTTAAAGATGTCTGCATTGTTAGGTACCTACAATTAGAAGTAAGTTCTAAAGGATTTAACTTATATGTATTGATAACATAATTCTTTTTATTTGTAATCACATGTATTTAACGTGTGTATTTTATTATATGCCTAATCATACTTTTTTATGGATGGCTACTTATATTATAAAAAATTTCCATTGCATTGTCAGTTTATGAAAGTTAAACTGATCAGTTCAATAATATTATTACATAAAATTAGATCTAACTATAAGTTATCATATTTGAACAGGAAGATTGGGTATTATGTCGAGTATTTTTCAAAGGTACTAAAGATGAAAACATCAATAGTACTAACAATGAGAGTACTAGTATCACATCTCTCAATATGGACAACCATGAAGCAATCATGCCTAAGTTATTTCCCCATGGTGGCGGCGGAAATCGTCCATCAGACGCGCCTAATTTCTCGAATAACTTTATCCATCAAAGTCAGAACTCGAGCATTAATGTTCAATTGTCACAAGAGATAAACAAAGTTCTAGCAAATGAAATGATTCACTCAAAATGTGGCAAGGAGGATGAGTTTGGGTTCTTGTTTGACATGAATTATTTTGATGAATCAAGTTTACAAGATGGAGGGGTTCATTCTTGCCTTGATGGGGACATGAAATTTGAGGATGAAAATAGTTTGGTTTTTATTTAAAATTATTAGTCATAGTAATTATTGATTTGTTGGATTATATTGTTTGTAGAAAAGAAATACATTAAATATTATTTGTAGAACATGTGAATATAAATATTAGTGTTTGCTTGTGAGTTTAATAAGATAAAGAGTTATATATGATTGATTGGATGGTATTTTTTTTTTTAGTTTTATTCAATAAATAATTATTCACAATCAATAGGTGAGTCCTTACCTATGCTCCGAGCAGGTAGATATCGATAAACATAATGACTTATCCACCGTAGCTATTTCCTCTAAGACAAAATGAGGTTCTTGTTGGGAGATCTATTAGTAATTGGCCCGTGTTCATACAACAAATCAAAAATTTAATTTGGAGAAGTTAAAAATTAAATTGATAATACACACATATATATCAAATGCCAGTACTTTTTTTAAATAATGATTTGATGGAATTATTTTTCTTTCTACTTTTATTATTTTGACTTTTGTGTAAATGGGCAATAATCAAAATATTCTCTGATATCTTCCACAATAAAGAGAGAGCCTATCCTTGTTATTAAAGTTTCACTAGTTTCTTATATTTGGTCACTCTTCTGTTTTTCTCTAAACATAAAATTCATTAACAAAATAATTTATATACACATAATGTAATATATATTTACAGTATCAATATTTTAACTTGTTATAATTTATAAAACATACACTTCTGATTTGCATTCAAAACTAGTTTATAAGTATCCAAACTTTTTCTATAAAAAATTAAAAAAATCAAATATTTATTGATCAAATCATTCACTCTATAGTCTGATAAATCTTTTGAAAAATCAATTAATCGGTTGAGAATAAAGTTAAAAGTCATGTTCTATATGTCAATATCGGCAACAATAAAATTTATATTAGGAGAAAAATTAGTCTGACTTAAAAATCGTGAAGGTTCAAGTCCCTCTATTCCTAAAAATACTATTTTACATACCTCACTTTTCAAATAACTGTATCCTCCAAAAAGAAATCTCCAACTTTTTAAAAAAAATTATAGTCAATTTTTATACAAGTAAAATTTTGCTCAAATTCTACATAATATTCACAAATAGTTCAATTGAAACTTTCTTCAAACACACTTATAGACATTCTTCTCTTTATTTCCTTGGTTGGGCAGCAGTGTTCTGACTTCCAGGAAGAGCCACATCAGAGAGGATGGCTACTGAAAGCAAAATTTCTAAGTACAAATGTTGTATAGCAGACCTCAACTACAAATGTATATCTTTAAAGATTTACAACAACTTGAAAAAACTGAGATATAGAATAAATTCATTTGTACTTACATATTTTCACAGGACTTCAAGCTTGTCTTCTCCTGTAGTATCTTCAACATATTGCTTAATCATCATAGCGGAATCTTTAAGTTGACGGTTATATTCAACTTTGATAATTTTTAATGAATAAATATCACCAAAACAAGGTGGAATCTCCTCAAGCTCAGAACAGCCCCACAGTACTAATTTCTCAAGAACGGGAAAGGATTCCTCTCCAACCTCCCACTTGGCAAGAGTCACTTCATCCAAGTTCAAAAATTTGAGATTCTCAAAGGTGTCTTCCTCTCCCATGTTCCATTCTCCCCCCTGGATGATTGTGTTCTGAAGGGTCAAATATTCAAGGTTGGGCAGTCTCGCTATTGTTGATAGCGAATCAGATGTCAGAGGAAAGTCAAACAACTCCAATTGTTTCAAACTCGCAGGGAAGTGAAATTCCCATGGCCGCTTTGTGGCAGCAGAGGACCCACTGTCATTTATGTTTGAACTTTCAAAAGCTACAGTGAGGTCTTCTAGTTCAGTTAGGAAATCCAATTTCGGGAACCAATATTGCTCTGTTGAATAATCCCATGATTCCTTGAGATCAATTCTAAGATCTTGAAGATTGGGAAACCTTTCAAAAATATCCTCTGTGTCTTTTGAATAGGAAAGCTTGAGATTCCCTAACTCTCTCAAGCTCTCTAACTTTGTGTCCTCTGCTATCAGTATTGATTCATCTGCATCCAAATCAAAAAAAGAACAAGCACTTATGAACAGCACTCGCAATTTTACAAGATCCCAAATTCTCGGTAATAGTACCAAGGTTGATCCTTTATTAGACATCATCAGCATTTCTAGATTCCAGAGGTTTGAGAACGACAAAGGCAGAGATTTAACTTCTGTCCCAATGCATAAGAACCTCAAATGATTCAACATGCATATTTCATTCAGCAAAGAATCTTTCACCTCAATTAAAGATTCATCCAGTACCAACACTCTAAGAAGCCTCAAGTGTCTTAGGTGAAATGTATCAGAAAGACGGTCGTACAGCTTGTCTCCATTTATCCTCAAAGAATAAAGGTGTTTACCAGAATGCCTTTTCTTATTTGAATCGAACAGTACCAAATCGTTAAGCTCCAATAACTCAATGTTATCAATGGTCACTATACGTGGCATCAAATCTGAAGAAGAAGATGGAGAACTTGAACTTATTGAGTCAAACAACTTTTCCTTTCTTGCTTTTATCAAACAAAAGTCATGCACAAGATCATGAAGTTGGAGAGTCGGGTCATCACCTATCTTATTGAAAGGAATTACCAAGCTACTGGAAATTAAGTTATCCAAATAAACCTTCATCACTTCATCCACACTCTTCATCTCTGTCTGCTCCACAAGTCCTTCAGCACGCCATAAATCTTTCACTAACCCGATTTCCATTGCAGTGTCCTTTGGAACACTTGCAAGGTAAAGAAAACATGACTTGAGGTGATGTGGTAAATGGTCGTAACTTAATTCTATAACCTTCATCACTTCCACTTCACTGTTCAAAATAAAGGAACTCAAATTATTTCGAACTTCAAGCCACACAGTTTTTTTCTTTTCCTTCCTTGCTACAACTCCAGCAATCAGATCAGCCACCAAAGGAAGCCCTTTACAATTTTGGGCTATTTCTTTACCAACATCCAACAAATCATCAGGGCAACTCTCGTTTCCAAATGCCCTTTTCTCTAATAACTCCCAACTTTCTTCTGATCTTAGCAATCGAAGGTTAAGAGGATCAGTGTGGATCATTCCATGCAAAGCCACTTTCTTTTCTCGAGTCGTCAATATAATTCTACTTCTTTTCTCAACTACAGGAAAAGGTCTTGTTAATTCATCCCATGTAGTAGTATCCCACACGTCATCTAAGACAATAAGATACCTCTTTCCATATAGTTGTTTCCGTAGCTTATCAGCAACATCAATATTCTCATTCGATTTTGAATCAGAGCCATTAACTTGATTAAAAATTCTATTCAACAAATTCTTCTCGCCATACTTCTGGTCGACTGTGCACCATGCACGAAGGTCGAAATGACTAGAAACTCTCTTGTCATTGTATACTTTGTAAGCCAAAGTAGTTTTACCTGAACCCGGCATACCAGTGATCGGAATGACATCTAGATATGCCGGTCCAGTGGTGAGCTTTCTAATTATCAAGTTTGTCTCCTCCTCAAAACCAACAATTATTTTACCAGTTGTCAATGACTTGCTTTCAACTGGCTTCTTGGGAGTGTTTACAACAATGAGGCTCTTGTTCTTGGGAATCTTCTCAAGTAAATAGGAGATGTCTTCTTTGATAAGCTTGATCTTTTTTATGGTAATGGGAAGTGAGAAAATAAGATGTAAGAGACCATTATCTCGAACAATAATTGAATCAATGACATCTTTTGCCTCATATGCCAAATTTAAAACACGTGCCCATAGATCTTTATACAATTCTTCCTCAATATTTGCAAAAAAAGATCTTATGAATTCCAGATCTTCTTTCACCAGCCCAGTTTCTTCCTTTACCAAATCAATTGAATAAGCATTGGAATCTAGCAAATCTTTTAAGTGTCTGAGTAGAAGATGCATGAAGAGTGGTCCATCACTCATGGGGAAGCAACTTTGAGGTGAGTCTGGGGATTTCAAGTAAACATGCCTGAGATCTCCCTTGAGGAGTTCGATATCATTTAGCAAGTCTAGTGTTGTACGATCTGTTTCATTGGTACTCTCTTTCTTCATTGATTTCTCTTCTAAGCCCCAAACAAGAGTTGATACCTCCTTGGTAAGTGCTCCAACACGTGCCAAGAGATCAAAAAATGTGTCATGATTAATCAAGTCGGTAGGCATGTCAGTAAGAATAATCAACAGGAACTCCATCATGACGTGAATGTCTCGAGCTCTTGAAATGCTTGGTTTAATTACAGCTACCATGTGCTCCTGTAGATGATTCAGATATTCTCTAAGAATGTCTGGAGAGATTTCCATGAGTTGCTTAATGAAGCGTCCAACTTCTGCTGAAGTTGAAGATTTCAAATGTGTATAACATATGTCCATAACCTCCAATTCAATTGGAACAATCTTCAAGAGTAGATGTTCTAACATGATGAGGTGAGAATCTTCATCAGTCTGATCATCCTCATCTAGATCGGAGAGTCCAGACTGTCTAAGACTCTCCCAAAGAAAGAGTCCTACTCTCTCAGCCATGAGTTGAAACTGAGGCAAGACATATTCAACAATCTCGTGCTCAACGCAACCATTCACTATCAACCCATGGAAATCTTTCATGTTGCCACACACATTCTGAAGAATCTCATACTGAGTCTCTAACGGAAACTTCTGCTCAGCAAGAAACTTGGATAGATGATGGAGATTCAGGAGGAGGAAGTTCAACTGCTCCTCAAGCATGGTGGCACTTGATTTAGAATGATGATGTGAGCTGATACAATGACCGATATTAGCCCTGAGGCTAGCAAGGACATGATGCATGTCGTATTTACACCCGACGTTGTTGTCAATATCATACAGAATTGATTGAAGCAGATTCTCAACCTCTTGTCCTTTGACATTCATTACGTCTTCAAACTGCTCCAAATCGGAATAAGAAAGCTGGATGTATGTACAAATAAATGCCAGCTCCGATTTCAGCTTTTCAAGAGCTTTTTGATTTTCCTCATTCTTTAATCTCTCTAGGAAATCCAGAACATTGGCAATGTCCTTGCGAAGAGCAGAAAATAACACCTGCCAAAAGATGAAATGTCATATTAAATTTTCAAAGGCACATATCTACAACTCAATACTTTAGAGTTTACTCTATCAAATAACACACCGATGAATTGTTTGCTTCCTGTAATTTCTCTCTTTCTCCTTCATTATCTTTTCCTTTTTCCATGATTGTAATTTTCCTTTCAAGTTCTCAAGACCTGATGCATAAAAAGTAGATAAAACTTTATTAGGAGAAAGAACATGTATAATGGATTACAAAACCAAATCTCCCATTAATCAGTTTCGAAAATCATCTTGTGAAGAAATCTGATAATCTCATTTTTGGATTTTTATTAGCATTACTATAAACTATTTCGTTATCTTAGAAAAAATCTAAAAGATATGCTTCTACACACTCCGCTTTCTCCAACCCCCTCAGAATTCACCCGCACCGGATATTAATTTCAAACTAATACAACTTATCATGGGTAAGTAATAATTTAATGAGATGAAAATATACATTACATTAATTAACCACGATTAAGTGATAATGTCATGCATGATTGATTTGTTGTAAACAGTAGGTTGGTGTAAGTATTTAGCCCTCTCTCTTTCTGCTGCATTTTGTTTCCTTTTCTCTTTGTGAGATCCAACTAACCTACCAACTTGTTTCCATAATTTTACTTCAATAAAGATGAAAGTATCAAATACTAAACAAACTATTAGATGAGTTGACTAACCTTTTTACTTGATGAAAATATCCTCTGCTTGCTTTGTTATTGCTCAAAATTCTGGAACTAAACACAGTGTGTGTATGGAGGAATAATTAATGACACCAAATCATTGTGTTTGTTGGGTTTAATGCTTGTAAAAAGACCAAAATACCTCTTTTGTTGGGAGATGTTTGGTTGGGGTAGTGGAGAAAATAATATTACAAAAAGACCAAAAAAGACTCTTTTGTTGATTGGGGGTAGTGAAGAAAATAATCTCAGTATTAAAATATTTGTAGAGAAAATCATTCATATTTTTCCTCATAATTGTATATTAAGAAAAATTATAAAGTTAACTTAATGCTACTGCCAGAAAGGTCTAAAAGCAAAAGCATGAATCACTTGTCTGCCACAAAGTCCAAAAGGTTACACTTTAAGAGGATTGATAATTAGATATAGATTAATTTAATACTCTGCTCACTTTCATTTCATTTTTGTTTGAAACTATTTTTTTATTATTCAATCCAGATATAATATTAATATTTAATTAGAAAGCTAATCAAAATTACTTATAAGAATACTACTGATCTGCTCACTTTATATTACTTTTTACATTGTGTTTTTTATTTGACACTATTTTTCTTATTATTCCGTCCAGATATAATATTAACATTTTTATAATTTCTTAATTAAAAGCTTTTATTTCTACACAATTACTATGATATGTTTACATTCACAGTTTCTAAAGGTTCGATTTGGTACTCCTTCCGTTTCAATTTGATTGTTTGGTTTTGACTTGAAACAGAGTATTAAAAAAAAATTCTGCACTTTGTGATCTTAAACTAAAAATATATTAATTGTATTAAAATATCTTTTAATCTCGTGGTATTAAACATATCACGTGGAAAATTAAAATTAATATTAATATTTTTATAATTTCTTAGCTAAAAGCTTTTATAGTTTTTAAAACATGTCATATATACCCAACATCCCTTCTATATTTTGTTAGTGTGGGACTTTTTATCCTAAGTTGGGGAAGTTGGAGTCTCACAAATCTTATGATTTTTAACATGCCACGTTAAAAGTTGAAAATAAAAAAAATTAAAAATTAAAAAATAAATTCTTTTTTAAAAGAGATTTAAAAAAATAAATTAAAATGGAGAGAGTACTACTTTTAGTCAATTAAACTATGGTTAAGGGGTTGTCAATACTAAATTACTAGTGAATCTGAATATAAAGATATGTATTAAGATTAACACATTTGAATCTACATACATATATTCAATATAGACATTTGATCCAAGGAAATGGGGAATTGAAGATAATGTCGCACATCGTATTAGTGGAAGTTTGCCTTCAAAGTCTTGTGTGAACCAGAGCTGCTCATAACAACGTACCAAGCTCGTCTAAAAATCCTTACTTGTTGACTAAAAGGC
Source organism: Solanum dulcamara (assembly GCF_947179165.1). Lineage (NCBI taxonomy): Eukaryota > Viridiplantae > Streptophyta > Magnoliopsida > Solanales > Solanaceae > Solanum > Solanum dulcamara. The sequence goes on along the minus strand of NC_077244.1, from coordinate 1,516,951 downwards.
CAAAAAATACCACCAACATTTAGGGGCGAAGTGTTGGTTAGTCAAGAATTCTCATGTTCGAAAGATCCAAGCTGTAGAAATGAGGATGCTGGATATTAAATATCAAGCCCACCTTGAGTTGTTTCTATTTGACAAACTAGAGGCAACACTTCCAAAACAAAAGGAAGAAAGCATTTCTAGGAACACTAACCCTATGCATCAGGGTTTCTAAAGGAGATAGACTTTCTACTTTGAAGAATATTAGGAACACTACTCAAACTTTACCTCATTTGGTGTACCAAAGCTTATCAATCCTATACTTAATGGACTTAAAGTTGCCACCTGCAGAAGAGAAGCCACGATTAGAAGTCAATATTTTTCTCTCTCAGTGAGGTCTTTCAAAATTTCAGACAGTCACTGGCCGGAATGGCCGAATCAACCGGAGGACGATCTCCTCTGGTAACACAGAACAATACGTTGATAACACAACCTACTATATTACAAACCGAAATATCAAAGAACAACAATCACAATCAAACCTTTGCCAATCTTTTCAAACCCACAAACTCAGAAATAGATAATGTCAAAGTACCATCAAAACAGATCTCATACATCAATGGGGAACCATTTATTGCCTGGAAATCCAATGAGATTCAGCAGATGATACAAAAGGAGAAACTACAATATGCAGTAATTGGTAAGTTTTCATATGACAACATTGATATTAAAGAACTAAGGAAGGTAATTCCAACACAATGTGGAATCAAAGGAGTACCAATTATAGGACTACTAGATGAAAGACATATTCTGATCCGACTAAATTTTCTGGAAGACTATGTTAAAATGATGTCAACCCCTATTTATTACCTAAAGGTGCATGATAGGTATTGCCAAATGAGATCTTTTATATGGAATCCATGGTTCAACCCAAAGGAAGAGACATCAAAGGCTGTAGCTTGGATAAGCTTTCCTGAACTACCACCAAATTTTTTTGTTAGAGAAGCAGTCTTCTCCATAGCAACTGCAGTTGGAAAACCACTGACGGTAGATATGGCCACAGCAAATAAGACAAGACCAAGCTACGCAAAAATCAAAGTTGAGGTCGATTTGTTAGCAACATTACCAAAAAGGATTAACATTGCGGAAGAAGACGAATCAGGAATACTAAAATCAAAATGGGTAAGGATAAATTATGATTACCTACCAAAATATTGCAAGCACTGTAGACTCCAAGGTCATGAGGAGAAGGAATGTAGAAGTCTTAATCCTGAATTGGCAAAACAGTTTAAAGAAGATTTTCGAAAAGAAAATGCACAAGGAATTGATACAGAAACTCAAAATAAAGAAGGCTTTCACGGAAGAAGGGGAGGGTACTTTACTGGTAAACAAGAATGGATGCAAAGAAGGAGCAAATACAAAAAGGATAAATCAGGGATTATAATTGGGGAAATGAGTCCAATTAAGGAGACAACCATGATAAATACCAATCCATTTGCAGCACTAGAAGAGATCCCACAACACCAAGATATTGTGAATAAAGAACAAGTACCACAAGAAGATACTAGAACATGGATTGAGAAGAGTTTCTATACCCACAAAAACCAAACAAAGGAAACAAACAATATCACAAATGATACAGAAGTAACACAGGGAGACAACTTCAAAAATGATCATGAAAACCACAACAAACACTTAGAATCATCTACTGATCAACAAAGACCAAATGACAGTGTAGAGGATATCTTGTCTGAACAAACACAGACACCAAAAAGAATCCTCCAAATAGAAAATGCAACATCAAGTCTTCAAGAGGAGGAGTTTGAACAGAACAACAAGAGCACCAATCAATCCAGTATGAACAGTAGCAAGACCACAACCACAAGCAGAGGGGAACAATCATCTGATGCACATACAAACATGGTAAAATTTCAAACCCCTGATCTAAATCAAATCCAGCTAGAAAAGGAAAACAATAGTCAAAACAAAGATTTGCATCTAAAAAATAGTAATAACAACTGGTGGGAAGGGGATAGACAGAAGGAAAATCAGCAAAAAATAACCAATACTACAAACAACATGGAAACTGAGGAAACCAGACAAAGAAATATAGAAGGAACAGAGGAAATCCAAGATTTTAACAAGGAACAACAGAAACAAGAAATATCAACAAAACCAAAAGTAAACATAGAAAGAAGTAACAGAGATTTAGATGAACATACCTTAGAACACAATCTTGAAGCAGCTTTGAGAGCAGGAGATATATCACCAAAATATATTCAAAAAGGAGGGAAGGAGAGGAAAAAAATATCAAGAGAGACAAGTGTACCACCTGGAAATGGAGTACATACAAGAAGGCAGATTAATAAACTCAATAAACCATGATTAATAATCTCATATGGAATATTAGGTCAGTCAATACCATGGAAGCCTTCACAAGGTTGATAAAGCTTAATCAAAAACACCAATTTGGATTCATAGGTTTAATGGAACCTTTTCAAGACTCAGACAAGATAGAAGAATATAGAAGAAGACTTGGCATGGAGTATGCAATGGCCAATATATCTGGTAAAATATGGGTTTTTGTGGATGATATTTTTGACTGTCACATAATAATGGACCATCAACAATATTTAACCATTAATTTAAAGATTAGAGGTAGTCAAGAGGAGATACTAGTAACCTTGGTGTATGCTAAATGTAATCAAAATGAAAGAATGGAATTATGGGACTCTATGGAAGATTTAGCTACCTCAGTCAGCATCCCATGGATGATTGGGGGTGATTTTAATACAATAACATCACAAGAGGAGAAACTTGGAGGACTACCAGTAACCATTAATGAAATTATGGATTTTAGAGGATGTATTCAGAATTGTGGAGTATCAGATTTGGGGTTTAGTGGCAACAAATATACTTGGTGGAATGGTCAAACTGGGGATGACTGTATCTTCAAGAGACTGGATAGATGTTTGGGTAACCAACTACTACAAACAAAATATTCTAGTGTTGATATCAAACATTTGATTAGAAATGGTTCAGATCACGCTCCTATGATAATCTCTTACATAAGAGACAATAGAAACATCAAAAAACCTTTCAAGTTCTTAAACTTTTGGGTAAAACAAGAAGGATTTTTGGAACTAATTAGACAAAATTGGACAGCTGAGTTTATGGCAAACCCTTTCATAATCTATCACCATAAACTGAAGAAGGTGAAAGCAGCTTTGTCACAATGGAGTAAAGCAACCTTTGGGAATATATTTCATGAAATTGAAACCCTTGAAGAGATTGTCAAAATGAAGGAAACCCAATTTCAGAACTGTCCAACACCTACCAACAGACAGGACTTGCATAAAGTACAGGCTGACTTAAATAAATGTTTACACCTAGAGGAAGAATTTTGGAAACAGAAAGCTGGGATGCAGTGGTTTCATGATGGGGACAGAAACACAAAATTCTTCCATTCTCATGTACAAGGAAGAAGGAAAAGGATGCAGATTAGACGAATTCAAGGAGAAGATGGGAACTGGATAGAAGAGGAAGAGGGAATAATCACAGAAGCCATTAACTTTTACACTGATCAGTTCACAAAGGAAGAAGACCCAAAAGACTATGAAATCCTTAACCACTTACCCAAAATGATCACTGAGGAAGACAACCTGTGTTTTGAAGCAGAACCTACCAAAGAAGAGGTGAAAGCAGTGATCTTCCAATTAAATAGTGAAAGTGCAGGCGGACCTGATGGATTTACTGGTGTTTTCTATCAAGCTTGCTGGGAAATCATTGAAGAAGATGTCACCAATATGATGAAAGCTTTCTTTTGTGGTGCAGAATTGCCCAGGTTTATCACCCATACTAACTTAATCTTAATACCAAAGAAAGATATGGTTAACACTTTCTCTGATATGAGACCAATTAGTTTGAGCAATTTTGTGAACAAAATCTTCTCTAGATTGATCCATGAGAGATTGGTTTCCAAAATAACTAATAATATATCCCTCAATCAAGCTGGTTTTATTAAAAACAGAAGTATAGTGGAGAATATTCTATTGACTCAAGAAATTGTCGCTGACATAAGGCTAAGAACTAAAGATGCAAATGTTATAATGAAGTTGGATATGGCAAAAGCGTATGACAGGGTATCTTGGATTTTCTTAACCAAAGTACTTAGGAAAATGGGTTTTTCAGAAAGGAATATAGACATAATCTATAGGATTGTTAGCAATAACTGGTACTCAGTGTTGATAAATGGTCAACAACAAGGATTTTTTAAATCTACCAGAGGAGTAAAGCAAGGGGACCCTCTCTCCCCTACCTTATTTATTTTAGCAGCAGAAGTCCTATCAAGGAGTTTAAATGCATTGCATCAAAACTCTCAGTTTAAGGGCTTTGGAATGCCTAAATGGAGTCCAAAAATAAATCATCTTGCATATGCAGATGACATGATTATCTTTACCTCAGCAGATGTGGTGTCTCTACAAAAAATAATGGGAATTTTGAGAAACTATGAACAGACTTCTGGGCAAAAGATTAACATGGACAAGAGTGCTGTCTATATGCATAATAGAATATCAGGTGACATCAGTATCACAGTTGAGATTGTAACTGGCATCAATAGAAGAGAATTCCCTTTTATGTATTTGGGCTGCCCTATTTACCACTGTAGAAGAAAAAAGGAATTCTTTAATACTTTGACCCTTAAAATTATGAATAGACTTCAAGGATGGAAAGGAAAAATGTTATCTTTTGGAGGAAGGGCAATTCTTATTAAACATGTTTTGCAAAGCATGCCAATACACATATTATCAGCTATTAACCCCCCTATTGGAATCATCAGACAAATACACAAGATGTTTGCTCAGTTTTTTTGGAGCAATACCATTGGGAGCAAGAGTAGACATTGGGTGGCTTGGAATAAGGTGTGTATTCCAACCATAGAAGGAGGCCTAGGTTTTAGATCACTTCATGATGTCTCATTGGCACTGTTTTGTAAACTTTGGTGGAACTTCAGGACAAAATCTACCTTATGGAGTGATTATATGACCAACAAATATTGTAGGAAGGAACATGCTATAGTGGTACAGTGGAAACAGGGGTCACAGACATGGAAACAAATGCTAGAAGCTAGGGACCTAATAGAACACCAAATTTGGTGGCAAACTAGGAAAGGGGATTCACTTTTCTGGTTTGATAACTGGACTGGATTGGGAGCCCTGTACTTTGTAAATCCAAGGAATACCTATGATACAAGAATTCAAAATGTCAAAGAAATGACAGAACAAGGGAGATGGAATAGAAGAAAACTGATGGAAGTACTCACTGAAGACATTGTTGATCATATCATCGATAATATATCCACACCCAGGGAAGAAAGAGATTGTGATAGACCTTGGTGGATACTAGACACAAGTGGAGGTTTTACTATTAAATCAACCTGGGAGTTTATTAGGTTAAGAGGACCACAAATGAGCAAATATAGTTTCATGTGGATTAAGGGGTTGCCTTTTAAAATCTCCTTTTTTATGTGGAGATGTTGGAAATTCAAGATTCCTACTGATGATGTCCTAAAAAAGATGAACTTTACTATGGTGTCTAAGTGTTGGTGTTGTATAAATCCTAGAGAGGAGACTATACCCCATTTATTCCTAACATCAGATACTGCTAAAAGGACTTGGTCTTATTTTTGTAAGGCAGCAGGAATAAACATGGAAGGAGTACAGTTACAACAATTAATTGTGAAATGGTGGAATGCACAAGTAACTAACAGATTGAAGCAGATATATGCTGCAGTGCCATCAATCATAATATGGGAATTATGGAAGAGACGAAATGGTATCAAACATGGGCATAGGAAGGTTAATAGCTCAGTTATTCATCTAGTCCTAATCTCCATCCAAAGACTAGTTCTCTACAGAAACCCCTCAATTAGAACTATCCCTATTGGGTGGGAAAATCTGGTGCATATACTGGAGGAAGGCAAAGCAAGAATGAAGGTAAAGCAAGTCAGATGGAATTTCCCTCCACAAGGGTGGTGTGCTTGCAACACTGATGGAGCCTCTAGAGGTAACCCAGGGAGGAGTGCCTATGGTTTTTGTGTGAGAAATGCACAAGGAAATCTAATGTATGCTCAAGCAGGGGAAATTGGTTATGCCACCAATATAGAAGCAGAAATTGTGGCTCTACTGGAAGCCCTGAAGTATTGTAAGCAGCAAGGACTTAACAACATTATTTTTCAGACAGACTCACAAACTATACAAAAAATTTTAACTGGAGACTGGAAACCTCCATGGATTATAGCAGACTGGATACAACAAGTGGAGGAATACAAGAGGGATTTGGATGTCTTTTTCAAACATACCCTACGAGAAGCAAATAAATTGGCAGATGCTTTAGCCAACTATGCTCTAGACGAAGGACCAATGCAATGTTACTTGTTTAAGGATTTGACGGTGCACATGAGAAGAATCCTAAACAGTGATAAAAGTCAAATCCCTTATCTAAGAATTAAGAAATACTGAAAGAGCCGGAGAAAAAAGGAAAAAGGGACTCACAATGAAAATGAAAATCAATTACAAAGAGGGGGAAAAAGATTTTGATTTCTTATATAATATTGTGTTAGTTCAATTTGTTTTTCTAGGATGCCTATTTTACAGGAGTACAGGAAAACACAAAAGGACTAATCAACACAAGGCAACAATTTCCCTAAGCAACAACAAATCAATTTCTTCAAGCACTCTAGTAACCACAATGGCGGAGAACAAAGCTCTTAGATGCAACAGATTCAACAGAGGGGAAGGGGACACATCAAAATATCTACACCAGAAGAGAATCAGAAAGAAACCAACTAAGCAGATTTGGTCCTATCATCATCTTCACACCTCAATAAAAGAGGATCAACTGAAAGAACAAAAACAGAAACACGACAAGGAGAAGGACTATTTTCTACATGAAAAACAAAGCAACAAACACACATGCAGGGCTAAAAAACTCAAAAATCAACTAGATCGAAAGCAAATCAGAAGGAAACCAGCAGCAATTTGGCCTCTTCATCATATTCACAAACAATGGAAACAAAGAAGGAGGAAGACCAAGAGACGAGTTTTAGGAAGAGGAGCTACAGAGTTCCCCTCTTTTGACATTTCTGAGAGTTATCTCAGAAATGAGGATAGGAAGATGCCACGTACTTGGCAAGTAAAGAAAGACAAATATCTGTAAGGGGTCGTTTGGTGCATGAAATAAAAATTTCAAAATTTTAATAATAAAAAAAAAAGCCACGATTAGAAGAATATTAGTGGTTAAAATGAGAGTCTATCCAAAGTTGAAAAAAATTTAACTAGGATGAAGAATGATGATATTGTTATAAAATACACTAGCTTAACATTGGAATCCAGCAAATCATCTAAGTGTCTCTGTAGCAGATGCATGAAGAGAGGTCCATCACTCATGGGGAAGCAACATTGAGATGAGTCCGGGACTTTCAGATAAACATGTTTTAGATCTTCCTTGAGGAGTTCAATATTTTCCAGCAACTTTAGGGTTGCACAATTTGTTTCATCAGCACTCTCTTTGTTGCTAAATTTCTCTTCTAAGTCACGAAAAAGAGTTGATACCTCCCTGGTAAGTGCTCCAACACGAGCCAAAAGATCAAATAATTTGTCATGATGAATAAAGTCCTTGGGCATATCAGAAAGAATAATTAATAGGAACTCTATCATGACATGAATGTTTCGAGCTCCTGAAGTAGTGGTGGTAATAACATTTATCATGTGCTCTTGTAGATGATTCAGATAATCTCTAAGAATGTCGGGAGAGATTTCCATGAGTTGCTTAATGAAGCATCCAATTTCTGCTGAAGTTGAAGCTTTCAAATTTGTAAAACAAATGTTCATAACCTCCAACTCAATTGGAATAATCTTCATGAGTAGATGTGCTAGCTTGAAGACACGAGACTCTCCATCAATTTGATCATTCCAAAGGAAGCATTCTACTCTCTCAGCTGTGAGTTGAAACTGAGGTAAGACATATTCAATAATATCATGCTCAACACAACCATTCACTATCAACCCATGGAAATCTTTCATGTTGCCACACACATTCTGAAGAATCTCATACTGAGTCACTAACGGAAACTTCTGCTCAGCAAGAAACTTTGATAGATGATGGAGATTCAGGAGGAGGAAGTTCAACTGCTCCTCAAGCATGGTGGCACTTGATTTATAATGATGATGTGAGATGATACAATGACTGATATTAACCTTGAGGCTAGCAAGGACATGATGCATGTCGTATTTATACCCGACGTTGTTGTCAACATCATCCAGAATTGATTGAAGCAGATTCTCAACCTCTTGTCCTTTGACTGTCATTATATCTTCAAACTGCTCCAAATCAGAATAAGAAAGCTGGACGTATGTACAAATAAATGCCAGCTCCGATTTCAGCTTTTCAATTTGATCGACCACGTCAACAACATTTTGATCTTCTTCATTCTTTAACCTTTCCATGAAATCCAGAACATCGACAACGTCCTTGGATAGAGCAGAAAATGATTCCTGCCAAATGAAAAATGTTATATCAAATATTCATAGCTAATATATATATATATACCATGTAATATTTACTCTATACAGGCAACTAACACATGCACATGTATTTTATGTGAATTTGAAGAGCTATCCTTTAGGAATATCTTATGAAAATTGACGTTATCTATGTGACTTATTACTTCATCTAAAATTATCGGATACTTGTTATATACTTTATCTTCTAGGAAAAAAATAATCAACAACAACAACAACCCAGTGAAATCCCACAATGTGGGGTCTGGGGAGGGTAGAGTGTACGCAGACCTTACTCCTACCAAGGTAGGACGACTGTTTCCTAGAGACCTTCAGCTCAATAAAAGCATAAAAAGATGTCAGATAAGACTAAAAAATTAAAAGCAATGTGGGAAAACAAAAAACAAATAACGAAAGCATCACAAATAAAATAGAGTAATCAAAGTATAGAAAATAATAAATAATAATAAAAATAACAGAAATAATAGAAATCAGAGCACACGAAGTTGTAATGCGCTAATGCACCTACGAATAAGGAAAAATAATGAGACTATGTACTAGTCTTCTATCCAAATGTGGGTCCTCCACACCCTCCTATCTAAGGTCATGTCCTCGGTAAGCTGTAATTGTGTTATGTCCTATCTAATCACCTCTCCCCAATACTTTTTCGGCCTACCCCTACCTCTTCTGTAACCATCCATGCCCAGCCTCTCACACCTCTGCACTGGGGCATCTGTGTCTCTCCTCTTTACATTCTCAAACCATCTTAATCGCATTTCTCGCATCTTGTCTTTCACCGAGGTCACTCCTACCTTATCCCGAATAACCTCATTCCTAATCCTGTCGCTCCTAGTGTGCCCACACATCAATATCAACATTCTTATCTCGACAACTTTCATCTTTTGAACGTGAGAAGTCTTAATTGGCCAACACTCTACCCCATACAAAATAGCCGATCTAACCACCACTTTGTAGAACTTGCCCTTAAGTTTTGGTGGCACCTTCTTGTCACATAGCACTCTGGAAACGAGCCTCCATTTCATCCACCCTGCCCCAATACGATATGTGACATCATCGTTAATCTCCCCGCTGCCTTGCATGATAGACCCAAGATACTTGCAACTACTTCTCTTTTGAATGGCTTGGGCACCAAGCCTAACTTTCACGCCACCCTCTTGAGGTGTCTCACTGAACTTGCAATCTAAGTACTCTGTCTTGGTCCTATCAGCTTAAACCCTTTAGACTCCTAGGTATATCTCCAATCCTCCGAGTCTCATCGATCAGGGCTATGTGATCCGCGAAAAGCATACATCATGGCACCTCACCTTGAATTTGTCATGTCAATCCATCTATCACCAATGCAAATAAAAATGGACTAAGAGCTGATCCTTGATACAAACCCATTACTACTGGAAAGTGCTCTGAGTCCCCTCCTACTGTCCTTACCCTGGTTGTGGCTCCCTCGTATGTCATTGATCACCCTAATATATGCCACATGTACACCTTTATCCTCCAAACATGTCCATAGTATTTCTCTTGGAACTTTATCGTAATCCTTTTCTAGGTCGATGAATATCATATGCCAGTCCCTCTTCCTCTCCCTATGTTGCTCCACCAGTCTCCTCATAAGATGGATGGCTTCTGTAGTTGAGCATCTTGATATAAACCCAAACTGGTTCTTTGAAATAGACACATCTCTCCTTACCCTCATCTCCACCACTCTTTCCCACACTTTTATAGTATAGCTTAGTAGCTTGATACCTCTATAGTTGTTGCAACTCTGGATATCCCCTTTGTTTTTGTATAAAGGGATAATTATGCTCGACCTCTATTCTTCGGGTATCGTTGCCGTTTTAAAAATGATATTAAATAACCTAGTCAACCACTCCAAACCTACCGAGCTTGCGCTTTTCCAAAATTCCCCAGGAATCTCGTCCTTAATACTCATGCAATACCCAAAAATCGCAACGCCTCCCTGCATGTTCCAAATCTCCCAGCACAAAGTCTCTGTCCCCTTCGTCATTCAAGAGTTTATGGAAATATGACTGTCATCTTTGTTTAATGAGGGTCTCCTCTACCAATACTTTTCCATGCTCGTCCTTAATGCACTTTACTTGATCCACATCACGTGCCCTTCTCTCCCTCACTCTAGCTAGCCTGAACAATTTTCTATCCCCACTTTTCACTTTTAATTCAGCATAAAGGCGTTCAAATGCTGTCGTTTTTGCCGTCAAAATTGCCGACTTCGCCTTCTTCCTCGCTATCTTATAAAGTTCTTTATTCGTCCACTTCTCTACCTCATCCGTGCTTTCTATCAACTTCGTGTATGCCATCTTCGTTGCTTCCACCTTCCCTTGCGCTTCTTGATTCCACTACCAGTCCCCTCGATGCCGACTACGACTATCTATCAAGACTCCCAACACTTTCCTGCTACAGTCCTAATATAACTAGTCGTCCTATCCCATATACTGGTTGCATCCCCACTCTATCCCAGGCCCCCATTGTAACACCCCTCAAAAATTTTCCCTAAGATTCAGAACCTTCTTATATTCGGGTAGGGTCAAACTCGAGTATTGTGGAGCATTTGCATGAGTAAGATGAGTCGTTGAGAAATTTAGCAGCGTTAGAGGTGATGTGGGGTCATGAAGGACCCCTAGGACCAAATCAAATCCAAAAGATTTGTCGTGGCTAAGTTTGATGGGGAGTTTACATAAAGGGTTGACTTCTAACAACCATATCTTTTGAAAGACGACAATTTGGGTGGCCCACGACCTATCAAATTAAAGTTCGTCGAGTCTCCTTTCCAACGCTACCAAGAATGTAATTTTTGGAGTTCGGAGTAGAAAGATTTGGCGATCCTAAGATGAACTAGCACAACAGAGATTTTTAGGCCTGGGTTGCAATTGCTGGAAAACTGGGCTTGGAGCCGCAGTGGCGCGACGCACCACTATTGCGCCAGAAATATGCCTCAGTAGTTTGGGCTCTGGCGCGGCGCGCCACTATAAGATGTGCAGGGTTTTTCAAGCCAATTTCCAAAACCCAGAAAATATTGGCCTTGGCACCGTAAGGGCGCGACGCGCTACTATCGCGCCAAGAATGTGCCTCAGTAGTTTGGTCCTTGGCGCGGTGCGCCACTACGAGATATGCAGGTTTTAGGCAAAATTAGTCTGGCGCTGCAAGGGCGCGACACGCCACTATTGCGCCAAGAGCATTTTTGCCTATTTTTGAGAACTTTTGAGAAGGGGTAATTTGGGAATTCCCCCAAATTTTATATGTATCACCCTAGACTATTTTGAGATCATATTTTCAGTCCCCACTCTCTCTCTAGAAAAGCCCTAGGAGGTCATCTCTCTCTCTCTTATTCTTCTTCTCCATTTCTAACAAAAAAATTATTCGAAGAGCTTCAAGACTCCAAGCTTCCATTGAAGGCCCAACAATGAGGTTTCTTCAAGCATCTATTCTAAGGTATGTAAGGTTATCTAAAACATGGGTTGAGTCCACCAATGTGCCATACTCTTGCTTTGAGGTTAGATGTTCATGAAAATTGAGTTTCTTGGTATGGTTTATGTTTGTATGAACTTTGTCCCCTATTTATTTGAATCTATATGTGTTGATGTTGTTGAGCCAAGAAGTTCCTAAAATGAGCCTTTATGAGAGTATGAGTTGATGAAGATGAGTTGTTAAATATGTTTTATTGATCGTCTTAATTACGTAGATTATGTTAAAATATGTTATTTTCTTTAAAATATTGCCTATTATAAAGTATCGATTTAAAGTCTTGAAGTTGTGATGAGTCTCAAAGATTTCTCAAATGGATGGAGGAAATGATTGGTTATGTCCATATGTTGCTATAAATGTGCCTTTAAATTTCTCTTGAAAGATGTGATTTAGAGATGATTGATTGAGCTAGAGTGGATGAGTTGACAAGGTTTAAATGAGACTTGTCGATATGATTTGATTGAGTCGATTGGATGGAGTTTTATGAGCATTGAGTCTTGGAAGGAGTATCAAGCACCGAATTGGGTAAGAGTGAAGTCCATACTCGAACCTAATAACTATGTCACCAAACGTAGGAGGGGATTGAACCGTTAAATTCGGATGTTTCCCCAAAATGTTTGTCCTGACATTATAGGACTTGGTTGGATTGGATCCATGATTGGTTGACTCGTTCATGCCCTGGCAAAGCATGAATGGATGCGGCAACAACGTCAGCTTGTTGTACTGTCATTGGCTTATAAGTGATGGTTGTTGGATAAGAGAAACTCCCAAATAGGTCTTGATAGTACTTTGAGTCGGATTGAGTTGAATTGTATGTGATTGGTCCCATCTAAATCATATTCTTATTTAGACTTAGGACACTTGATTGAGTTGTTATTTCTCTTGAGATGAGATTTCGAGTTGATTTGATTCTTCCCCGATGTTTCGTTGTATTCAGCCATTTTACATACTCGTACATTCCATGTACTGATGCCATTTGGCCTGTATTGTTTCATGATGTAGAGACAGGTACTAGAGGTCATCAACCGGCGCTCCATTGAAGATCCACATACACTTCTCGCTAGTTGGTGAGTCCTCCCAGTTCCCGGAGGATGTTGAGCCTTCTTGTACAATTTTGTTGTCATTTCCTTTATTTTGATTGTTGGTAGACATGGACTTGTCATTGGCACCTTTTAGACTTTGATAGAGGCTTCATATACTGGAGTGTGGGGAGGTTGAACGGTTATTTTGAGGAGTCTTATCATAGTTGATTGTTGGGTTGATAAATGTTTGGCCTTCGGCCCCCCATACTGTGAATAGTATTTCATTAATTGAGTTTCCTTTTAGAGAATGTGATTGAATGAATGTGTGACTAGATCAGGTGGTTCGCTCGGAGGTCAGAAATGGACTTCGTGTGTCGATTACTTCTAGGGTACCCTCCTGGGGCATGACAAATATGGTATTAGAGCACAGAGTTCAAGAGTCCTAGGGAGTCTATGAAGTCGTGTCTAGTAGAGTCTTGCTAATGGGTGTGTTGTGCACCACACTTATAAGTAGGAGGCTATATGATATTAGGAATTGTTTCACTTCTTTCATACTCTGACTTCGTGCAATAGAGTTAAACTCTATAAAACTCCTTTCTAATTTGTGCGTTTGTACATTACAGATAATGCCTCCTAAACATATGGCTAGCCAGAGAAATGTTGATAATGTAGAGATATCCCAATCTGAGGTATGCCCAGCAAGGGCTAGAGGCCGACCTGCGAGGTATGCGGAGGCACCCCAAGTGCCTGCTACTCCGCCTATACCCACATCAGAGGCAAAATTTCGAGGGGCGATTGCCATGCTCACGCAATTAATGGCTGCCCGGAATGGTAACCAGAGTTCGCCGACTCTTAGCTCTAGTTTCCAAGAGCTATCTGCTGCCACTAGAATTAGAGACTTTCTGAGGATGTATCCGCCAGCATTCACGGGTTCTAAGGTCGACGAAGACCCCCAAAACTTTATTAATGAGATGTGGAAAATTCTAAAAGCTATGCATGCTACGGAGGTTGAGGAGGTTGAGTTGGTATCTTACCAGCTCAAGGATGTGGAAAACATTTGGTATAACCAATAGGAGCAAGGTATATGTGAGGATGCTGAACCTGCTATGTGGGATGAATTTGAGGGAGCCTTTCTTGACCACTTCTTTCCCTGAGAATTGAGGGAAGCAAAGGTGGAAGAGTTTGTAAATCTGAAATAGGAGGGTATGTTGGTTAAGGAGTATGGCCTGAAGTTCATCCAGCTATCCAGGTATGCTCTAGAAATGATCCCAGATATGAGGTCAAATATGAGGAAGTTCGTCTCTAGATTAGGGAGGCATGTAAAGAAGGAGTGCAAAATAACATTGTTGATCTCGGACATGGATATCTCGAGACTAATGGTGTATGCTCAATAGGTGGAGGATGAGAAGAGAAAAGACAGAGAAGAGTATCTGAGCAAGAAGGCAAGATCAGCTGGGCATGAAAATGAGCAGAGGCAAAACAAAGGCAACAGGTCCTTCTTCCAGAAGAGGCCTCCCAATTATGCCTCATCTACCGCAAGTGCACCTATGCCACAGAACAAGTATGACCGACAAGGACAGAGTCGCCAGAATTTCAGACCTCAGGGTTCTCAATCCCAAGCTAGTGTGAGTCAAGGTTCGCAAGGGAAGCCACCATGCGTCAAGTGTGGTAAGCTCCACTTGGGAGAGTGTAGAGCGGGGACGGCCGATTATTATAAATATGGCCAAATGAACCATTTTCAGAGAGACTGTCCAGCATGAGGAGACAGGGCCCAGTTCTCTACTACCGCACCACCGATTATGGGTGATCAGAGGGGCACTACTTCAGGCATGAAGGGAGGTACAAAGCGGTTATATGCCATGGGTAGTCGCCAAGATCAAGAGAACTCTCCAAACGCTGTGACGGGTATGATTCAAGTCTCTTCTCTTGATTGCTATGTTTTGATGGATCTGGGTGCCACACTATCTTTTGTGACTCCTTACGTGGCTAGTAAATTCAATAAAATTCTTGAATATCTCCTTGATCCTTTCAGTATAGCTACTCTTGTCGGTGATTCTATCTTAGCTGAGAGAGTCTATAGAGATTGCACTATGTCAATTCATCACAGGGATACCTTGGACGACCTAGTTGAGTTAGACATGGTTGATTTTGATGTGATCCTTGGCATGGACTGGCTTTATTTCTGTTATGCCTCTATTGATTGTAGAACTCAGGTTGTCAAGTTCAAATTCCCGAATAAAGCTGTCATAGAGTGGAGGGGTAGTTTTGTTATGCCTAAGGGTAAGTTTATTTCTTACCTTAGGGCCAGGAAGCTAATCTCAAAAGGGTGTGTCTATCACATTGTCCGAGTGAAAGATGGTGATGTTGAGTCTCCATCTCTCGAGTCGGTCTGATTGTCAATAAGTTTCCTGATGTCTTTCCCGAGGACCTGCCTGGAGTCCCTCCTGATAGGGAGGTCGACTTCAAGATTGATGCTCTTCCTGATACCCAGCCTATCTCAATCCCTCCATATAGAATGGCTCCGGCCGAGCTGAAGGAGTTGAAAGAACAGTTGAAAGACTTGTTATATAAGGGGTTCATTAGGCCGAGTGTCTCACCATGGGGAGATCCGGTCCTATTTGTGCGAAAGAAGGATGGGTCTCTTAGAATGTGTATTGACTACAGGAAGCTGAATAAGGTCACCATAAAGAATAAATACCCTCTCCCCAGAATAGATGACTTATTTGATCAACTTCAGGGTGCCACGTGTTTCTCAAAGATAGACTTGAGATCCGGCTACCATCAGTTGAAGGTAAGGGAATGTGATATTTCAAAGACCTCTTTTCGGACCCGTTATGGCCATTTTAAATTTTTGGTCATGTCCTTTGGGTTGACAAATGCCCCCGCAGCTTTCATAGATCTTATGAATTGGGTGTTTAAATCATATCTTGATATGTTTGTGATTGTATTCATAGATGATATTCTGGTCTACTCCAAGAATGAAGAGGAGCACGCCTATTATCTTAGAGTCATTTTACAAACCTTGAGAGACCAGGTATTGTATGGGAAGTTCTCTAAATATGAATTTTGGCTTGCATAAGTGGCCTTCTTAGGCCATATTGTATCTGGAGATGGCATTCAGGTTGACGCCCAAAAAATTAAAGCTGTGAAGAATTGGCCCAGACCCACATCCCCGATAGAGATAAGAAGCTTCTTGGGTTTGGCCGGCTATTATCGAAGGTTTGTAGAGGGATTCTCATCCATATCATCACCGTTGACTAAGCTGACTCAAAAGAAGGCTAAGTTCCAATGGTCCGATGCTTATGAATAGAGTTTCCAGAAACCCAAGGCCAAGCTAACCACTGCTCCTGTCCTGACTTTGCTCGATGGAACAAAGGGCTTTGTGATCTATTGTGATGTATCTAGAGTTGGTTTGGGCTGTGTGATGATGCAGAGGGGAAAGGTAATAACCTATGCTTCAAGAAAGCTTAAGGTTCATGAGAAGAACTACCCAACTCATGACCTCGAGATGGCAGCTGTGGTGTTTGCGCTTAAAATTTGGCACTACTACTTGTACGGAGTGCATGTTGATGTGTTCACCAATCACAAGAGCTTACAATACGTCTTTAGCCAGAAGGAACTCAACCTGAGGCAAAAGAGATAGCTCGAGCTACTCAAGGACTATGATATGAGCATCCTCTACCATCTAGGTAAAGCTAATGTTGTTGCTGATGCTCTTAGCAGGTTGTCTATGGGTAGCACTACCCATGTAGAAGAGGGAAGGAGGGAATTGGCAAAGGAGGTACATAGATTAGCCCGATTGGGAGTCCACTTAGAAGAGAACAATGAAGGCGGAGCTACCGTTCAAGATAGGTCTACATCCTCACTTGTGGTAGAGGTAAAGGAGAAACAAGACCAAGATTCCGTCCTCCTCAATTTGAAGGGAGTTGTTTACAAACAAGGGGTAATGGTCTTTACCAAAGGGGGAGATGGTGTGTTGAGGTACCAAAATAGATTGTGTGTATCTGATGTCGATGATGTTTGAGAAAGGATTATGGCCGAAGCGCATAGTTCCAGATATTCTATTTATCTGGGCTCTACGAAAATGTACCATGACTTGAGGGAAATCTATTGGTGGAGTGGAATGAAGAGAGATATTGCGGAATTCGTTTCCAAGTGCCCGAATTGCCAACAGGTGAAAGTCGAGCATTAAAGGCCATGTGGTTTAGATCAAAATATAGAAATTCCGGAATGAAAATGGGAGATAATCAACATGGACTTTATCACAGGCATGCCGAAGTCCCGAAGGCAACACGATTCGATTTGGGTAATTGTGGATAGAATGACGAAATCACTCACTTCTTGGCGGTTAAGACTACTGACACCGTAGAAGATTATGCAAAGTTATACATACAGGAGATTGTTAGATTGCATAGGGTCCTTTTGTCTATCATCTCAGACAGAGGAGCCTAATTCACTTTTCAATTTTAGAAATCCTTTCAGAAGGGATTAGGTTCGAAGGTGAACTTGAGTACTACCTTTCATCCCAAAATAGAAGGCTAGGCCGAGCGCACCATCCAGACATTGGAAGATATGTTGAGGGCATGTGTGCTTGACTTCAAGGGAAAATGGGATGACCACTTATCTCTCATAGAGTTTGCATATAACAATAGCTATCATGCGAGCATTCAAATGGCTCCTTATGAAGCTTTGTATGGAAGGAGGTGTAGGTCGCCCATTGGGTGGTTTGAAGTAGGTGAGTTTGAGTTGATTGGGCCTGACTTTGTCCACCAAGCCATGGAGAAGGTGAGGGTTATTCAAGAGAGGCTAAAGATAGCCCAAAGCCACCAAAAATCTTACACCGACGTGAGGAGGAGAGACTTACAGTTTGAGGAGGGTGACTGGGTATACTTGAAAGTGTCACCCATGAAGGGAGTCATGAGGTTCGGGAGGAAGGGGAAGCTTAATCCCCGATATATTGGTCCTTACCAAATTTCTAGGCGGATTGAGAGTGTTGCCTATGAGTTGGAGTTACCCTCAGAGCTAGCCTCTATTCATCCGGTATTCCACGTCTTGATGTTGAAAAAGTGCTTGGGTGATCCCTCGTTGGTGGTCCCCATTGATAGCGTTGGAATTAAGGATAGTTTGTCTTATGAAGAGGTTCCAGTCTAAATTCTTGATCGCTAAATTCGCAAATTAAGGAACAAAGAGGTCACCTCAGTCAAGGTCCTGTGGAGGAATCAATTGGTTGAGGAAGCCACATGGGAAGCAGAGGAAGCCATGAAATCTAAATATCCACATCTATTCGTGCCTACCGAGGAGAATGTTGAAGGTAATGTCTACTTCCCTGACATTGAATTCATTTGTGCATTTTGAGTCTTGTTTGATAATTGATAGAGAATTTGATTGATTGAATGACTGAGTTTTGATTGTGATTTGCACCCTGAATCTATTCTTGATTTCTCATCATTCGAGGATGAATGATCCCAAGGGGAAGATAATGTAACACCCCTCAAAAATTTTCCCTAAGATTCAGAACCTTCTTATATTCGGGTAGGGTCAAACTCGAGTATTGTGGAGCATTTGCATGAGTAAGATGAGTCATTGAGAAATTTAGCAGCGTTAGAGGTGATGTGGGGTCATGAAGGACCCCTAGGACCAAATCAAATCCAAAAGATTTGTCGTGGCTAAGTTTGATGGGGAGTTTACATAAAGGGTTGACTTCTAACAACCATATCTTTTGAAAGACGACAATTTGGGTGGCCCACGACCTATCAAATTAAAGTTCGTCGAGTCTCCTTTCCAACGCTACCAAGAATGTAATTTTTGGAGTTCGGAGTAGAAAGATTTGGCGATCCTAAGATGAACTAGCACAACAGAGATTTTTAGGCCTGGGTTGCAATTGCTGGAAAACTGGGCTTGGAGCCGCAGTGGCGCGACGCACCACTATTGCGCCAGAAATATGCCTCAGTAGTTTGGGCTCTGGCGCGGCGCGCCACTATAAGATGTGCAGGGTTTTTCAAGCCAATTTCCAAAACCCAGAAAATATTGGCCTTGGCACCGTAAGGGCGCGACGCGCTACTATCGCGCCAAGAATGTGCCTCAGTAGTTTGGTCCTTGGCGCGGTGCGCCACTACGAGATATGCAGGTTTTAGGCGAAATTAGTCTGGCGCTGCAAGGGCGCGACACGCCACTATTGCGCCAAGAGCATTTTTGCCTATTTTTGAGAACTTTTGAGAAGGGGTAATTTGGGAATTCCCCCAAATTTTATATGTATCACCCTAGACTATTTTGAGATCATATTTTCAGTCCCCACTCTCTCTCTAGAAAAGCCCTAGGAGGTCATCTCTCTCTCTTATTCTTCTTCTCCATTTCTAACAAAAAAATTATTCGAAGAGCTTCAAGACTCCAAGCTTCCATTGAAGGCCCAACAATGAGGTTTCTTCAAGCATCTATTCTAAGGTATGTAAGGTTATCTAAAACATGGGTTGAGTCCACCAATGTGCCATACTCTTGCTTTGAGGTTAGATGTTCATGAAAATTGAGTTTCTTGGTATGGTTTATGTTTGTATGAACTTTGTCCCCTATTTATTTGAATCTATATGTGTTGATGTTGTTGAGCCAAGAAGTTCCTAAAATGAGCCTTTATATGAGTATGAGTTGATGAAGATGAGTTGTTAAATATGTTTTATTGATCGTCTTAATTACGTAGATTATGATAAAAGATGTTATTTTCTTTAAAATATTGCTTATTATAAAGTATCGATTTAAAGTCTTGAAGTTGTGATGATTCACAAAGATTTCTCAAATGGATAGAGGAAATGATTGGTTATGTCCATATGTTGCTATAAATGTGCCTTTAAATTTCTCTTGAAAGATGTGATTTAGAGATGATTGATTGAGCTAGAGTGGATGAGTTAATAAGGTTTAAATGAGACTTATCGATATGATTTGATTGAGTCAATTGGATGGAGTTTTATGAGCATTGAGTCTTGAGAGGAGTATCGAACAACGAATTGGGTAAGAGTGAAGTCCATACTCAAACCCAATAACTACGTCGCCAAACGTAGGAGGGGATTGAACCGTTAAAGTCGGATGTTTCCCCAAAATGTTTGTCCTGACATTATAGGACCTGGTTGGATTGGATCCATGATTGGTTGACTTGTTCATGCCCTGGCAAAGCATGAATAGATGCGGCAACAACGTCAGCTTGTTGTACTGTCATTGGCTTATAAGTGATGGTTGTTGGATAAGAGAAACTCCCAAATAGGTCTTGATAGTACTTTGAGTCGGATTGAGTTGAATTGTATGTGATTGGTCCCGTCTAAATCATATTCTTATTTAGACTTAGGACACTTGATTGAGTTGTTATTTCTCCTGAGATGAGATTTCGAGTTGATTTGATTCTTCCCCGATGTTCGTTGTATTCAGCCATTTTACATACTCGTACATTCAATGTACTGACGCCATTTGGCCTGCATTGTTTCATGATGTAGAGATAGGTACTAGAGGTCATCAACCGGCGCTCCATTGAAGATCCACATACATTTCTCGCTAGTTGGTGAGTCCTCCCAGTTCCCGGAGGATGTTGAGTCTTCTTGTACAATTTTGTTGTCATTTCCTTTATTTTGATTGTTGGTAGCCATGGACTTGTCATTGGCACCTTTTAGACTTTGATAGAGGCTTCATAGAATAGAGTGTGGGGAGGTTGAACGGTTATTTTGAGGAGTCTTATCATAGTTGTTTGTTGGGTTGATAAATGTTTGGCCTACGACCCCCATATTGTGAATAGTATTTTATTAATTGAGTTTCCGCTAAGAGAATGTGATTGAATGAATGTGTGACTGGACCAAGTGGTTCGTTCGGAGGTTAGAAATGGCCTTCGGGTGCCGGTTACGTCTAGGGTACCCTCTTTAGGCGTGACACAAATTACCTTCAATTTCTCTCCTATCTCTAGGGCATTAGCCGTGGTCAAACTCCTCCATCTGATCCTAGGTCGATCATCCCCGACCCTCTTCTTCCTTATCATCTTGATTTCTAAATCCATCACCAAGAGCTTTTGTCGAGTTGTAAGGTTGTCTATCAGAATGACCTTACAGTCTTTGCACAGACTTTTATCATCCTTCCTAAGGAGTAAAAAGTCTATCTGAGTCTTAGCCACCGAGCTACAGAAGGTTACCAAGTGGTCTTCCTTCTTTAGGAAACTTGAATTAGCTATCACCAACTCAAAAGCTCTTGCAAATTCCAAAAGTGAAACTCCTCCTCTATTTCTGTCCCCGTAGCCAAAGCCTCCATGCACATCATCATACCCTACCGAAATAGACCCGATGTGCCCATTGAAATCCCCTCCCACGAAAAGCTTCTCAGTAGGTGGTATACCTCCCACTAACTCGTCCAAATCCTCCCAAACGCGCCTCTTATCCTCCCCTCTTAAGCCCGTCTGTGGCGGATAAGCACTAATAATGTTCAACGTGCTCCTTTCAACGACCACCTTAATCGACATCATTCTATCATTGACTCTCCTAACCTCCACCACCACCTGATCCCTTAAATCACTATCTACTAAAATGCCTACCCCATTCCTATATTTCGATCTACCAGAGAACCAAAGCTTATACCTGTCTACCTCCTTAGCTTTAGAACCTACCCATTTGGTCTCTTGGACACAAGCTATATTAATCTTTCTTTTTCTTTAGAATCTTAACTAGCTCTATGGATTTTCCCATTAACGTCCCAATGTTCCAAGAACTTACTCTCAGTCTAGACTCTCCTTTAACCCACTTACCCCTCCTTACCCTCGTCCCCAACTCCGACCCTGAACGAGAATATGACCCTAGTCTACCATCACTATCCAAAGCCATGAAAACACGTATGAACTAATAAATTATTCAAAAATCTAAAGTTAGCAAAATGCAACAATAAGTGTATGAACAAAATATATGAAAATCGGAGGTACCAACTCTAGTTGAAATGAATCTGGTTCATGCCCAAAATACACTATTCATGATGAAAACACTATTCATATTGGAAACACTGTTCATGATGAAAACACTATTCATATTGGAAACACTGTTCATGCTGGAAAATGAAAAACCATGGGATGACGCCGTAAATCAATAGATCTAGGCCAAATCTAAATAGATCTGGATGTATTTGTCAGAAAACAAGCAAAAGGGAAGAAAAAGAAGAAAGAGGAAAAAATGAGAGAAAGAGAATATGTAGAGAAGAACAGATGATTTTGAAAATCTTTTCGTTTGATCATGAAGGCACTTGAAGTATCCTAATATCTCTGTTTGTTTTACTTCTGAATCAGGTTGTTGTTGTGATTGTTCCAACACCTGAAGAGAAAGACTAAGTAATTTTTATTCATCTAACTCTCTTGAATGAGATGTAGATCAGCTTTTATAGCCATGGTGAATTACAAACAAAATATATTCTAACTAATAACTAGCTTGCTATGTGCAGCCATGTGCACTGTAACTAACCATGTGCACACTTCTTCACTGTACTTCATATTTTACTACACTGCCTTCACGTGCTTGTGTAACTAACTGCACGTGCTTGTGTAACTAACTTTAAATGATAATACAATGTATACAACATATTTGAATACACCCCCTCAAGCTGAAGGGTGCAAAACATTAAGCACATCAAGCTTGCCTAAAAGGGACAAATGTTGAGCTTGACTTAATCCTTTAGTTAGAAGATCTGCTAACTGTTGCTGAGTATGAAAATACATAGTGTCAACCATCCCTGCTTTAATCTTATCTCAGATGAAATGACAGTCTATCTTAATATGTTTCATGCATTCATGGCATATGGGGTCCGCAACAAGTTGAATTGTTGATTTACTATCACTGAAGATGGTGATAGAGACCTGAATAGGGATACCTAACTCACTAAACAAGCCTAACAACCAAGTGAATTCAGAGACAACTGAAGCCATACTCCTGTACTCAGCTTCAGCTGAGCTCCTAGATATAGTCTGTTGCTTTTTGACTTCCAAGAAACCAGAGATTCTCCAAACTTAACAACATAGCCCGTAATAAATCTCCTTGTGTTGGGACAGGATGCCCAATTAGAGTCATACCAATAGGTGAGCATAGTTGTAGGTTTAGAGTGTAACCAAACTTTTTGACCAACTGTGCCATTAAGGTATGTTACCACTCTGGTAGCTGCCTCCTAGTGAGACCTTTTAAGGGACTGCATGAATTGGCTAAGTGTCTGGACTACATAGCTAATGTCGGGCTGAGTTATTATGGAATAAAGAAGCTTGCCTATTAGCCTTTGATAAGAGGTGATATCATAGAGAATGACATCTCCAGTGAGACCAGAGACCTGATTATGCTCTATTGAGGTCAGTCGCAGATTAGTTGCAAGAGGAGTAGGGGAAGGTTTAGCACAAGTGAGGCCTGCATCATAGATTAACTCTAAGATATACTTCCTTTGATTTAAGATAACACCCTCTGAAGATCTTAAAACTTCAATACCTAGAAAGTATTTGAGTTCTCCTAGGTCCTTCATCTTGAACTGCTTATGTAAGCTATTCTTGGCAGCATTGATCATGTGTGCATTGTTGCCTGTAATGAGCAAGTCATCCACATAGACTAGAACAATGACCATGTTTGTTTCCTGTTTGAGTTTGAATAGAGAATAACCATAAGTGCTTTACGTGAAGCCAACACCCAACAGGGCAGTAGGTAGTTTTAAATTCCACTGCCTAGATACTTGTTTGAGCCCATATAAAGATTTAAGAAGCCTGCACACTTTGTTGGTGCCTGGTGTTTTGAAACCTTCAGGCATTTCCATGTATACTTCCTCATCTAGATCACCTTGAAGAAAAGCATTGTAAACATCCATTTGAAATAATGGCCAGCCTTTAGATACAGCCAAGGCAATTACACACCTTACTGTCACCATCTTAGCTACAGGATAAAAAGTATCATGGTAATCCAACCCTTCTTGTTGGCTATAACCCTTGGATACCATCCTGGACTTGTACCTTTCTACCTCACCGTTTGCCTGATACTTCACTTTATACACCCACTTTGAGCCAACAATGTTCATTTCGTTAGGCAAGTCAACTATTTGCCATGTTTTATTCTGTTCAAGGGATTGGATCTCTTGTTGAATGGCCTGAACCCATTCATCATCTTTAACAGCCTGTCTAAATGTTTTAGGTTCTATACAAGCAGAAACCTTGCTCAAGTAGCTCTTATAACTGGGAGTTACCTTATCATAGCTGAGTGAATTGGCTAGAGAGTGGCTGGTACTGCTGTATTTCTTAGTATTGCTAATATAATCCTTCATCCATGAAGGTTCTTTGAGAGTTCTGGTAGTTTTTCTGATAGGAGGGCCTATAGGAATGGGCAAGTTAGAACTAATAGCTGCTTCACTAACATCAGTAGCAGTAGGATTGGTACCAAGGCCTATAGAATTAGTAGCAATATGACTGGTATCAAGGCCTGTAGAATCCTCAGCAAGAGTAGATTCAAGCACATCCTCAGTAACTACTTCCAAGTTCTGATTATCAATTACTTCTAAAGGAGAACCATGAGATTCGATAGAAGTGTCAATATGAGATGCATCTCCAAAAGGAAAAAAGATTCATGAAAGACCACATCTCTATTTACAAAACACTTCTTGGAGTTGATATCTAAAAGTATATATCCCTTCTGTAACTCAGAATAGCCTAGTAGAATAGCAGGAATAGCCCTTTCTGAAAATCTCTCCCTTTGGAACCACAGAAGCATAACATAAGCATCCTATGACTCTTAAATGAGATAAGTTAGGCTGCTTGGAATAGAACATTTCATAAGGACTTTTGTTGTTTAATGTTGTGGAAGGTAGTTTGTTGATCAAATATAATGTTGCCTTAATGCAGTAGCCCCAATATCTGATGGGAAATTGTGATTGAAATTTGATGGCTCTAGCTGTGTTAAGAATGTGTTTGTGCTTCCTCTCCACCATACCATTTTGTTGTGGTGTGTGGGGACAGCTACTCTGATGCAGAATCCCTTGAGCTTGAAATAGTTCAGTACATTGAGAATTGAAGAACTCAGTTCCATTATTAGATCTAACTATTTTAACATTAGAATTAAATTGAGTCTTGTCCATTTGAAGGAAAGTTTTGATAGCCACAATAGTCTCAGATTTCAACTGTAACAACTGAATCCACATAAATCTACTATAGTCATCCACTATAGTCAAGAAATAGTGTTTTTTGTCTAAAGTAGGGGTCTTATAGGGTCCCCAAAGGTCCATATGGACTACATTGAATCTCATACATGCCCTAGAATTACTAACAGGAAAAGTAAGTCTTGTTTTCTTAGCTAATGGTTCACTACTTTTATTGCTGGAAGCTAGATTTAAGGACCTCAAGGTTTGTTGGGATGGGTGTCCAAGTCTCTTGTTCCATAGGTTGATATCTGGAAATATTGCTCCTACAACTACCACTTTCTGAGTGCATTGTAAAACTTCTTTTTGTTTCATAGCTCTCTTGAATATGTACGGACCATCTTCTTCCTTACCAATCCCCTTCATTTTACCACTGAAGAGGTCCTGAAAACAAAGAAATCAGGGTAAAATGATACAAAGCAGGACAATTTCTTTGTGATCTTGGATACTGACAATAGATTGAAGTGAAAGTCTGGTACATATAGGATATTCTTCACCAATTCTTTGTCAAATATAGACACTTCTCCCACATGACTGATTTCTACTTTATCACCTGTAGGTATGTGTATTTGATTATTCTGTGACTTAGGCAATTCATGGCTCTTTGTTAATAACTATTTGTTTGTTGTGACATGATGAGATGCACTAGAGTCTACTATCCACTCATGAGAAAGAATTCCTGACATTAAACAAGTAGCAATACCTGCCATATTGAGTCTAAGTTCCTAAAAATCTCTATTCAACATATCCAGTATCTGTTTATACTCTTTGTTAGTGAATATTTGTCCTTTGGATGGAATTGGATGATTCTCCATTTGACTAGTTGATGCCATCTGAGAATGATCATATTGTCTATTGATAACATTGTTCACTGAGTGTTCCTGCCATCCATGACTGCTAGCATGTGAGGAGTTGGCAATGTTTCTCAGATTGTTTGTTGTGATCTGTCCCCCTCCACGGCTATCAGAATTGTTCCTCATTCCACCATTTCCAAAACCTGACCTCTTTCTTTGCTTCCAATCAGCTGGATAGCCAATTAGCTTGTAGCAATTCTCTTTGGTATGACCAATGAAGTGGCAGTATTCACATTTCCTTTCTTTATAATACTCCCTTCCTTGGCTCTTGTTCACATTCATTATTACAGAATCTATTTTTTCAACTACATTAGACATGCAAGCTGTGTATTGAATCTCGTCTTCAATAATCATAGCATAAGCTTGATTGATAAATAGTGTAGCTCCCTTCAGCAAAATCTGTCTTTTAGCCTGATCGTATGCTTCATTTAGATCACTCAGAAATTGAATCAATCTCAGTTCTTGTAGATGATCCACATATTCCTTTGATTGAGGACATAAGCAACAAGAACTTGGTATCACTGCATCATAATTATTCCATAATGTCTTCAATTGGGTAAAGTAATGAGACACAGAATTGGTGCCTTGTGTAAGTGTAGTAATCTCTCTATGTAATTGATATATTCTCATGCGATTTACCTTGTCAAATCTTTTTTTCAAATCTGCCCAAACTGAGAATGCATTTGTGACATAAAAAATACCATTGAGAAGCTCTTCACTAACTTTTTTCATCACCCATGAGAGAACAATTGCATTACAAGTCTCCCATTGCTCATGAAGCTCTTCTCTGTACAGTGTCTTAGTGCAAGCACCTATCACGAAACCATACTTTCTTTTTCCCAATAGTGCGATCCTCATTGACCTACTCCAAAGTCCATAGTTTTCGAATCCAACAAGCTTGATTGGAATCAGTACAACACCAGAGGTATCTGAAGGGCCAATGTACAAAGGATCATTTTGATCAATCTTTGTGATTGCCATTTCTGCAGAATTTAGTAACAAACTAAGCTATTATCTAGTAGAGATCTAAACTCTATCAGTCTAATTCTAATTAACCAGCATCGAATGCTCTGATACCATGATAAAATGTGAGCTTTAAGAGCTCAAAAACTCCATTACAAGCTAGAGAAGGAACATAGAAGGAGGCAGAAGAGAAAGACTAAGTAATTTTTATTTATCTGACTCTCTTGAATGAGATGTACATAAGCTTTTATAGCCATGGTGAATTACAAACAAAATATCTTCTAACTAACAACTAGCTTGCCATGTGCAGCCATGTGCACTGTAACTAACCATGTGCACACTTCTTCACTACACTTCACACTTTACTGCACTGCCTTCACGTGCTTGTGTAACTAACTGCACGTGCTTGTGTAACTAGCTTCAAATGATAATACAATGTATATAACATATTTGAATATTTAACATAGCTATAGAGAGCTTTCTTAAACATACCGATGAGTTATTTGCTTTCTCTTCCTCTCTCTCTTCTTGATTTTGTTTTACTCTTTACATGATTGTAATTTTCACTAGTTAGTGAAAAAGTAAATTTTCCTTCCTTCCCCTTGAAGTTCTCAGGACTTGATGTATAAAGAGTACCTACATAAAACTTTACTCACGAAAATAATAGGAAAGGAGTAAAAAAAGAATATACAAGAAACTAAAGATAAGAAGCATATAAAGTCAAAAAAATTGTAACTTGTTCTTTTATAGGAATAAATCTTTGATGAAGACTTAAAGTGCTCACTTTTAACAAATTTAAAAGAATGAAAACATAAGAGATCATTTTCTTAACCACCCCATCATGTTATCATATATGTTGTCAATAGAATCAAAAGAAAAATCTTTCTATTCTATGTTTGAGTCATATTGAAAAATGAAATCCTTGATAGAAGATAGAGAAAACAAGAGACTTACCTTTTCAGGGTCTGAAGTTTAGCAATAAAAGCCCTTATTTGAGAAATAATGGAAAAGAGAGTTGTTTGGTAAATGAAAATAGGTAGATCTGGATTTAAAATACAACTCATTGACTTTAGTATTATTTTTCATCTTAGTCTTCGTTTTGTGTGAATATATAGTCATTGAAAATGAACAAAGGAAGAAAAAACAACAAGTGGTTGCCATTTTATATAAAGTTAAGTGGAGACTTTCATCAAACACGTTATAGACATTGGTAATTTCCACAACAAAATCCAACAACCATTAATATTCACAAAGAATTCAGTTGAGACTTTTATCAAACAGATTATAGACAATACGCAACTGGTTTTCGAACAAATAGGGCTAAAATTTCTGGATATTGGAAAGTTACTAGTAAAGATAGAACAGTGTTTGATCCTCAAATAGCTGTACTCATTAGCATGAGAAAAACTTTGTTTTTTTACAAAAATAGAGCTCCTCATGGGAGTAAAACAGGATGGATTACGCATGAATTTTGTCTCGAAAATACTCATATAGCTCCTAAGGTAATTGTCACGTTCCGGGAGGGTACCCTAGACGTAACCGGCACTCAGAAACTATTTTTGGCTCCCAAGTGAACCACATATCCTGATCAGACATCCGTTCATCCATTCAATCAGCTGAAGACTTAAAATAAAGAGAATATTTGGTGGGCAACTCAAATCGTCAATCTAACTCAAAGAATAAAGGCCATGGACCAACAAATCAAACTTCAATCTTTGTCATTAAAATAGTTTGACAAGAATAATTTTAAGGAAAGAAATACTCAATCGATCCATCACTATCTAGTCTATGAAGCCTCTATCAGTACTATCTAATTAGTGCCAATGACATGCTCATGGCTACCTCAAATCAAAATGAAAAGGCTAAACTCAAAGCAAGAATAACATGAGCGGTGTCCTCTGAATGTAGGGAGGACTCACCAATACGCTGAGTATGAATAGATCCCCAATGAGGCTCCTATTGACGATCTCTTAAACCTGTCTCTGCATCATGAAATGATGCAGGTCCAAATGGACGTCAGTACATGGAATGTACGAGTATATAATATGGCAGAATGAAACATACCTCAAGGAAGAATAGCGTTGGTTCAAATATCTCAAAATCAGAAAGATAAGAGAGACTCAATCAAAGCATCATAAGTCCAAAGTAAGAATACAATTTTTAGACAGAGACCAATCATAAACCATCCAATCCAGTCTAATCATGTATGATACAATTCAATTAAATCATTCAATCCAATTCAATCATATGTCATCCGATCCACTCCAATCATATACCGTTAACTCGAAGTCAATCACATATCCTCTAATCCAATCCTATTACATATCCAACCAAATCATGTACAATCCAATCACAATTCATCTAACCCAATCCAATTATATACCATCAACTCAACAATCAACTCAAAGGACTCAACTCAATAAATATGCAAATTAAACTATGCAATATTTTACAATTCAACTAAATCATCTACAATCACAATCAAGCCAATCATATCCAGCACAATTTATTCAATTGGGAGTTTCTCTAACCGACAACTATCACCATATGAGTGAATGATAGTACAACAATTCGACGTTGTTGCCACGTCTGTCCATACCTTTCCAGGGTATGAACGCTCAACCTCATGGATCCAATCCAACTAAGTCCTATAATGTCAGGACAGTAAAATGGGAAACATCCGACTTTAACGGTTCGATCCCATGGGAAGCATCCGACTTTAACGGTTCCATCCCCTCATATGTTTGGTGACGTAGTTTATTGGTTCGAGTATGGACTATACTCTTACCCAATTCGGTGCTCGATACTCCTCCCAAGACTCAATATGCTCATATCTATCAAGTGAGTAAAATACTCAAAATACTCATTTAGTCTCATTGGACTCTTTTCAAAACTCAACTCAAATCTGGCCTCATTGGACCTTCTTTCAAATCGACTCATCTCAAATCATCAAACCCTTCTCTTTAAAATTTATACAATCTTGACTCAATTCTCAAAAAATGATATTTTTAAAGTAGAAATGCTCAACTCATTTATACTCAAAATACTCGTGTTCAAAAATAATTAAAAGACTTCTCAAACTCAACTCATGCTTAAACTCTTTTTAAATCATAGATGAAAATAATCATTCTTTAGACTCAAAATAGTGTATAAATAATTTATGCAAAAAGGTTCACACATTCTTTATTTAAAGCTCCTTCTCAAAAGATCATTTATTTTCAAAATATTCATAAGGCTCCAATTAACTCAAATTATGTAAATCACATACCACATAATCACATTAGACTCCAATCCACTTCATCACACAACATCCTCATCAGCATAACCTCTTCATTCACATCATTGCCAAATATCATTATTCAAATCATCATCATCATCAAATATTATCATCACATCATTGTCAAATATCATCATCACATCAATCGTCAAACATCTACTCCAAAAATCCTTATTTTAGTCCTATGTTCAATTTATAGAAGCAAAAGGACATTCTTAACTATCAAATTCATTCTTCTCATTTCAATCAATACACATATACACAAAACCATCCCTCTCAACCTCAAGATAATTATGACAAAGAAATCTTATCTTGGGTTCATGTGAATGAAGCATGAATCCATACTTCCAATAAAACTCAACTCAAGAATACCGTCAATACCTATAAATCTATATTCAAAGATCCATTTGTAGTCAATAATATGAAAGATAACTATTTGGTAACTCAAGTCATTAAAATCATCAATCAACCAACTGTATCTAAAAACATTCTATAGTTTAGGAAAACTTTCAAGAAACCTTCCTAGAAGGTTCAACTCTTTCATAGCTCTTATCCAACATATCTATGGGCATATGGAAGAACTCAATCCATATTTTAAGTTAGCCTTACATACCTTGTGAAGACTTTGAGGAGACCTTGATGTTAGGCCTTCAATGGGAGGCTTGAATCCTCGAAACTCTTGAAGGCACCCTTTGTTGGAGATGGATTTGGAGAAGAAGAAGAAGATAGGGAAAATATTAGGGCTTTTAGAGAGAGAGAGAGGGACTGAAAAATGGTCCCAAAAATGTCCAAGGATAGTGTATATAATTTGAGGAAATGCCCAAATTGCCCTTTCTCAAAAATCTGGAAAACAGGCTAAAAATGCTCCTGGCGCGTCGCGCCATTGTGGCGCCAAGACGAATTTAGGCTTTAAAACCTGCATATCTAATAGTAGCGCATCGCGCCAAGGACCAAACTACTGAGGCTGTTTTATGGCGCGATAGTGGCGCATCACGCCCTTACAACGCCAAGCCTAAATTTTTTGGGTTCTGGAAAGTAGGTTTAAAAACCATGCACATCTCCTAGTGGCGCGCCGCGCCAGGGACCAAAATACTGAGCCTTGTTCCTGGCACGATAGTGGCACGTCGCGCCACTGCGGCGCCAAACCCAGATTCCTGCAGTTACAACCCAGGCCTGAAATTCCTGTAGTACCCGTCCATCTTAGGATCGTCATATCTTTTGACTCCAAACTCCAAAAATTTCATTTTTGGTGGCGTTGGAAAGAAGACTCGATGAACTTTAATTTAATAGGTCGTGGGCCACCCAGATTGTCATATTTCAAATGATATGGTCGTTAGAAGTCGACCCTTCTACAAACTCCTTCGACAACTTACCCAAGACGAATCCTTTTGGACTTAGCTTGGTTCTAAGGATCCCTTATGACCCCACATCACCTCTAACACTCTTTAATTACTTAGGAACTCATCCTAACTCATGCACACGCTTTACAATAATTGAGTTTGACCCTACACGAATACAAGAAAGGTCCGAATCTTAGGAAATATTTTTGGGGGGTGTTACAGTAATTAATATTTTTATATCGTCATTAAATTTTAACTTGTGATAAAATGTTAGTTACTATGTTTATATGGTTATCAATATCACTATTAGAAAAATTAGAATTAATTTCTGACAAACATTTCCATCAGAAATAGTTGGGGTGGCAGGTGATCGAGTATCATTCCGATGGAAAGTC
The DNA here is from genome assembly GCF_947179165.1 of Solanum dulcamara. Classification (NCBI taxonomy): domain Eukaryota; kingdom Viridiplantae; phylum Streptophyta; class Magnoliopsida; order Solanales; family Solanaceae; genus Solanum; species Solanum dulcamara. The sequence goes on along the minus strand of NC_077244.1, from coordinate 1,484,909 downwards.
TATCAGAGTTTCTGAATTTTTATCTAGTAGAGAATTGATGCTTATCGTATATAAAGAGTTATCTGTAATTACTTTATAAGTGGCATGATGATGGTGTAAAAATATTCTAAATTATTTTATAAGTTGTGGTGGCGGGCGATCTAGTATCATTCTAATAGAAAGTCTGTCAGAATTTTTTATTTAGTATTGAATTGATGCTTATCGTATATAAATAGTGTGATGATGGTATAAAAAAATATTTTTAATTAAGTTATTAGTGCACAAAACGTAAACTTCAATTTTATTTCCTGAATTTAAGTTTTATATATTGACACAATACACAGTTTAAAAAGGTCTTTTAGATATTAAGAATTTGTGGTTTAGTGTGATGCTTCAAAAATTGATTTGAGTTGTGTCTTAATGCAAAATGGCAAGGTTATAACCTATAAGACAATTGAAAGTGCATTAACGTAACTATCATGAACTTGAGTTAGAAAAAACATGAGGAGACTTTTTAGTTACATATAGAAATAGAGTAAAAGTCAAGTGTCTTATGTGGCATGTTGAAAAAGTATTATCTCAAGACAAAGTGACAAATATGTTCTTTATAAGAAACTTCTTAGAAACCTCCTAGTTTTGAAAATAATGGATGGTGTCAAGCAAGATTCTATATAAGTTATATTTTTTTGCCCCAATTTATACCGCATTATTTTTATTTTAGTTCATCTAAAAAATAATCACATTTCCTTATTTAATAACTATTTAATAAAACCTTCGTGTTTATCCTTATTTGATTTCACCTAACACTTACTATGAGGAAAAATCAATATAAAATAAATATTCAAGTGACTTTTATAAGGGTAATTTGTTAAACATAACAAAGTCTTCCTTTATTTCTTAAATTTTGTGCCTGGTCAAATGATACATGACACATAAATTGAGACGGATGGAATATAACATAGATGATTCAGAATTTGAAATTTATAGATTTTGACAACTCATTATCTGTCACACCAAATCCCTAACCTATCTCATATATTTAATGAATTTCTCAACACATATACATAATCTGAGCAAAAACTATTATACTTTGCCGAAGGCGTCCACCAATAAACGATGTATTTTTCTGAGATAATATATATACAATTATAGAAATTTTTACGTAATAATGTAGTTTAACTTGTAATAGCATGTTGGTTTTTCTTCTTCGGTTACCCAATAATGCTTATCTTATAAATCGACTTATAATTATCTTACATGAGCTAATTGTATAATTATATTTTTCACTTTTACTGCATAGAACTTCAAGATGTCTGCATTATAGGTACCTACAATTAGAAGTAAGTTCTAAAGGATTTAACTTATATGTATTGATAACATAATTCTTTTTAATAACATGTATTTAACATGTGTATTTTATTATATGCCTAATCATACTTTTTTATGGATGGCTACTTATATTATAAAAAAATTCCATTGCATTGTCAGTTTATGAAAGTTAAACTGATCAGTAAGGGTGTACATGGATTGGGTTGGTTTAAACTTTTTATAAACAAAATCAAATCATTAGTGTCGGATTATTAAATCTATAAACCAAACCGAACCAATAAAAGTCGTGTTTTTTTATAACAATTTTTCTCGAGTTTTTCGGGTTGGTTCAGTTTTTTTACAAACCAAATTAAACCATTTGTAGCCAAATAGGGTTTTCTAATTACATAAATGTTTTGGGCTTCCGGTGTTCATTTCCTTCTTGGCTTTTTTTGTATATTATTTAGATGGGTTTCTCAAGTCCAAATTTAAATGTAAGAAAGAAAATAAAAATTATGAAAAATTTTTAAAAAATATTTATAAATTACATTTTAATAAATATTTTTATGTATAACGTAATTTAAAAATAATATATCTATAATCGGGTTGGTTTGGGTTCGGTTTGACTTTTTTTAGTTAAAATCAAACCAACCCTATAATGGTCGCATTTTTTTCCAAACACCAAATCAAATCAAACCAAACCACTAGTCGGGTTTTTTCTGGTTTGGTTCGGTTTGTCGGTTTGGTGCGTTTTATCGGTTTTTCCTGTACATCCCTACTGATCAATTCAATAATATTATTACATCTTTAATGTCATCTTTAGGACAGCAACGATGCCCGAAGGATGGAGGTCGAGCGTAATGATTCCTCTATACAAAAACAAGGGGGATATCTAGAGTTGCAACAACTATAGAGGTATCAAGCTTCTAAGACATACTATGAAAGTGTGGGAAAGAGTGGTGGAGATGAGGGTTAGGAGAGGCGTGTCTATTTCAGAGAACTAGTTCGGATTTATGCCAGGACGCTCAACTACTGAAGCCATCCATCTTATGAGGAGATTGGTGAAGCAGTATAGGGAGAGAAATAGGGACTTGCATATGGTATTCATCGATCTAAAAAAGGCTTATGATAAAGTTCTACGAGAAATACTTTGGAGATGTTTGGAGGCTAAAGGTGTACCGATGGCGTACATTAGAGTGATCAAGGATATGTATGAGAGTGCTAAAACCAGGGTAAGAACAGTAGGAGGGGACTCAGAGCATTTCCCAGTTGTGATGGGGTTACATCAAGGATCAGCCCTTAGTCCATTTTTATTTGCCTTGGTGATGGATGGATTGACGCGGCAAATTCAAGGTGAGGTGTCATGGTGTATGCTTTTTGCGGATGACATAGTCATGATCGATGAGACTCGTAGTGGAGTTGACGCTAAGCTGGAGGATTGGAGACACACCCTGGAGTCTAAAGGGTTTAAGTTGAGTAGGACCAAGACAGAGTACTTAGAGTGCAAGTTCAGTGAGACACCTCAGGAGGTTGGCGCGGAAGTTAGAATTGGTGGCCAGGCCATCCAAAAGAAAAGTAGTTTCAAGTACCTTGGGTCTATCATGCAAGGCAGCGGGGAGATTGACGATGATGTCACACATCGTATTGGGGCAGGGTGGATGAAATGGAGGCTTGCTTTCGGGGTGCTCTGTGATAAGAAGGTGCCACCACAACTTAAGGGCAAGTTCTACAAAGTGATTGTTGGACTGGCTATGTTATATGGGGCGGAGTGTTGGCCAATTAAGGTCTCTCATATTCAAAAGATGAAAGTAGCCGAGATGAGAATATTGAGATGGATGTGTGGGCATACCAGGAGCGACAGGATTAGAAATGAGGCTATTCGGGACAAGGTATGAGTGGCTGCGGTGGAAGACAAGATGCGGAAAATGCGACTTAAATGGTTTAGGCATGTGAAGAGGAGAGACACAGATGCCCCAGTGAGGAGGTGTGAGAGGTTGGCCATGGATGATTTCAGAAGAGGTAGGGGTAGGACGAAGAAATATTGGGGAGAGGTGATTAGACAAGACATGGAGCAGTTACAGCTTACCGAGGATATGACCCTAGATAAGAGTGTGTGGAGGACCCACATTAGGGTAGAAGGCTAGTACATAGTCTCGTTATTCTACCCTATTAGTAGGCGCATTAGCGCACTATAATTTCCTTTGTGGGGACTCAGATTAGGATAAAAGGCTAGGTCATTCATCCTTTGCACCATAGTAGTTGTAGTTCTGCTCATTGTTTATTGCCATTTGATTTCTGCATTGTTTTGTTGTTTATAGTTGTGGCGCCATTGTACTTTGACTATCTTATTTATCTTATCTTATCTTATTTATTTATAGTAGTTAATGCCTCTTTCTTTCCGTACCATTCTACCATGACTTTCTCATTTTTTGCTATTCCTTATTTTCATCTTGTTTTCGATATGCTTGTCCTCATTTGACTTTTTATCTTGTTTTCCTCTCTTAAAGCCGAGGGTCTTTCTGACACAGTCGCCCAAGCCTTTCAAGGTAGGGATTAGGTCTGCGTACACTCTACCCTCCCACGACCCCACATTATGAGATTATACTGAATTTTTTTTTGTTATATGTTATGATATTTGAAAAGGAAGATTGGGTATTATGTCGAGTATTTTTCAAAGGTACTAAGGATGAAAACATCAATAGTACTAACAATGAGAGTACTAGTATCACATCTCTCAATATGGACAACCATAAAGCAATCATGCCTAAGTTATTTCCCCATGGTGGCAGTGGAAATCGTCCATCGAACGCGCCTAATTTCTCGAATAACTCTATTCATCAAAGTCAGAACTCGAGCATTAATGTTCAATTGTCACAAGAGATAAACAAAGTTCTAGCAAATGAAATGATTCACTCAAAATGTGGCAAAGAGGATGAGTTTGGGTTCTTGTTTGACATGAATTATTTTGATGAATCAACTTTACAAGATGGAGGGTTCATTTTTGCCTTGATGGGGACATGAAATTTGAGGATGAAAATAGTTTGGTTTTTATTTAAAATTATTAGTCATAGTAATTATTGATTTGTTGGATTATATTGTTTGTAGAAAAGAAATACATTAAATATTATTTGTAGAACATGTGAATATAAATATTAGTATTTGCTTGTGAGTTTAATAAGATAGGAGTTATATATGATTGATTGGATGATATTTTTTTTCTAATTTTATTCAATAAATAATTATTCACAATCAATATGTGAGTCCTTACCCGCACTCCGAGCAGGTGGATATCGACAAACATAATGACTTATCCACCGTAGCTATTTCCTCTAAGACATAATGAGGTTCTTGTTGGGGGATCTATTAATAATTAGCCCGTGTTCATTCAACAAATCAAATAATTTAATTTGGAGAAGTTAAAAAATTAAATTGATAATACACACATATCATCATCATCAAATGCCAGAACTTTTTTTAAATAATGATTTGATGGAATTATTTTTCTTTCTACTTTTATTCTTTTGACTTTGGTGTAAATGGACAATAATCAAAATATTTTCTGATATCTTCCACAATAAAAAGAGCCTATCCTTGTTATTAAAGTTTCACTGGTTTCTTATATTTGGTCACTCTTCTTTTTTTCTCTGAAAGTAAAATTGATTAACAAAATAATTTACACATATAATGTAATATATATTTATACTATCAATATTTCAACTTGTTATAATTCATATAACATACATTTCTGATTTTCATTCAAAACTCGTTTATGAGTATCCAAATTTTTCTATAAAAAAATAGAAAAAATCAAATATTTATTGATCAAATCATTCATTCTATAGTCTGATAAATTTTTTGAAAAACCAATTAATCGGTTGAGAATAAAGTTAAAAGTCATGTTCTATATGTCAATAGCGGCAACAATGAAATTTATATTAGGAGAAAAATTCGTTGACTTAAAAATCGTGAGGGTTCAAATCCCTCCATCCCTAAAAATACTATTTTACATACCTCACTTGTCAAATAACTGTATCCTTCAAAAACTAGACAGAAAGAAATCTCCAACTTTTTAAAAAAAATTATAGTCAATTTTTATACATAATATTCACAAATAGTTCAATTGAGACTTTCTTCAAACACACTTATAGACATTCTTCTCCTTATTTCGTTGGTCAGGCAGCAGTGTTCTGACATCAGAGAGGATGGCTACTGAAAGCAAAATGTATAAGTACAAATGTTGTATAGCAGACCTCAACTACAAATGTATATCTTTAAAGATTTACAACAACTTGAAAAAACTGAGATATAGAATAAATTCATTTGTACTCACATATTTTCACAAGACCTGAAGCTTGTCTTCTCCAGTAGTATCTTCAACATATTGCTTAATCATCATAGCGGAATCTTTAAGTTGACGGTTATATTCAACTTTGATAATTTTTAATGAATAAATATCACCAAAACAAGGTGGAATCTCCTCAAGTTCAGAACAGCCCCACAGTACTAATTTCTCAAGAACGGGAAAGGATTCCTCTCCAACCTCCCACTTGGCAAGAGTCACTGCATGCAAGTTCAAAAATTTGAGATTCTCAAAGGTGTCTTCCTCACCCATGTTCCATTCTCCCCCTTGGATGATTGTATAATGAAGGAGCAACTGTTCAAGGTTAGGGAGTCTCGCTATTGTTGATAGTGAATCGGATGTCAAAGGAAAGTCAAACAACGACAATTCTTTCAAACTTGAAGGGAAGTGAAAATCCCATGGCTGGTTTGTTGCTACAGAGGGCGAATTGTCATTTGTGTTTGAACTTTCAAAAATTACTTTGAGATCTTCTAGTTCAGTTAGGAAATCCAATTTCGGGAACCAATATTGCTCTGTTGAATAATCCCATGATTCCTTGAGATCAAATGCAAGGAATTGAAGATTGGGAAACCTTTCAAAAATATCCTGTGTGTCTTTTGAATAGGAAAGCTTGAGATTCCCTAACTCTCTCAAGCTCTCTAACTTTGTGTCCTCTGCTATCAGTATTGATTCATCTACATCCAAATCAAAAAAAGAACAAGAAGGCGTGGCCAGCACTTGCAACTTTACAAGATTCCAAATTCTCGGTAATAGTACCAAGCTTGATTTTTCATTATACACCGACAGGATTTCTAGATTCCAGAGGTTTGAGAACGACAAAGGCAGAGATTTAACTTCTGTCCCAATACATAAGAACCTCAAATGATTCAACATGCATATTTCATTCAGCAAAGAATCTTTCACCTTCATTAAAAAGGTATCCAGTACCAACACTCTAAGAAGCCTCAAGTGTCTTAGGTGAAATGTATCAGAAAGACGGTCGTACAGCTTGTCTCCATTTATCCTCAAAGAATAGAGGTGTTTACCAGAATGGCTTTTCTTATTTGAATCGAACAGAACCAAATCGTTACGCTCCAATAACTCAAAGTTATAATCAATGGTCACTATACGTGGCATCAAATCTGAAGAAGATGGAGCACTTGAACTTATCCAGTCAAACAGCTTTTCCTTTCTTGCTTTTATCAAACAAAAGTCATGCACAAGATCATGAAGTAAAAGAGTCGGGTCATCACCTATCTCATTGAAAGGAATTACCAAGCTACTGGAAGTTAAGTTATCCAAATAAACATCCATCACTTCTTCCACACTGTTCATCTGTGTCTGTTCCACAAGTCCTTCAGCACGCCATAAATTTTTCAACACAGAGATTATCATTGGAGTGTCCTTCGGATATCTTGCAAGGTAAAGAAAGCATGGCTTGAGGTGATGTGGTAAATGGTCATAGCTTAATTCTATAACCTTCATCACTTCCACTTCACTGTTCAAAATAAAGGAACTCAAATTATTTCGAACTTCAAGCCACACAGTTTTTTTCTTTTCCTTCCTTGCTACAACTCCAGCAATCAGATCAGCCACCAAAGGAAGCCCTTTACAATTTTGGGCTATTTCTTTACCAACATCCAACAAATCATCAGGGCAACTCTCGTTTCCAAATGCCCTTTTCTCTAATAACTCCCAACTTTCTTCTGGTCTTAGCAATCGAAGGTAAAGAGGAGCAGAGTTGCGCTTTCCATGCAAAGCCACTTCCTTTTCTCGAGTTGTCAAAATAATTCTACTTCCTTTCTCAACTACAGGAAAAGGTCTTGTTAATTCATCCCATGTAGTAGTATCCCACACGTCATCTAAGACAATAAGATACCTCTTTCCATATAGTTGTTTCCGTAGCTTATCAGCAACATCAATATTCTCATTCGATTTTGAATCAGAGCCATTAACTTGATTAAAAATTTTATTCAACAAATTCTTCTCGTCATACTCTTGGTCGACTGTGCACCATGCACGAAGGTCGAAATGACTAGAAATTGATTTATCATTGTATACTTTGTACGCCAAAGTAGTTTTACCCGAACCCGGCATACCAGTGATCGGAATCACATCTAGATCTGCAGGTCCACTGGTGAGCTTCCTCATAATCCAATTTGTCTCCTCCTCAAAACCTACAATTATTTTACCAGCCGGTGATGACTCGCTTTCAACTAGCTTCTTGGGGGAGTTTACAACAACGAGACCTCTGTTCTTGGGAATCTTCTCGTGTAAATCGGAGACCTCTTCTTTAATAAGCTTGATCTTCTTTATGGTAATGGGAAGTGAGAAAATAAGATGTAAGAGACCATTATCTCGAACAATTATTGAATCAATTACATCTTTTGCCTCATATGCCACATTTAAAACACGTGCCCAGAGATCTTTATACCATTCTTGCTCAACATTCACAAAAAATGATCTTATGGATTCTAGGCCTTCTTTCACCAATCCAATTTCTTCCTTTATTAAAGCAATTGAATAAACATTGGAATCCAGCAAATCATCTAAGTGTCTCTGTAGCAGATGCATGAAGAGAGGTCCATCGCTCATGGGGAAGCAACATTGAGATGAATCCGGGACTTTCAGATAAACATGTTTTAGATCTTGCTTGAGGAGTTCAATATTTTCCAGCAACTTTAGGGTTGCACAATTTGTTTCATCAGTACTCTCTTTGTTGCTAAATTTCTCTTCTAAGTCACGAAAAAGAGTCGATACCTCCCTGGTAAGTGCTCCAACACGAGCCAAAAGATCAAATAATTTGTCATGATGAATAAAGTCCTTGGGCATATCAGAAAGAATAATTAATAGGAACTCTATCATGACATGAATGTTTCGAGCTCCTGAAGTAGTGGTGGTAATAACATTTATCATGTGCTCCTGTAGATGATTCAGATAATCTCTAAGAATGTCCGGAGAGATTTCCATGAGTTTCTTAATGAAGCGTCCAATTTCTGCTGAAGTTGAAGCTTTCAAATTTGTAAAACAAATGTTCATAACCTCCAACTCAATTGGAATAATCTTCATGAGTAGATGTGCTAGCTTGAAGAGTCGAGACTCTCCATCAATTTGATCATTCCAAAGAAAGAGTCCTACTCTCTCAGCCATGAGTTGAAACTGAGGTAAGACATATTCAACAATCTCGTGCTCAACGCAACCATTCACTATCAACCCATGGAAATCTTTCATGTTGCCACACACATTCTGAAGAATCTCATACTGATTCACCAACGGAAACTTCTGCTCAGCAAGAAACTTGGATAGATGATGGAGATTCAGGAGGAGGAAGTTCAACTGCTCCTCAAGCATGGTGGCACTTGATTTACAATGATGATGTGAGCTGATACAATGACTGATATTAACCCTGAGGCTAGCAAGGACATGATGCATGTCGTATTTACACCCGACGTTGTTGTCAACATCATACAGAATTGATTGAAGCAGATTCTCAACCTCTTGTCCTTTGACAGTCATTATATCTTCAAACTGCTCCAAATCGGAATAAGAAAGCTGGATGTATGTACAAATAAATGCCAGCTCCGATTTCAGCTTTTCAATTTGATCGACCACGTCAACAGCATTTTGATCTTCTTCATTCTTTAACCTCTCCATGAAATCCAGAACGTTGAAAACGTCCTTGCAAAGAGCAGAAAATGATTCCTGCCAAATGAAAAATGTTATATATATATATATACCGTGCAATATTTACTCTATACAGGCAACTAACACATGCGCGTGTATTTTATGTGAATTTGAAGAGCTGAAGGAACTGAAACAACAGCTGCTGGACTAACTCGATAAGAGTTTTATCCGACCGAGTATATCTCCATGGGGCGCATCAGTATTATTCGTAAAGAAGAAAGATGGGTCTCTAAGAATGTGCATCGACTACAAGGAAGCTAAACAAGGTAACAATACGAAATAAGTATCATTTACCTCATATAGAGGACTTGTTTGACCAATTGCAGGGAGCTGTCCACTTTTCAAAGATTGATCTTCGGTCTGGCTATCATCAGCTTAGAATCAGGGAGGAAGATATTTCCAAGACAGCATTCAGAGCTTGATATGGGCACCATGAGTTCCTTGTGATGCCTTTCGGGTTAACCAATGCTCCAACTGCATTCATGGACCTAATGAATAGGGTATTCAGGTCGTTTCTACACAGGTTTGTGTTGTTTTCATTGATGACATCTTGATATACTCTCGTAGCTAGGAAGAACACGAGGAGCATCTGAAAACTGTGTTACAAACATTGCGAGAACATAAGCTTTATGCTAAGTTCTCAAAGTGCGAATTCTGGCTAGACTCAGTAACATTTCTTGGGCATGTGGTATCCAAAGATGGAATCAAGGTGGATTCCAAAAAGACAGAAGTTGTACAGAAATGGCCTAGACCTGCTTCACCTACAGAGATTCGCAGCTTTTTGGGCTTGACAAGTTACTATAGGCGTTTTGTGCAGGATTTCTCTAGAATAGCAGACCAATTGACTAAGCTAACACAGAAAAATGTGAAGTTCCAGTGGACAGATGAATGTGAGCAAAGCTTCCAGAAACTCAAAACATGCTTGACAACAGCACCAATATAAGCCTTACCATCGGGTTCTGGAAGATTCACTGTATATTGTGATGCTTCGAGAGTGGGATTAGGATGTGTTCTTATGCAAAATGGTCGTGTTATTGCCTATGGTTCTAGGCAGCTGAAGAAGCAAGAGAAGAACTATCCTACACATGATTTGGAGATGGCTGCAGTGATTTTTGCTCTTAAAATTTTGAGGCATTATTTATACGGCGAGACACGCGAGATATATACCGACCATAAGAGCTTAAAGTATATTTTTCAGAAGAGAGATCTAAACCTTCGACAGTGTCGATAGATGGAGCTACTCAAAGCCAATGTTGTGGCTGATGCATTAGGCAGAAAATCTATGGGCAGTTTAGCACATATAGCTCCTGAAAAGAGACAGTTGGTAAAGGATATGCAAAAAACTTGAAGGCTCAGGTGTCAGACTCAGCGTGGGATGGGAAATTCAGATATATTACTAGCTTGTGTGCAAGCCAAATATTCATTAGTAGAGCACATTAAGGCTACTCAATATGACGATGGGCAGCTTTGCAAATATCGAGATGAGGTCATAGCTGGTAAAAGTAAGAAGATGACTGTTGATTGTGACAGTATGCTTCGACTAGGAAATCGGTTATGTGTACCAGACATGGGTGGGCTAAGACGAGTTATTCTCGAGGAAGCTCACAACTCCAGATACACTATACACCCTGGTTCCACTAAAATGTATCATGACCTGAAGCAAGTGTATTGATGGGAAGGTATGAAGAAAGATATTGCTAACTTTGTTTTTAGTTGTTTGACTTGTCAAAAGGTTAAACCAGAGAATCAACGACCCACAGATTACTACAGGAAATCCAGATTCCAGAGTAGAAATGGGAAAGAGTTACTATGGAACCCTTAGAGGTTATGACTCTATATGGGTGATTGTAGACCGACTAACAAAATCAGCACATTGCTTACCTGTAAAGACTATATTTAGTGGAGTGAAATATGCCCAGATGTTTATGAATGAAATTGTTCGATTTCACGGGGTTCCAATATCCATCATCTCTGATAGAGGGTAACAATTCACTTGAGATCCTTCCAAGAGGCATTGGGTACTCGAGTAGATCTTAATATTGCTTTTCATCCACAAACAGACGGACAGTCTGAGCGTACTATACAAATCTTGGAGGATATGTTGAGAGCTTGCATTCTTGATTTAGGAGGAAGTTGGGATGCTTATTTGACTTTAGCTGAATTTTCCAATAACACTAGCTTTTAGTCAAGTATTCAGATGGCACCGTATGATGCCTTGTATGGTAGGCGATGTCGTTCTCCTATAGGGTGGTTTGAAGTTGGAGAGGCTAATGTGTTGGGACCAGACTTGGTACAGGAAGCTATGGACAAGGTCCAGTTGATAAGACAGAGATTGCTCACAGCTCAAAGTAGACAAAAGTCTTATGCGGATAAGAGGAGAAGAGATCTAGCGTTCACAGTCGGGGACAAAGTTTTTCTTCGAGTCTCTCCTATGAAAGGGTGATGCATTTTGGCAAAAGAGGTAACTTGATGATAATTTAACATATGAAGAGGAACCTGTGGTTAATATTGATAGACAAGTGAGAAAGTTACGACCAAAAGAGATTGTGTGTGTAAAAGTCTTATGGAGAAATCATACCGTTAAAGAGGCTACTTGGGAGTCAGAGGAAGACATGCGAGCCAAGTGTCCTCACTTGTTTCAGCTTTCAGGTACACACTTATTTAAATTCGGGGACCGAATTTCTTAAGGTGGGGAGAATGTAATGCCCAAAATGATGTTAAGGGCAAATAGATCTTTAGATTTTCTTGGCTTGAGCCCATTGCACGTGCTAAGGGTTCATATTGTTGCTGAACCTTTCAGTTTTTCCCTCTGGCCAAACACGCATAGGAAGAAAAACAAATCCAAGCTGCTGTCTCTGTTTTTCTGCCGAAAGAACAAAGAAGAAAGGAATTTTTTAAAAAAAAAAAGCTTGATTCTTAAACTAAAGAGAGAAGCGAAAGAGAAAGGTAAGTTTCTGAACTTGGTTTATAGATTTAATTTGTATATACTTCTACACAATTGAGGGTTCAGAGTTTATGAAATAAGGGTTAGAAGAAATAGAGAAATTTGTTAAATTTTCATGACGGAATGATTTCATTTAGTGATTGAATTGTAAAGCTTTTGTATTTTGGTTCACACCAAAGAGAAAAAGATAGGTGATATAACCTTATTTATGAGAAATAATCAACAGTGGGGTTGTTTGGACTGTGTAAAGCATTAATTTGATTGAATTTGATAGAAAGGGAGCCTTGGAGTAACTGGTAAAGTTGCTGCCATGTGATCAGGAGGTCACGGGTTCAAGCCTTGGAAACAGTCTCTGGCAGAAATGCAAAGTAAGGTTGCGTACAATAGACCCTTGTGGTCAGGTCCTTCCCCGAACTCCGCACATAGTGGGAGCTTTAGTGCACCGGGCTGCCCTTTTTTTTGAAAGTCAATCATGGAATCTTGAGGCTAGGTATTTAGTATAGCATGAATTATATTAACAAAGGAGTTAACACGAAATTGATATGATTGTGATTATAGATTGACCGAAGGAATATGTACGGATTATTAGAGGGACGAACTTGGTATTTCAACATGAGTACTGTGAGTAGTAATCTTACCACAATTTTCATTTTTATAATTCTCATCATCTATACAAATTTTATAAAGTGAATGTGTTACCAAATATTTTGAGCTTGCATATGGGACAAGTCTTTTACTTAATATGATATTGAAACCTCTATGTGAGATGCTCTCACCTATGATTTGTTTATTGTTAATTGAAATATGATTTGCCATTATGGAAAATCTTTGTTATTTACTTGAAAGTAAGTATCTTGATATATGTTTCTTTTATGCTTTAAGTTTTATATAATGTGATTTGATAAGAACTGTCTTGTAATATTTGAAAATGCTTCTACTAGTTATAAAGAAAAGTATGAGTGGAGTAGACCTTGATGGATCCCATAGCTAACGGCGGATTTGTTAGTGTAATGACCTTGAGAGTTATTTTTTTAAAATTTGTGTGAAATTACCATTTTACCCTTATCATTAGTTCCCCGAGTATTATTTGATTGGTTTGTTTAGTTGAAAGTGTCAAAATCTTAATGGTTTGTAAATTGTGCAAATTCTTGAGTTTTATAGAGTTAAGAGGTGAAAAAGTGATTTTTGGGACCAACCAGAGCTACGGGTATCGGAACTGAATTTTGTCAATTCTAGCAACTCCGAAATGTGGAAATTGATCTAGGAGAGTTTACGAAATTAGTTTTGGAGTTGTAACGAAGATTTGAGGTCTTGAGTTGGGAATTTAAGGAATTTTAGGTCAAGATTTGACTTTGGTCAAATTTTGGAGTTTCGATACTCGGAATGGAATTCCGACGACTCCGTTAGATTCGGGGAATGGTTTTTGGTCTAAAAGAAGTATTGGCTGAATTTTTAGAGGTCCCGAGCCCATTTTGATATTTTGAAGGCCAAAGTTGGTTTAGTTGCGACTTTTTGAGTTTCGGGTCAAGGAGACCTCGAATTCATATTTTTATGATTCCATCAGCTCCGTAATGTCCAAATTAGGCTAGTAGCATTTTCGGCATGACTATCGAGACAATCGATACGAGTTTGGGGTCATTTGGCGCTTTTGACTTTAAAAGTTAGCCTATGGTTGACTTTGGTCAACATTCTTGGAAAACGCACTCGGATGAAAATTCTGATAGCGCGGTTAATTTCGGAATGTCGAGTTTGGTCTAGAACGACCCTTCGTTTGCTTCCCGAAGTTTCCAGTCTAATCCCGAGGCCGATTGTGGAATTTGCCTTAAAATGATACCTTGATGTGAGATTCACTTTTTATTAAAATGATCTCGTATGATAATTTTGAATGCGTCATTGAGTCCGTAATATCAAATTTAGTGGGGTAGCATATCTGGTTTATTTTTATCGAGTTCCGAACGAATTTCGAGGGTCCGTTCGGAGACTTTAAATAATGCAAAACCAGAAAAAAATCTGGTGCAAAAGTGCAGATTTTGCACCAGATTTTTCAGACTTTTCTCTCAACTTTGAACCCTCATTTCTTGAGCATTTCAAGTCCAAATCTAGTGATTCAAGAGTCTATCTTCAAGAAATTTTCGCGAGGAATCCATGGTGAGCTCGGAATCTTGATTAGAAGCTTCGTTTTAGGTAAGATTTAATGTTTTAGATGCTGCTTCGACCATTTTTGGATTGTAAACTTTGGAAGATGATTTCTTGGTCATCTTAGATCCGAATTCAGTGATTCAAAGCTCTAAATTGTGTAGTTTTTCCATAGGAATACAGTGGTGTAATCATAAAGTGATGGAGAAGATTTTTTTTAGGTAAGATTCGCGTTATAGCAGCTGCCCTTTTTATTTTCGGATTAGATTTTTGATGAACTTTGAGATTTGATATCTTGAGCATTTTGGGTCCATTTTCAGTGATTCTTGAGGCTAAATTGCTGAGTTTTTCGTAAGGATCGTTGTGGTGTGATCAGTTTTAGCTGTAGAGGCTTCATTTCTGATAAATCGCTGTTCAAAGTTGCTGTCTTTTGCCATTTTCGTAATGAAATTATGGTGATTTTTAGAAAATTGTATTTTCATGATTTGGAACTCGATTCTTGCTCGATTTTAATGGGATTTTCAGCCACGAATCCTACTCGATGTGTAGAACATAATTTTCAAATAAAATTCCAGATTTGACCCTTTTCAAAAATAAATATTATTTTTGGACAATTTTACCCCCGATTTCGAAACCTATCAATATGGGTGTCATTGGACTCCTTGTGATGTGTATGTTTCATTGTTGATAGTGGATTGTCATTCCGGGCACTGAATTCGAGAGTTGCTTGTCCGGTGGAGGTATTCGTGTGCGGTTTCGGCAATTGAAGTAGGTTTGGCTATCTTTCTTTGAGATTGAGATGGGACAATTAGTCATTCATATGTTATAGACTTTGGGATGGGGTTGTAGTATGAGTTGAGAATGTTATATATATTGTGATGTCCGTGTGGAGGCTTATTTATTAATGTGTTGCCATGACGGGGTTTATTTGTATTACATAGCCCGTGTGAGGGTCTTATTTGTTATCTTATTTGCTTTGAGAGCATGTGAATTATGATTTGCCTAAGAGAGAGGCTTGAGTATATTATTTGACTTGTGATGCCGCCTGAGAGATTGAGTTGGGGGTTTTGAGCATATTTAAGTATTGAAATATTGTTGAGAAAGGGGTGAATATTTAAATGAAAGTGTGTTCTTCCCGTTACTATTTATTGAGGGTAAATATCATGTGTAGGTTAAGTTTTGAGAACTTTGAACCTTATACCACATGTGAGTTGATTATTACTTCCATGCATATGTGATTTGATGCATTCATCCTCATTCATCATATCATGAAACATGGGAAGTTGAGAAATATGGAAATTCTTTTTGAGAAAGAAAATAAAACACCTTTAAACCTTTGTATCTTGAGTCCCTGACCGAGGCAGTTTTCCGGCAGGGTAGTGGATGCATTGTGATCCCAACCTTTGTATCTTGAGTCCCTGACCAAGGCAGTTTTCCAACAGGGTAGTGGATGCATTGTGATCCCAACCTTTGTATCTTGAGTCCCTGACCGAGGCAGTTTTCCGGCAGGATAGTGGATGCATTGTGATCCTAACCTTTGTATCTTGAGTCCCTGACCGAGGCAGTTTTCCGGCAGGGTAGTGGATGCATTGTGATCTCTTGACCACGAGGAGGTGGCAAGGATAATGAGATATTGTGATTGAGGTATATGGTCTGCGAGACCCCCATGGGTCCTGCTTGGTAGCACAGCTCGACAGGTGTATACGACAGGCTGTGCGATAGTCTTGATTCCACCGTACCACCACATCATTGCATCATCATATTGCATTGCATTGCATTGATATCTGTGCTGCTTGAATTATCTGATTAATTGTGATTATGAGTTATTATTATGGGTTTACTTTACTCGCGCCTATATATATATAAACTGGCGGCACCAATGCTGAAGTGGGACTTTTCTATATGCAGGTGGAAGCGTTCCTTAGTTTATTTCATAGGTTTGATTAATTCCTTATACTCAGTCAGCTAAAACATACTGAGTACATGTGAATTGTACTCACCCCTACTTCTGTGTCCCTTTTTGATGCAGATACTAGTCGGGGTACCTCATGTGGCAGTTAATATTCTAGCAGATTGTGTATTCTCAGATTAGTGGTGAGGTCCTAGAATTTGGATCGTCACTAGTCTGTCTTTATTTTTCAGTCTTTTGTATCATTCAGAGACTTATGTTGTATCTTCAGATTCGAACCTTGTATTAGATGCTCTTTATACTTATGACACTAGGTTTTGGGATATTTTCTTCATTGTTTTTCTTTTCACTTAAATCATGACATGATTTTCCCTTTAGGAGTCTCGTATGAGTTTTATTTTTAGGCTTACACATCAGGTTGGGTTTTGGGATATGTGCCATCATGACTTTGATTTTTGGATCGTGACAGTTAGACCTGGTGCACCTTGTATTTACAGATTACCGATATAGCCCTCGCTAGTGGGAAGGTAGAACTAGCATACCGTTACCGATATCCCTCGAGAAGGGATCTTTTGATATAAATATTTGACTCTTTTATGAGGGGCCACACCGATTACATGATTCATTCTCGAAAACCTCCCAAATATAAGATTTGATATGAAAGTGTTTATTGAGTTTTTCTAAATGGTTGAGTTGGTTCTGTTTATATAAGACATGCGTGGTTGATTCTTATTACCGTTTTGAAAGATCATATATTTTCATGATTTTGATCATCATACTAGCATGTTTTCTGATTTGTCCCTCACTAAAACGGTTGTGGTTAAGTGTTATTACTCACTAAGCTAGCATCTCACCCCCAGCTAAATGTTTTTACAGAGAATTCTACAGAGGATTCAGGTGGCATTGGCGAGGGTTCCATCAACTAGAGAGCGCGAATTGAGAGTATCTGGTGAGCCCTGCATTGCTTCGCGTGGCAAGAAGTTATTGGGTCATTTTTGGTTCTTTTTTCTTTTAAAAACTCTTAGAGTCGCTACATTGTCCTTTCTCTAGTAGAGTCATGATTATTTATTCGTATTACAGTCATATGACTAGTGTTAAACTTATTTTTTTGTATTTGGAGATGAATTGCTATTACTGCATAGCGGTTGGTTTATTGATGGATATGGTGCCTTATTTAGTGTTATTGTTAGTTGTGGTTGATTTCTGAGACAGGAAAAATTCAGAGTAGGCCCAAAAACAGAGGAAACTCTACTCGATTTTCTGTAGAATGGTGGTAAGGCTTGCTTTGAAATTCTCCCCCTTAGCGCCGGTCATAATCCTAAATTGGGTCGGGACATTATGACACCACGCCCTTAAAGTCTATACACGATAGATAGAATCATGGAATCATGACAAAGTGAATGGTTCGTTCTGCAAAATCAAAAGCTTTCTTTACGAGTTACAAATGGAATACATACGCTGACAACATTGTAGTTATAGTCAGTCAGATTATGAACATTTGACAAATTATGAACATTATGAACTTAAACTCTTCTATTAAAAGATGCAATTGTCAGATTATGAACAGTTGACAACAATTCTTCAAAAAGAAAATTTGTATAACATTATTGTATCTTGAGGATTAATTGGATAATGATGCAATTTAATAATAGCTTTAATATGTATATATTGTATGACATACCGATGAGTTGTTTGCTTCCTGTAATTTCTCTCTTTCTCTTTCATTATCTTTTCCTTTTTCCATGATTGTAATTTTCCTTTCAAGTTCTCAAGACCTGATGCATAAAAAGTACATAAAACTTTATCAGTATAAAAAGTCATAGCAGGAAACAACGTTGTAGTTATAGTCAGTCACAAAAAGTAATTATTTTCCAAAGAAGAAGTGTCAGTGACACACCAGTCTTCTACCAATTACTCTTTACACCAAAAGTAAAATAACAACAATCAATTCATCTGGATGGTAGTAACATTTATCATTGCTCCTGTAGATGAATCAGATTTTCTCTAAAATTTCTTAGGTATTGAAATTTCTAGATTTAACACGGGGATACTAATGAATCAAAGAAAGTATGTCTTAGAGTTAAGTTCTGAGTGCTGCAAAGCCAATAGCCACACCACTGGAGACAAACTTCAACTGGGACAAGGAATACTTTTGACAATTTTTCAAAGAATTCCCCACAATTAACTTAGAATACAAATAAAACTTACTCGGGGCAACTATCCGGAGGGGTAAAATAGACATTTTGCAAAAAATACCAAAAACTGATTGGGCAGCATGTCCAAATTCCAGAAAATTTGTAACTAGGTGATTCCTTAATCTCTAGAAGTTCAACAACAACAACAATCCAGTGAAATCCCACCAATCTCTAGAAGTTCAAGTACTGAATAAAAAAGCTTAGCATCGACAGTAGCTTGGGGTATGTATTCACATGGTCAGATTGTTTGTTCATTTGTCTACTTTCTGATAAACAAAATCCAACTTAAGGACTTACTACTAAAGATGAGAAACAATTTTTGTCATTTTCTTGAAGAAATTGAAGAAAGAATCATAAAAAGTTTTCAATAGTGATGAGAGTACCAAAAATTAAACACACAATTAGATGAGTTAACTAACCTTTTTACTTGATGAAAATATCTTCTGCTTGCTTTGTTATTGCTCAAAATTCTGGAACTAAACAGAGAGTGTGTACGGAGGAATAATTAAAATACCAAAATGCCTCTTTTGTTGGGAGATGTTTGGTTGGGGTAGTGGAGAAAATAATATTATAAAAAGACCAAATTAAAGTAATGCTTATAAAAAGACCAAAAAAAAGACTCTTTTGTTGATCGGGGGTGGTGGAGAAAATAATCTCAATATTAAAAAATTTCATAGTATTCCCTCATAATTGTATATTAAAAAAATTATAAAGATAATTTAGTGCTACTGCCAGGAAGGTCTAAAATTCAAAAGCATAAATCACTTGTTTTATAACACGTTATCAGAGCCTCCATTACTTTGAGTTATTTAAAAAAGTAACAAAAAGATAAGAATTTTATTTTCTTAAAATGTTGAATATCTCTAAACTTGAATTTGTTGCTCTTGATATATCTGGAAAAGGCTATTCATGATGGGCACTAGATGCCGAAATACACATAGAATCGATGGATCTGACAGACACCATCAAAGATGACAATATGACATCTAATCAAGACCGTGCTAAAGTCATGATATTTCTCCGCCACCATCTTGATGGGGGTTAAAATTATAGTACCTCACATTAAAAGACCCCTTAAACTGTGGAAGAATCTAAAAGAAAGATATGACCATATGAAGTTGGTCATCCTTTCACAGACACGTCATGATTGGCTCAATTTGAGATTAATGGATTTTAAAAATATAACTGAATATATTCCTGCCTTGTTTGGAATTATAAGATAGTTAAATTTATGCGGAGAAGAAATCACTTAGCAAGACAAACTTGAAAAAACATACTCCACATTTTCACCCTCGAATATGCTCCTGCAGCAGCAATATCGCAAAAAGGGTTTTAAACAATATTCTAAATTACTTTCTCACCTATACAACAAACTGTTAATGAAAAATCATGATAGTCGACCCGTTGGTTCTTTGCCACTTTCTGAAGTGAATCAGACAAACTATAACCAACGAGAAAGAAGTCATGGCCCCAATCGTGGTCGAAGAAGAAATTATAAATATGATGCTCGGCTGACACAGAGAAATGATCAGCAATATAAAAAGAAGAGTGAAAAGCGAGAAGCTATACCAAAGAAAAATTCAGAAAGTATATGTCATAGATGTGGAGGTATGAGGCACTGGTCACGGACCTGTCGGTCATCAACTCTGTAATGAAATGGAACACACAGAAATCTCTCAACTCTCTTTGTTTCTCTTACTATCTCTCCTTCTTATTAATTTGCTAAGTTAATTTGTTTTATAACACTGCTCACTTTTTGTATTAATCATTCCATTTCATTTTTGTTTGATACTATTTTTTTATTATTCTGTCCAAATATAATATTAATATTTTTATAATTTCTTGGTTAAAAACTTTTATATCTAGACCCGCATGACTTTAAAACATGTAACTAGGATGTAAGGTCTGCTTACTTATATATCCAACAACTCTTCTATATATTTGTTGGTGTAGGACTTCTTATCCTAAGTTGGGGAAGTTGGGGCGTCACAAGTCTTATGTTCTTAAACATGCCACGTGAAAAGTTAACGATGACGTCGCACATCATATTGGTGCGACGTGGATAAAATGAAAGTTTGCTTTTAGAGTCTTGTGTGATAAAAAATACCACTAAAATTTAATGGTAAATGCTATAGAGTAATGGTTAAACCGACTTTGTTGTATGGGGTCCATAATTAAAATTTAAGGGTAAGTGCTTTAAACTCTTCAACTATACTTCTCAAATATTTATACTTAGTATTCACAAACAGACAATTCAGTTGAGACTTTCATCAAACACATTGTAGACATCTTTTAAAAAGAATCAGAACAACAAAAGAAAGAATGGAGAAGAACCTGTTCTCACATAATGCTCAAAAGCTACTTAAATAATGGGATATTATTCCGACCAAGGACTTGACATATTTTTAATAGATAACACAAATGAACCTCTTTTCAAAGTTCGATTGACATATTTAAATTCTATTAGCAGAAGAAAGAAACATAAAGTTTCATAGCAGAAAACATATATATATTGTAAAAAGTTGTTGTTTCTGGGGCAGAAATTTGTTTATCTCAATATATGCCATAATTTTAACACTTAAATGTACGAAGAAGAGTGTAATTTCACAAGTGGATTTGATTCCATTCGCATAATGTAAATTGTAATTGTAAGGGCCATGAAAACCATTTCATATTTTCAAAAAAAAAGAGTTAACTAATTAACTAACAAGTACATTACAACGCAATTTTCATCAGCACTCTAAAGCTACACAAGGGGCTCATAACAGTATTTGTTCAAAAGCTTTCTCCAATAACCTTTAGCTCCCATGTTCTGTCGACTACAACCAGCACTCTAACTGAGACCTGCAGTTTTTTCTATGCAGAAGTCATGGAGAAATTCCCGGTTCTATATGACGTTGATGCTGCTGGATCTCCATCAACGGTCCAAATGAACTCAGGTATGTCGAACCTCCGTCCTGCCACTGTCCTGTATATGTAAAGTTTCTCGACGGGGCAACTTTCTGGTCTCGTATCCGGATGACACCTCTCATCTATAACTTCAACATTAACACTTGGCAACTTCTGAGCTATAACTTACTGAACAAGAAGACATCCAAAGATATCACATCGTCTCCAGCTTTGCAGCATTGACCAACAGAGCCTTTCACCTGTAAGAACAAAAGTACTCAGAAAAGTAGGTTCCAGTACCAAATTCAACCAACTGGATCAGTCTGTATCTGCCAGCAAAGTAGGTTCCAGTACCAAATTCAACCAACTGGAAAGCGTGACGAAGAACGTCCGGAATTTTCTCAAGGGTCACGGCACGGCTAAGCCGAAGAATCCTCAAATTAGGAGAGCGGGAAAGGAGACACTCCAAAGTCGATAAGTTGACCTTAGACACCACACAAGAAATGTTAAGAGATGCAAGTGATGTGTTGCTATCGGGAAAATGACTAAGCCAATCTCCAATCAGGTTTTCCACTTTCCTTTCTCCTAAGTCCAGTTCTCTCAGATCCCTGCAGAAACATTCGAATTACGTACGTATGCAAATCCAAAGAACTATTCCCCACGCAGCACCAGGTAATAGAAGTAAAAGCAGATAACTTATAAGAATCCTACTTTGCGTTTTTACTAAATCTAGTTTCATCCCTTCAAAGGCCCTCACTCTCTTTCCAAATGACCCACATGATTGCTAATGGGGCAACCCTCGACTTCTCTTCCCCCTTCTATGGTTCCAACTTACCAAAGCTTCCTTCATTGTACTCGCATCCCAAACAAATCAAGGGCCCTGGCCACCCTCCATATATCACCGACTAGCCACCTTACAATGCACAAGAAGATGATCGACATCTTCGCCTTCACTCTTTCACATAAAGCACCAACTAACATAGGGAATCCTCCTCTTTCTCAGATTCTCCATTGTTAACATCGCATCCCTTGCTGCTAACCTTCCTCGGAGCTCTAGGGATCCAAATGGAAGTCATAGAGATAATAGTGAATAACCTGTCGCCACTCTCCCTCTTAACTCCATATATCTGATGAGTTTTTTGGTGTATCAAGCCCATACAACAACTCAATCAAATTGTCAAATTCTTCCATCTCCCAATCCTGCAGGTTCCTTATGAATTCTTAGTTCCAATGGAACACACCCTCATGAGACCTACAAATTTGTTGGATTGTCATCACTCTTTGGTATGAAACACGATATAAATTATGAAAAGCTACCTCCAAATTGATCTCCCTGCACCATTTATGCACCCAAAAAACTAATCCTGCTTTCTCTCCCAACCTTAAACGAATTATGACCACAAAAGTCCTCCCACCCCTTCATGATACTCCTCCACAAAGAACACCCAAACAACGTTACAATATTCCTAGTCCTAGTACCATTCTACTGCTATACAACCTTCAATAATGCAAATTCACTATAGCTATTTATAATATTAAACTTTGAGTAGTTCCTCAACCCTCAATCAAAAACAAATTATACCACTGTTACTTTCAGGTTTTGATAAATTAACAAACTACGGGACCTGAGGATTTATTCCGAACATAATGGGGACCAACTGTAAAGCCTGCCACCACCTGCTGTGGTTGGTAGAAACAACAGAGGATAGCAGACTGATAAGCCAATCAGAAGACAACTTGGTTGTGTCTTTCCAACATTAACATACAGCTTTGGACATGAAACAACTTAGTTTTTGCAAATCAAGAATACACACGAAAAGGTTGATTCTCTCAAGCAAGAGCAACTTCACTAAGACAACAAGGGACCTGATAGAGTCATTGGCCAGAAAGCTTCAAGTTGTCCTTTGTTGATGTTATATCTTTTGTAAGCATTATAAGATCAGTTCCTATGTTATAAAGGAATATTGATCGTTTTCATGTTGTAGTTTGAGTTTCCGAGTCATGGCTAGAGTTAGCTTTATCGGAGTGTTTTAAAGTCTATGTCAACTAGAGTTAGTTTGTTTTATTGTTTGCATTATTGTCAAGGGACCTAGTCTATTGACACTGTGGTGGACTCGTCTAAGCTATCAATTGGTATCAGAGCAGTATTCTCTATACTAGATCCTGCAAAGCCGAAAGATGGATGCTCCACCAAATTTGGAAGAGGGACAATCTGCTACTAGACCGCCTAGGTTCAATCGTCAGTTTTATAGGTGGTGGAAGACTCGTATGCACAACTTCCTCATGGCTAAAGACAGTGAACTTTGGGACGTTGTTTTAGATGGTCCCTATGTTCCTGTAAAAGAAGTAAAAGAAGGAGAAATCATACGAGTGATCCCTAAAACTCAAAAAGAGTGTGATGAAGCTGACAGAAAGAAGATTGAAAAGAATTACAAAGCAAAAAAGTTGTTGGTCTTTGGGATAGGACCTGACGAATACAACAGGATTTCTGCCTGTGAGTCAGCTAAGGAAATATGGGACTGCTTGAGAACTGCTCATGAAGGTACCACTAAGTGAAGGAGTCCAAGGTAGACATGCTGACTACTCAATATGAAAACTTCACAATGAAGGAAGGAGAAACCATCCAAGAGATGAACACTTGTTCAACAGGTTTTCTCTTCATCTTCAATACATATCTGAATATACGTACACATTTGATCCAAGGAAATGGGGAATTGACGATGATGTCGCACATCGTATTGGTGCGAGGTGGATAAAATGGAAGTTTGCCTTCAGAGTTTTGTGTGATAAAAAATACCACCTAAATTTAAAGGTAAGTGCTACAGAGTGTGGTTAAGCCGACTTTGTTGTATAGGGCGAAGTGTTTGTTAGTCAAAAACTCTCATGTTCAGAAGATCCAAGCTGCAGAAATGAGGATGCTGAGATGGATGTTAAATATCAAGCCCACCTTGAGTTGTTTCCATTTGACAAACTAGAGGCAACACTTCCAAAACAAAAGGAAGAAAGCATTTCTCGGAACACTAACCATATGCATCAGGGCTCTGAAGGAGATAGACTTTCTACATTGAACTTGAAATCGCCCTGCGCATATATAGTATGTGGTTGTCACCTTAGAGTTGGAACCACCATATGGTGACTGCTCAAACTTTACCTCATTAAGTTATTTTTTCGAGTTTGGTCTACCAAAGCCCATCAATCCTATACTTCATGGACTTAAAGTTGCCACCTGCAGAAGAGAAGCCACGGTTAGAAGAATATTAGTGATTAAAATGAGAATCTATCCAAAATTGAAAAAGAATTAACTAGGGTGTTTAATACTTCTGTAGCTAGTTTAATACTTCTGTAGCTAGTGGCTCTTGCACATTTGGATTAGTTCTTTCAGCTTCCCTTATATTATCACAACAACCAGTAGTGTTAGTACTCAAATTAAACTTCTTTTTTCTTAATGGAATTCTGGCTTGAGTGCAAAGCTGCATCTTTTTCATTCACATTAAGACTAGTGCATATTTCTTGAGCAAATTTGTCTCAAGTTTGAGATGGGGTATCCAGCATCGTTGTATTAATAGGATTTTTGACAACACTTTCTGTTGCACGTGAGGCCAAATGGCGTACAGAAGCACTTATTTGAACATCTTAATCTTTAGATACAGCAGCCTTCAACTCCAAATGCTTATCGATGACTGATTCTTGGTGCACATGAATTCCACCATTCTGCATCAACTCTTTGCACATGAAGATCCCACTTGTTGCTGCATTGGAATTTCTCGTAACTTTATTACCTGAAGAGTTTTCACATGTTTGTGATGATGGTATTTCACATAAATATTCAAGAAAACAAAACCTATAACCATATAGGTCAGGGGAAGATGTATATTATCGAGACATGATATAATTATGTAATTAAAAGTGTGTTCTGCATCAACTCTTTGCACGTGAAGATCCCACTTGTTGCTGCATTGGAATTTCTCGGTAACTTTATTACCTGAAGAGTTTTCACATGTTTGTGATGATGGTATTTCACAGGAATATTCAAGAAAACAAAACCTATAACCATATAGGTCAGTGGCAGATGTATATTGTCGAGACATGATATAATTAAGTAATTAAAAGTGTGTTCTCTTTAACAATTTAAGTTTTTGGATGAAATGATCACACACTTCAACAAGGTATCAAAGCCCACGTAAAGGCGGCGTGTTGAGACATAATATAATTAAATTAGAAGCAGAGCTGGACGGAATCTAGCAAATTTTATACAAGTAAAATGTTGAAAATGAGATGAAGAAACAACACAACAAGTGCTTGTCATTTGACTCGAAAGTGTTTACTAATAAAAACAATTTATTATGTAAATGGGCCGTTGATGTATTCAACCTTTTCTTTAAACAATATAAAAGTTTATTTATATCATATTATGCAAGAATCAGACAGCAAAAGAATAGATAAGAACCTGTTCACACATAATGCTTAAGAGCTACTTAAATAA
Source organism: Solanum dulcamara (assembly GCF_947179165.1). Taxonomy (NCBI): domain Eukaryota; kingdom Viridiplantae; phylum Streptophyta; class Magnoliopsida; order Solanales; family Solanaceae; genus Solanum; species Solanum dulcamara. The sequence continues at coordinate 1,459,043 of NC_077244.1, read as the reverse complement.
CGGAATATTATTCCGGCCAATGACTTGAAGCTCGTCCCCTCCCCTCATATCTTCAACATATTCCTTAATCTTGAGAGTAGAATCTTCAAGTTGAGGGCTCTCTACAAGTTGGATAATTTTCAATGAACAAATATCCCCGAAACTAGGCGGAATCTCCTCAAGCTTACAACATCTTTGCAGTTTTAATTTCTCAAGCGCGGGAAAGGATTCCTCTCCAGCCTCCCACTTGGAAAGATTCACTTCGCTCAAGTCCAGAAATTTGAGATTCTCAAAGGTATCTTCCTCGCCCATGTTCCATTCTCCCCCCTGAATGGTTATAAAATAAAGGGAAAACTCTTCAAGGTTGGGCATTCTCGCTATTGTTGATAGTGAATCGGATGTCAGTGGAAAGTCAGAAAGATACAATATTTTCAAATTCGAAGGGAAGTAAAAATCCCACAGCCGATTTGTCACTACAGAGGGCCCACTGTCATTTATGTTTGAACTTTCAAAAGCTACAGTGAGTTCTTCTAGTTCAGTTAGGCAATCCAATTTCGGGAACCAAAATTGCTCTGTTGAATAATCCCATGATTCCTTGAGCTCAAATGAAAGCACTTGAAGATTGGGAAGCCTCTTGAAAATATCCTCTGTATCTTTCGAGTAGAAAAGCATGAGACTCCCTAAATATCTCAACTTCTCTAACTTTGTATCCTCTTCTATCAGTATTGATTCATCTGCATCCAAATCAAAGAAACAACAAGCAGTCACGGACAGCACTCGCAACTTTACAAGATCCCAAATTCTCGGTAATAGTACCAAGGTTGATTCTTCATTATACACCCACAGGGTTTCTAGATTCCAGAGGTTTGAGAAAGATAAAGGTAGGGATTTAACTTCTGTCCCAATTTGTAAGAACTTCAAATGATTCAACATGCATATTTCATTCAGCAAAGAATCATTCAGATTGATAAAAGAGGGATCCAGGTTCAACACTCTAAGAAGCCTCAAGTGTCTTAGGTGAAATGTATCGCAATCACTTTCGTCCAGCTTGTCTCCAATTATCCTCAAAGAATACAGGTGTTTACCAGAATGGCTTTTATTAATTGAATCGAACAGGACCAAATCGTTAAACACCAATAACTGACTGTTATAATCAATGGTCACCATACGTGGCATCAAATATGAAGAAGAAAATCGAGCACTTGGACTTATTGAGCCAAATAACTTTTCCTTTGTTGCTTTTATCAAACAAAAGTCATGCACAAGATCATGAAGTTGGCAAGTTGGTTCATCACCTAAATCATTGAAAGAAATTACCAAGCTACTGGAAATTAAGTTATCCAAGTAAACCTTCATCACTTCTTCCACACTCTTCATCTCCATCTGTTCCACTAGTCCTTCAGCACACCATACACATTTCAACACAGGGATTATCACTGCAGTGTCCTTTGGATAACTTGCAAAGTGAAGCAAGCATGGCTTCAGGTGATCTGGCAAATGGTAATAACTTAATTCTATAACCTTCATCACTTCCACTTCACTGTTGAAAATAAAGGAATTCAAATTATTTCGAACTTCAAGCCACACAGTCTTTTTCTTTTCCCTCCCAGCAATGACTCCAGCAATCAGATCAGCCACCAAAGGAAGCCCTTTACAATTTTGGACTATTTCTCTTCCAACATCCAATAGTTCATCAGGGCAGCTCTCGTTTCCAAATGCCCGTTTCTCTAATAACTCCCAACTTTCTTCTGGTCTTAGCAATCGAAGGTCAAGAGGATCAGTGCTGCGCTTTCCGTGCAAAGCCACTTTCTTTTCTCTGGTCGTCAATATAATTCTACTTCCTTTCTCAACTTCCGGAAAAGGTCTTGTTAACTCATCCCATTTTGAGGTATCCCACACGTCATCTAAGACAATAAGATACCTCTTTCCATACAGTTGTTTCCGTAGCTTATCAGCAACATCAATATTCTCACACAATTTTGAATCCGAGCCATTAACTTGATTAAAAATATTATTCAACAAATTCTTCTCGTCATATTCTTGGTCGACTGTGCACCATGCACGAAGGTCGAAATGACTAGAAACTCTCTTGTCATTGTATACTTTGTAAGCCAAAGTAGTTTTACCTGAACCAGCCATACCAGTGATCGAAATGACATCTAGATATGCCGGTCCACTGGTGAGCTTTCTAATTATCAAGTTTGTTTCCTCCTCAAAACCAACAATTATTTTACCAGTTGTCAATGACTTGCTTTCAACTGGCTTCTTGGGAGAGTTTACAACAATGAGGCTCTTGTTCTTGGAAATCTTCTCAAGTAAATTGGAGATGTCTTCTTTGATAAGCTTGATCTTATTTATGGTGATGGGAAGTGAGAAAATAAGATGTAAGAGACCATTATCTCTAACAATAATTGAATCAATGACATCTTTTGCCTCATATGCTATATTTAAAACACATGCCCAGAGATCTTTATACAATCCTTCCTCAATATTCGCGAAAAAAGATCTTATGAATTCCAGATCTTCTTTCACTAACCCAATTTCTTCCTTTATCAAAGCAATTGAAAAAGCAGTGGAATCTAGCAAATCTTTTAAGTGTATGAGTAGAAGATGCATGAAGAGCGGTCCATCACTCATGGGGAAGCAACTTTGAGATGAGTTTGGGGATTTCAAGTAAACATGCCTGAGATCTCCCTTCAGGAGTTCAATATCTTTTAGCAAGTCTAGTGTTGTACGATTTGTTTCATTGGTACTCTCTTTCTTCATTGATTTCTCATCTAGGCCACGGACAAGAGTTATTTCATTGGTACTCTCTTTCTTCATTGATTTCTCTTCTAAGCCCCAAACAAGAGTTGATACCTCCTTGGTAAGTGCTCCAACGCGTGCCAAGAGATCAAAATATGTGTCATTATGAATCAAGTCAGTAGGCATGTCAGTAAGAATAATCAACAGGAACTCCATCATGACGTGAATGTCTCGAGCTCCTGAAATGCTTGGGTTAATTACAGTTACCATGTGCTCTTGTAGATGAATCAGATATTCTCTAAGAATGACCGGAAAGGTTTCCAGGAGCTGTTTAATGAAGCGTCCAACTTCTGCTGAAGTTGAAGATTTCAAATTTTTATAACTTGTGTGCACAACCTCCAATTCAACTGGAACAATCTTCAAGAGTAGATGTTCTAACGTGATGTGCTGAGAGTCTTCATCAGTCTGATCATCCTCATCTAGCTCGGAGAGTCCAGACTGTCTAAGACTCTCCCAAAGAAAGAGTCCTACTCTCTCAGCCATGAGTTGAATCTGAGGTAAGACATATTCAACAATATCTTGCTCAACGCAACCATTCACTATCAACCCATGGAAATCTTTCATGTTGCTACACACATTCTGAAGAATCACATGCTGAGTCACTAATGGATATATCTGCTCAGCAAGAAACTTGGACAGATGATGGAGATTCAGGAGGAGGAAGTCCAACTGATCTTCAGTCATGATGGCACTTGATGTAGAACGAGGACATGAGCTGAGACAATCATCGATATTATCCATGAGGCTACGAAGGACATGGGGCATGTTGTATTTACACCTGACGTCGTAGTCAACATCAACCAAAATTGATTGAAACAGATCTTTAACCACTTCTCTTAGGGAAGTCATTACATCTTCAAACTGCTCCAAATCGCAATAAGAAAGCAGGACGTTTGCACAAATTAATGCCAGCCCAGATTTCAGCTTTTCAATTAGATCCATGTCAAGAGCTACTTGATTTTCTTCATTTTTTAACCTCTCCATGATATCCAGAACATTGACAACGTCCTTGCGAAGAGCAGAAAATGACACCTGCCAAAAGACCAAATGTTATACTCCTATCAAATTTTCAAAGCCACAATTCTACCATTTAATGCCTATTTATTCTATATAGGCACCTAACATAGCTGTAGAGAGCTTTCTTAAACATACCGATGAGTTGTTTGCTTTCTGTTCCTCTCTTTCTTCATGATTTTGTTTTCCTCTTTCCATGATTGTAATTTTCACTAGTCAGTAAAAAAGTAAATTTTCCTTCCTTTCCTTTCAAGTTGTCAGGATCTGACGTATACAGAGTACCTACATAAAACTTTATCAGGAGAAAGAAGGAAAGGAGTAGAAAAATAAGACAAGAAACTGAAGAAAAGAAGCATTAAAAAGTCAAAAAAATTGTAACCATTCGCTTGTTGTCAATTTTTTTTTCTCACACAAACAGATTTTCATCTTTAGTAGTTGTTAGCAATTGTATTTTCAAAACAAAAAATGTTGGTATATATTATTCTTATTAATTTTGTTGAGATATTGATCAAGGTCAGATAAAATTATTTTGACGAATAGTAATTTTAGATACAATTAATCTCTCACACTAGAAATATCAAATATTAATCACATATAACATGTTATGGCGTGAAAACATAAACATAATATCCCAAAATTGTTGCATTTTAAGAGAAGGAGTTAATAAGATAAAAGGAAAATACAAGTCCTAGATATTCAAGAAAACAAAACCTATCACTACAAATATCTTTCCTGTTTTTATGCCTCGTATATTATTTTATCTACTCCCCATCATGTTCTTTCATTCCTTCAAACCATATAATTTAACAAACTCAATGGCCTGACAAATGCGGATTCTAGCTGAATAGGGCCCTTAAAGTCCAAGAGTGGTGTAGAAAGTAAGCTATGGGATTCAGAAAGACTTTTTGTGAGAGCAGCTGAAATAAATGGCAAATGAACTTCAAGGGCCAGCAATAGAAAGAAGAAACAAATAGATATCGACAACTAATCCCACGATTAAAATATAATTCATCGACTTTTCAAGTCTTTCTAATAACCATCATCATCTCAGTCTTCTTAATCAATTTTTGGAAATATGTACGTCTACCTAATATTGATATTACAAGTTGACTTAGACTTGTGGAGATTGTTACCTTGTGAATGAAGATGATGTCTGATGCAACTTTGGTGTTGTGGTTTTTGAGATTTGACGGGAGCCTACGAGCAACAGTAAAGTTGTCTCCATGTAACCTATAGGTCATAGGTTTAAGCCGTGAAAGAAGCCCCTAATGTTTCTACATCACACTCCTTGGGGTGCGATCCTTCCACGAACCCTACTAACATTGGATGTTTTGTACATGAGACTGCTTTGTTTATGGGACATTCCTGGTGTTTCTTGTTAATCTTCTTGTTTATCATAGTTCCCCTTAGATCTTACGGTTCGTGTTTGTTAAATATTTGACCAAGACTGAAAGTGCTCACTTTTAACAAATTTAAAAGGATCAAAACGGCTAAGAAGAATCTTTAAGAGATATTTCAAACTTGACCCAAACATAAGAGATCATTTTCTCAACCACCCCCATCATGTTATTATGTTGTCAATAAAATCAAAATTAAAATCTTTCTATTCTATCTTTGAGTCACAATGAAAAATGAAATCCCTGGTAGAAGATAGAGAAAACAAGAGACTTTGAAGATGAACTTACCTTTTGATGGTCTGAAGTTTAGAAATAGAAGGCTCTGTTTGAGAAATAATGTTGAACAGTGGCAAAGAGAGTTATTTGCTAAATGAAGTATAGTTGAAAGAAGAAATAAGTAGATCTGGATTTACAATAATTCCAAGATTATTAAAATACAACTCATTGACTTTAGAATTATTTATCATATCCATATATGTATTCACATGGGCAGATTGTTGTTTATCATTTTAGTCTAACAGAGATTGTTTATTCAACTTGAAGTAATTGGCTAACGATGAACTAGGTATTTTATGAATTGATCTAATATTATTTGTTGCTCCCCCATGATCTAGAAAAGAGTGAATGGTGAGTCATTTGCCTGGACACAAGGATCATCCATGTTCGAGAAATTCTAGATTCGCCTCTGAGTCGTAGACTTTTATTAATAGTAAAAGCCTCAAAGAGGAAAGTACAAGCCAATCAGGCCAGACGTTACCTTACTAATCCTAATGAGCCCCTTTCCTAACAAGAAATTATATACGAACCAGAAAGAGAAATATGATACAATTGTAGTCACACTACATGCTATTATTTGAAATCTCTTAGAGTCAATACACCTACACATCTTATTTTTACTGTTCTATCGGGAGTTACTCCATGTATTGCTTGACGTAAAACTGATAGTGGATTCCTCTTGGATGATTTAGGTAGATATCTGGGTGATACATCCTGGCTTCTCTAGCCACACTTGAATAATTCCGAACAACTGATTCTTCACCCCTGTCCAAACCTTCGTGCAATAGATTTTTAATGAGATTCTTGTCCGTTGTTTCACAGCTATCGGAACAAGATTAACAGATTTAACAAAAACAGTTACATATATGTATTCAACATCAAGACTCCAACATGATTAGTTCACATTATGAAACAGAAGATAAATTTATCCCAAATGAAATAGGTGGCAGAAACTAAGGAAAAACAAAGTTTAAGATGATCATTTATTGATCAAAGGCACTGAGACAACACTTCCAAAACGACACAACAAGGAGAGATAGCATTTCTCGGAACGCTTACCATATGCATCGGGGTTCTGAAGGAGATCCGCTTCCACTATACTTTCTACATTGAGCTTGAAATTGCCCTCCGGCATAGTATGTGCTTGTCACCTTAGAGTTGGAACCACCATCTCGTGACTGCTCAAACTTCATCATGAAGTTATTTTTTCGAGTTTGTCTACCAAAGCTCATCAATCCTATACTTAATGGACTTAAAGTTGCCACCTGCAGAAAAGAAGCACGGTTAGAAGAATTATTAGTGATTAAAATGAGAGTCTATAGAAAATTGAAAAAGAATTAACTAGGATGAAGAATGTTGATATTCATGACAAATTCAATACTTCTGTTGCTAGTGGCTCTTGCACATTTGGATTAGCTTTCAGCTTCCCTCATATTATCGCAACAACCAGTAGTGTTAGTACTCAAATAAAACTTTTTTTCTTACTGGCATTCTGGCTCAAGTGCAAAGCTGCATCTTTTCCATTCACATTAAGACTAGTACATATTTCTTGAACAAATTTGTCTGAAGTTTGAGATGGGGTATCCAGCATCGATGTTTTAACAGGATTTTTATTAACACTTACTGTTGCACATGAGGTCAAATGGTATAGAAGTTGCCAAACTTTTGTTTGAGTGGTTCAAAACCTAGTGTCACACCAGTGGAGTTAAATCAGAAGTTAACTACATCAGACTAGAATGATCATTTCATGATTAATCATGACACTGTTCTATTGGATCCAGGAGGCTTTCAAAGACTTATTGGAAGGTTACTGTACCTTACAATCACTAGGCCTGATATTGCCATTGCTGTGCATAACCTCAGTCAGTTGATGCATGCTCCCAAGCTGTCTCACATGGAAGCAGCTCTTAGAGTGGTGAGATATATCAAACAAGCATCTGGTTTTTGAATTTTGTTGTCTGCTAAGCAGTCTACCTCTATTCAGGGATTTTGTGATGCTGATTGGGAATCTTGTATCAACACAAGAAAATCCATTACAGGATATCTGGTCATGTTTGTTGATACATTGATTTCTTGGAAGTCCAAGAAACAGGCTACGGTCTCTAAAAGTTCAGCAGAGGCTGAATAGAGGAGTTTGGCATCCACAGTAGCTGAAATTGTTTGGTTAATTGGATTATTCAAAGAATTGAATGTTGAAGTGCAGTTACCAGTAAGGTTACATTGTTATAGTACAGTTGCTCTACAGATTACAGCCAATCGAGTATTCCACGAGAGAACCAAACACATCGACATTGATTGTCACTTCATTCGAGAGAAGATACAGAATGGACTTGTGCACACTATGCATCTATCTACTGCTGTACAACCTGCAGATATACTTACCAAAGGCCTAAGTAAATTGCAACATTTTCATTTTCTGTCCAAGCTAGGGATGAAGAACATCTTCATACCACCTAGCTTGAAGGGGGGGCATTAAGCATATAGAGGATAAATGAGTTAAGAGGCAAGCTGAGCTGTCAAGTTTGTTATGATACTGAGCTGTCAAGTTTGTTATGATGCATACAACTGTCAAATAGTTAGTGCTTAGATAATTTTCTGTTATTATTTAATTAAAGGAGGTTAGTTAGGTGCTAGTATAAATACGTTGCAGTGTACAGAATAAGAACTAGTTTTCCCTTTCTTCAGTACAAGGAAAATTCCCAATTCTCTTTGTTTCATATATGGAGTTGTATGAGCTGTAGATATTATGATATAACACACGTGAATTCCACTATTCTGCATCACAATTCAAACTCTTTGCACGTGAAGATCCCACTTGTTGCTGCATTGGAGTTTCTTGGTAAATTTATTACCTGAAGAGTTTTCACATGTTTGTGCAATATTTCAATTAGCAAATGGATACGTTGATTTGAATTTTGAAGCTCATTGTCGAGAGCCACCATAATTACAAAGCTATGTGACACTTTTGTTGGAATAAATCAGTACTGTTAAACTCTTCAATTATATTTCTCAAATATTTCTACTTAGTATTCACAAATAGACAGTTCAGCTGAGACTTTCATCAAACACATTGTAGACATCTTTCAACAAGAATCAAAACAACAACAGATTGGAGAAGAACATGTTCTCACATAATGCTCAAAAGTTACTTAAATAATGGGATATTCTTCCGGCGAACAAGTTGAAGCTTGTCCCCTCCCCTCATATCTTCAGCATATTTCTTAATCTTCCTAGCGGAATCTTTAAGATGAGGGCTCTCTACAAGCTTGATAACTTTTAATGAATAAATATCACCAAAACTAGGTGGAATCTCCTCAAGCTTACGACATCTCCACAGTACTAATTTCTCAAGCACGGGAAAGGATTCCTCTCCAACCTCCCACTTGGCAAGAGTCACTTCATTCAAGTTCAAATATTTGAGATTCTCAAAGGTGTCTTCCTCTCCCATGTTCCATTCTTCCCCCTGGATGATTGTGTTCTTAAGGGTCAATTTTTCAAGGTTGGGAAGTCTCGCTATTGTTGATAAAAAATCAGATGTCAGAGGAAATTCAAACAACCGCAATTGTTTCAAACTCGCAGGGAAGTGAAAATCCCATAGCCTATTTGTCGCTGCAGAGAGCGAATTGTTGTTTGTGTTTGAACTTTCAAAACCTACATTGAGGGATTCTAGTTCAGTTAGGAAATCCAATTTCGGGAACCAATATTGCTCTGTTGAATAATCCCATGATTCCTTGAGATCAAATGCAAGCACTTGAAGATTGGGAAGCCTTTTGAAAATATCCTCTGTGTCTTTTGAATAGGAAAGCTTGAGTTTCCCTAACTCTCTCAAGCTCTCTAACTTTGTATCCTCTTCTATCAGTATTGATTCATCTGCATCCAAATCAAAGAAAGTACAAGCACTTATGAACAGCACTCGCAACTTTACAAGATCCCAAATTCTCGGTAATAGTACCAAGGTTGATCCTTCATTAAACACCACCAGGATTTCTAGATTCCAGAGGTTTGAGAATGACAAAGGCAGAGATTTAACTTCTGTCCCAATTCGTAATAACTTCAAATGATTCAACATGCATATTTCATTCAGCAAAGAATCTTTCACCTTGATTAAAGATTCATCCAGTACCAACACTCTAAGAAGCCTCAAGTGTCTTAGGTGAAATGTATCAGAAAGACGGTCGTACAGCTTGTCTCCATTTATCCTCAAAGAATAGAGGTGTTTACCAGAATGGCTTTTCTTATTTGAATCGAACAGGACCAAATCGTTAAGCTCCAATAACTCAATGTTATAAACAAAGGTCACTATACGTGGCATCAAATCTGAAGAAGATGGAGCGCTTGAACTTATCCCCTCAAACAACTTTTCCTTTCCTGCTTTTATCAAACAAAAGTCATGCACAAGATCATGAAGTAAGAGAGTCGGGTCATCACCTATCTCATTGAAAGGAATTACCAAGCTACTGGAAATTAAGTTATCCAAATAAACCTTCATCACTTCTTCCACACTCTTCATCTCTGTCTGTTCCACAAGTCCTTCAGCACGCCATAAATTTTTCAACGCAGAGATTATCATTGGAGTGTCCTTCGGATATCTTGCAAGGTAAAGAAAGCATGGCTTGAGGTGATGTGGTAAATGTTCATAACTTAATTCTATAACCTTCATCACTTCCACTTCACTGTTCAAAATAAAGGAACTCAAATTATTTCGAACTTCAAGCCACTCAGTTTTTTTCTTTTCCTTCCTTGCTACAACTCCAGCAATCAGATCAGCCACCAAAGGAAGCCCTTTACAATTTTGGGCTATTTCTTTACCAACATCTAACAGGTCATCAGGGCAACTCTCATTTCCAAATGCCCTTTTCTCTATTAACTCCCAACTTTCTTCTGATCTTAGCAATCGAAGGTTAAGAGGATCAGTGTGGATCATTCCATGCAAAGCTACTTTCTTTTCTCGAGTCGTCAATATAATTCTACTTCTTTTCTCAACTACAGGAAAAGGTCTTGTTAATTCATCCCACGTAGTAGTATCCCACACGTCATCTAAGACAATAAGATACCTCTTTCCATACAGTTGTTTCCGTAGCTTATCAGCAACATCAATAGTCTCATTCGATTTTGAATCAGAGCCATTAACTTGATTAAAAATTATATTCAACAAATTCCTCTCGTCATACTCTTGGTCGACTGTGCACCATGCATGAAGGTCGAAATGACTAGAAATTGATTTATCATTGTATACTTTGTACGCCAAAGTAGTTTTACCCGAACCCGGCATACCAGTGATCGGAATGACATCTAGATCTGCAGGTCCACTGGTGAGCTTCCTCATAATCCAATTTGTCTCCTCCTCAAAACCTACAATTATTTTACCAGCAGGTGATGACTCGCTTTCAACTAGCTTCTTGGGGGAGTTCACAACAACGAGACCTCTGTTCTTGGGAATCTTCTCGTCTAAATCAGAGACCTCTTCTTTAATAAGCTTGATCTTCTTTATGGTAATGGGAAGTGAGAAAATAAGATGTAAGAGACCATTATCTCGAACAATTATTGAATCAATTACATCTTTTGCCTCATATGCCACATTTAAAACACGTGCCCAGAGATCTTTATACCATTCTTGCTCAACATTCACAAAAAATGATCTTATGGATTCTAGGCCTTCTTTCACCAATCCAATTTCTTCCTTTATTAAAGCAATTGAATAAACATTGGAATCCAGCAAATCATCTAAGTGTATCTGTAGCAGATGCATGAAGAGAGGTCCATCACTCATGGGGAAGCAACATTGAGATGAGTCCGGGACTTTCAGATAAACATGTTTTAGATCTTCCTTGAGGAGTTCAATATTTTCCAGCAACTTTAGGGTTGCACAATTTGTTTCATCAGTACTCTCTTTGTTGCTAAATTTCTCTTCTAAGTCGCGAAAAAGAGTTGATACCTCCCTGGTAAGTGCTCCAACACGAGCCAAAAGATCAAATAATTTGTCATGATGAATAAAGTCCTTGGGCATATCAGAAAGAATAATTAATAGGAACTCTATCATGACATGAATGTTTCGAGCTCCTGAAGTAGTGGTGGTAATAACATTTATCATGTGCTCCTGTAGATGATTCAGATAATCTCTAAGAATGTCCGGAGAGATTTCCATGAGTTGCTTAATGAAGCGTCCAATTTCTGCTGAAGTTGAAGCTTTCAAATTTGTAAAACAAATGTTCATAACCTCCAACTCAATTGGAATAATCTTCATGAGTAGATGTGCTAGCTTGAAGGGTCGAGACTCTCCATCAATTTGATCATTCCAAAGAAAGAGTCCTACTCTCTCAGCCATGAGTTGAAACTGAGGTAAGACATATTCAACAATCTCGTGCTCAACGCAACCATTCACTATCAACCCATGGAAATCTTTCATGTTGCCACACACATTCTGAAGAATCTCATACTGATTCACCAACGGAAACTTCTGCTCAGCAAGAAACTTGGATAGATGATGGAGATTCAGGAGGAGGAAGTTCAACTGCTCCTCAAGCATGGTGGCACTTGATTTACAATGATGATGTGAGCTGATACAATGACTGATATTAACCCTGAGGCTAGCAAGGACGTGATGCATGTCGTATTTACACCCGACGTTGTTGTCAACATCATACAGAATTGATTGAAGCAGATTCTCAACCTCTTGTCCTTTGACAGTCATTATATCTTCAAACTGCTCCAAATCGGAATAAGAAAGCTGGATGTATGTACAAATAAATGCCAGCTCCGATTTCAGCTTTTCAATTTGATCGACCACGTCAACAGCATTTTGATCTTCTTCATTCTTTAACCTCTCCATGAAATCCAGAACGCTGAAAACGTCCTTGCAAAGAGCAGAAAATGATTCCTGCCAAATGAAAAATGTTATATATATATATATATATATACCGTGCAATATTTACTCTATACAGGCAACTAACACATGCACGTGTATTTTATGTGAATTTGAAGAGCTGAAGGAACTGAAACAACAGCTGCTGGACTAACTCGATAAGAGTTTTATCCGACCAAGTATATCTCCATGGGGCGCACCAATATTATTCGTAAAGAAGAAAGATGGGTCCCTAAGAATGTGCATCGACTACAGGTAGCTAAACAAGGTAACAATACGAAATAAATATTATTTACCTTGTATAGAGGACTTGTTTGACCAATTGCAGGGAGCTGCCCACTTTTCAAAGATAGATCTTCGGCCTGGCTATCATCAGCTTAGAATCAGGGAGGAAGATATTTCCAAGACAGCATTCAGAGATCGATATGGGCACTATGAGTTCCTTGTGATGCCTTCCGGGTTAACCAATGCTCCAACTGCATTCATGGACCTAATGAATAGGGTATTCAGGTCGTTTCTACACAGGTTTGTGATAGTTTTCATTGATGACATCTTAATATACTCTCGGAGCTAGGAAGAACAAGAGGACCATCTAAAAACTGTGTTACAAACATTGCATGAACATAAGCTTTATGCTAAGTTCTCAAAGTGCGAATTCTGGCTAGACTCAGTAACATTTCTTGGGCATGTAATATCCAAAGATGGAATCAAGGTGGATTCCAAAAAGACAGAAGTTGTACAGAAATGGCCTAGACCTGCTTCACCTACAGAGATTCGCAGTTTTTTGGGCTTGGCAAGTTACTATAGGCGTTTTGTGCAGGATTTCTCTAGAATAGCAGCCCAATTGACTAAGCTAACACAGAAAAATGTGAAGTTCCAGTGGACAGATGAATGTGAGCAAAGCTTCCAGAAACTCAAAACATGCTTGACAACAGCACCTATATAAGCCTTACCATCGGGTTCTGGAAGATTCACTGTATATTGTGATGCTTCGAGAGTGGGATTAGGATGTGCTCTTATGCAAAATGGTCGTGTTATTGCCTATGCTTCTAGGCAGCTGAAGAAGTAAGAGAAGAACTATCCTACACATGATTTGGAGATGGCCACAGTGATTTTTGCTCTTAAAATTTTGAGGCATTATTTATACGGCGAGACACGCGAGATATATACCCACTATAAGACCTTAAAGTATATTTTTCAGCAGAGAGATGTAAACCTTCGACAGCGTCGATAGATGGAGCTACTCAAGCCAATGTTGTGGCTGATGCATTAAGCAGAAAATCTATGGGCAGTTTAGCACATATAGCTCCTGAAAAGAGACAATTGGCGAAGGATATGCAAAAAACTCGAAGTCTCAGGTGTCAGATTCAGCGTGGGAAATACAGAGATATTACTAGCTTGTGTGCAAGCCAAATCTTCATTAGTAGAGCGCATTAAGGCTACTCAATATGAGGTGGGCAGCTTTGCAAATATCGAGATGAGGTCATAGCTGGTAAAAGTAAGAAGATGACTGTTGATTGTGACGGTATGCTTCGACTAGGAAATCGGTTATGTGTACCAGACATGGGTGGGCTAAGACGAGTTATTCTCGAGGAAGCTCACAACTCCAGATACACTATACACCCTGGTTCCACTAAAATGTATCATGACCTGAAGCAAGCGTATTGATGGGAAGGTATGAAGAAAGATATTGCTAACTTTGTTTTTAGTTGTTTGACTTGTCAACAGGTTAAAGCAGAGCATCAACGACCCACAGGATTACTACAGGAAATCAAGATTCCAGAGTGGAAATGGGAAAGAGTTACTATGGAACCCTTAGAGGTTATGACTCTATATGGGTGATTGTAGACCGACTAACAAAATCAGCACATTGCTTACCTGTAAAGACTATTTAGTGGAGTGAAATATGCCCAGATGTTTATGAATGAAATTGTTCGACTTCACGGGGTTCCAATATCCATCATCTCTGATAGAGGGTCACAATTCACTTGAGATCCTTCCAAGAGGCACTGGGTACTCGAGAGTATTGCTTTTCATCCACAAACATACGGACAGTCTGAGCATACTATACAAATCTTGGAGGATATGTTGAGAGCTTGCATTCTTGATTTTGGAGGAAGTTGGGATGCTTACTTGCCTTTAGCTGAATTTGCTAATAACACTAGCTTTTAGTCAAGTATTCAGATGGCACCGTATGAGGCCTTGTATGGTAGGTGATATCGTTCTCCTATAGGGTGGTTTGAAGTTGGAGAGGCTAATGTGTTGGGACCAGACTTGGTACAGGAAGCTATGGACAAGGTCCAGTTGATAAGACAGAGATTGCTCACAGCTCAAAGTAGACAAAAGTCTTATGCGCATAAGAGGAGAAGAGATCTAGCGTTCACAGTCGGGGACAAAGTTTTTCTTCGAGTCTCTCCTATGAAAGGGGTGATGTGTTTTGGCAAAAGAGGTAAACTGATGATAATTTAACGTATGAAGAGGAACCTGTGGTTAATATTGACAGACAAGTGAGAAAGTTACGATCAAAAGAGATTGTGTGTGTAAAAGTCTTATGGAGAAATCATACCGTTAAAGAGGCTACTTGGGAGTCAGGGGAAGACATGCGAGCCAAGTGTCCTCACTTGTTTCAGCTTTCAGGTACACACTTATTTAAATTCGGGGACCGAATTTCTTAAGGTGGGGAGAATGTAATGCCCAAAATGATGTTAAAGGGCAAATAGATCTTTAGATTTTCTGGGCTTGAGCCCATTGCACGTGCTAAGGGTTCATATTGTTGCTGAACCTTTCAATTTTTCACTCTGGCCAAACACGTATAGGAAGAAAAACAAATCCAAGCTGCTGTCTCTGTTTTTCTGCCGAAAGAACAAAGAAAGGAATTTTTTTTAAAAAAAGCTTGATTCTTAAACTAAAGAGAGAAGCAAAAGAGAAAGGTATGTTTCTGAACTTGGTTTATAGATTTAATTTGTATATACTTCTACACAATTGAGGGTTCAGAGTTTATGAAATATGGGTTAGAAGAAATAGAGAAATTTGTTAAATTTTCATGGAGTGATTTCATTTAGTGATTGAATTGTAAAGCTTTTGTATTTTCGTTCACACCAAAGAGAAAAAGTTAGACAGATAGGTGATATAACCTTATTTATTAGAAATAATCAACAGTGGGGTTGTTTGAACTGTGTAAAGCATTAATTGGATTGAATTTGATAGAAAGGGAGCCTTGGAGTAACTGGTAAAGTTGCTGCCATGTGACTAGGAGATCACGGGTTCAAGCCTTGGAAACAGTCTCTGCTAGAAATGCAAGGTAAGGCTGCGTAAAATAAACCCTTGTGGTCAAGTCCTTTTCCGGACCCCGCGCACAGTGGGAGCTTTAGTGCATCGGGTTGCCCTTTTTTTTGAAAGTCAATCATGGAATCTTGAGGCTAGGTATTTAGTGTAGCATGAATTATATTAACAAAGGAGTTAACACAAAATTGATATGATTGTGATTATAGATTGACCGAAGGAATATGTACGGATTATTCGAGGGACGAACTTGGTATTTCAACAAGAATACTGTGAGTAGTAATCTTACCACAATTTGCATTTTTATAATTCTCATGATCTATACAAATTTTATAAAGTGAATGTGTTACCGAATATTTTGAGCTTGCATATGGGACAAGTCTTTTACTTAATATGATATTGAAACCGCTATGTGAGATGCTCTCACCTATGATTTGTTTATTGTTAATTGAAATATGATTTACCATTATGGAAAAGCTTTGTTATTTACTTGAAAGTAAGTATCTTGATATATGTTTCTTTTATGGTTTAAGTTTTATATAATGTGATTTGATAAGAACTTGAATGTCTTGTAATATTTGAAAATGTTTCTACTAGTTATAAAGAAAAGTATAAGTGGAGTAGACCTTGGTGGATCCCGTAGCTAACGGCGGGTTTGTTAGACCTGGTGCACCTTGTATTTACAGATTAACGATATAGCCCCCGCTAGTGGGAAGGTAGAACTAGCATACCGTTACCGATATCCCTCGAGAAGTGATCTTCTGATATGAATATTTGACTCCTTTATGAGGGGCCACACCGATTACATGATTCATTCTAGAAAACCTCCTAAATATAAGATTTGATATGAAAGTGTTTACTGAATTTTTCTAAATGGTTGAGTTGATTCTATTTATATCAGACATACATGGTTGATTATTATTACCGTTTTGAAAGATCAGCAATTTTTATGATTTTGAACATCATACTAGCATGTTTTCTTACTTGTCCCTCACTAAAACAGTTGTGGTAAAATGTTATTACTCACTGAGCTAGCATCTCACCCCCCGCTAAATGTTTTTACAGAGAATTCTATAGAGAATTCAGGTGGCTTTGGCGAGGATTCCATCAACTAGAGAGCGAGAATTGAGAGTATCTGGTGAGCCCCGCATTGCTTCGCGTGGCAAGAAGTTATTGGGTCGTTTTTGGTTCCTTTTCTTTTAAAAACTCTTAGAGTCGCTCCATTGTCCTTTCTCTAGTAGAGTCATGAATATTTATTCGTATTACAGTCATATGACTAGTGTTAAACTTATTTTTTGTATTTGGAGATGAATTGGTATTACTACATAGAGGTTGGTTTATTGATGGATATGGTGCCTTATTTAGTGTTATTGTTAGTTGTGGTTGATTTCTGAAACAGGAAAAATTCAGATAGGCCCAAAAACAAAGGAAACTCTACCCGATTTTCTGTAGAATTGTGGTAAGGCTTGCTTTGAAATTCTCCCCCTTAGCACCGGTCATAATCCTAAATTGGGTCGGGACATTATGAAACCACGCCCTTAAAGTTTATACACGATAGATAGAATCATGGAATCATGACAAAGTGAATGGTTCATTCTACAAAATAAAAAGCTTTTTTTACGAGTTACAGATGGAATACATACGCTGACAACGTTGTAGTTATAGTCGGTCAGATTATGAACATTTGACAGATTATGAACGTTGTGAACTTAAACTCTTCTATTAAAAGATGCAATCGTCAGATTATGAACATTTGACAACAATTCTTCAAAAAGAAGATTTGTATAACATTATTGTATCTTGAGGATTAATTAGATAATGATGCAAGTTAATATTAGCTTTAATATGTATATATTGTATGACATACCGATGAGTTGTTTGCTTCCTGTAATTTCTCTCTTTCTCCTTCATTATCTTTTTCTTTTTCCATGATTGTAATTTTCCTTTCAAGTTCTCAAGACCTGATGCATAAAAAGTACATAAAACTTTATCAGCATAAAAAGTCATAGCAGGAAACAACGTTGTAGTTATAGTCAGTCACAAAAAGTAATTTTTTTCCAACGAAGAAGTGTCAGTGACACACCAGTCTTCTACCAATTACTCTTTACACCAAAAGTGAAATAACAACAAACAATTCATCTGGATGGTAGTAACATTTATCATGTGCTCCTGTAGATGAATCAGATATTCTCTAACATTTCTTAGGGTATTGAAATTTCTAGATTTAACACGGGGATACTAATGAATCAAAGAAAGTATGTCTTAGAGTTAATTTCTGAGTGCTGCAAAGCCAATAGCCACACCACTGGAGACAAACTTCAACTGGGACAAGGAATACTTTTGACAATTTTTCAAAGAATTCCCCACAATTAACTTAGAATACAAATAAAACTTACTCCGGGCAACTATCCGGAGGGGTAAAATAGATATTTTGCAAAAATTACCAAAAACTGATTGGGCAGCATGTCCAAATTCCAGAAAATTTGTAACTAGGTGATTCCTTAATCTCTAGAAGTTCAACAACAACAACAACAATCCAGTGAAATCCCACAAATCTCTAGAAGTTCAAGTACTGAATAAAAAAGCTTAGCATCGACAGTAGCTTCGGGTATGTATTCACATGGTCAGATTGTTTGTTCATTTGTCTACTTTCTGATAAACAAAATCCAACTTAAGGACTTACTACTAAAGATGAGAAACATTTTTTGTCATTTTCTTGAAGAAATTGAAGAAAGAATCATAAAAGTTTTCAATAGTGATGAGAGTACCAAAAATTAAACACACAATTAGATGAGTTAACTAACCTTTTTACTTGATGAAAATATCTTCTGCTTGCTTTGTTATTGCTCAAAATTCTGGAACTAAACACAGAGTGTGTACGGAGGAGGAATTAAAATACCAAAATGCCTCTTTTGTTGGGAGATGTTTGGTTGGGGTAGTGGAGAAAATAATATTATAAAAAGACCAAATTAAAGTAATGCTTATAAAAAGACAAAAAAAAGAGACACTTTTATTGATTGGGGGTAGTGGAGAAAATAATCTCAGTATTAAAAACTTTCATAGTATTCCCTCATAATTGTATATTAAAAAATTATAAAGATAATTTAGTGCTACTGCCAGGAAGGTCTAAAAATCAAAAGCATGATGATAAATTTTTGTGAACTGAATCACGCAAATCATAACCAACAGAAAAAAATAAGTCATGATGTCAATCGTGATCAAAGAAGAAATTATAATCATGATACTCTGCTGGCATAGAGAAATGACCATCAATTTAAAAAGAAGAGTGAAAAGCGAGAAGTTATACCAAAGAAAAATTCAAAAAGTATATGTCATAGATGTGGAGGTATGGGGCACTGGTCACGGATCTGTCATCAACTCTGTAATGAAATGGAACACACAGAAATCTCTCGACTCTCTTTGTTCTCTTGCTATCTCTCTTTCTTATTAATTTGTTAAGTTTGTTTATTTTATAACACTGGTCACTTTTTTATATTAATCATTCCATTTCATTTTTGTTTGATACTATTTTTTTATTATTCTGTCCAAATATAATATTAATATTTTTATAATTTCTTCGTTAAAAACTTTTATATCTAGACCCGCATGACTTTAAAACATGTAACTAGGATGTAAGGTCTGGTACTTATATACCCAACAACTCTTCTATATATTTGTCGGTGTAGGACTTCTTATCCTAGCTTGGGGAAGTTGGGGCGTTACAAGTCTTGTGGTCTTAAACATGCCACGTGAAAAGTTAACGATGATGTCGATCATCGTATTGGTGCGACGTGGATAAAATGAAAATTTGCTTTCAGAGTCTTGTGTGATAAAAAATACTACTAAAATTTAATGATACATTGCTACAGCGTAGTGGTTAAACCGACTTTATTGTATGGGGTGCATAATTAAAATTTAAGGTTAAGTGCTTTAAACTCTTCAAATATATTTCTCAAATATTTATACTTAGTCTTCACAAACAGACTTTAGCTCAAAAGCATAATAGTATTTGTTCAAAAGCTTTCTCCAATAACCTTTAGCTCCCGTGTTCTGTCGACTACAATCAGCACTCTTACCTGATACCTGCAGTTTTTCCTATGCAGAAGTCATGGAGAAATTCCCGGTTCTATATGACGTTTATGCTGCTGGATCTCCATCAACGGTCCAAATGAACTCAGGTATGTCGAACCTCCGTCCTAGCACTGTCCTGTATATGTAAAGTTTCTCATCTATAACTTCAACATTAACACTTGGCAACTTCTGAGCTAAAAGCTTACATGCGCCATAACTTACTGAACAAGAAGACATCCAAAGATATCACATCGTCTCCAGCTTTGCAGCATTGACCAACAGAGCCGTTTCACCTGTAAGAACAAAAGTACTCAGAAAAGGGTAATCTAAAAAGAAAAATATACTCCTCCCGTTTCTATTAATGTGTGTTAGCTTCATTTAGCTTGTTTGAAAAAAGAATGCATCTTTTTAATTTCAAAACATTTTCATTTTACTTTTAGTGACACTCCTCTGCAGGAATGACACAGCAGGTTAAACACCACAAGATTCAAGAAAATTTCTTCTTTAAAATTCAAAACACTTACTGTATCGAGTCTCCAACCTCTCGAGAACATGCATATCTATACAAAAGTGACACTCAAGCTAGAACTTACCCACAGTGGCGGCTGCAATCTGTAAGAGTGCCTGATCATCTTGCCAAGATCAGGAATTCGAGTGGTAGCATGGTTTAAATTCAAAGATGTGAGACTATTGTGGACCCCATATATACAAGGAAAATACGCCGGAACAGACTCCCAAAAACCGCTCAAGCCTTCGAGCCAATAGCAGTCTGAAAAAGCATTACTCATGTTTACATAAAGTTCGGCAGGATCTGTCTGTATCTGCAAGCAAAGTAGGTTCCAGTACCAAATTCAACCAACTGGAAAGCGTGACGAAGAACGCCCGGAATTTCCTCAAGGGTCACGGCACTGCTAAGCCGAAGAATCCTCAAATTAGGAGAGAATGAAAGGAGGCACTCCAAAGTCGATAAGTCGACCTTAGACACCATACAAGAAATGTTAAGAGTTGCAAGTGATGTGTTGCTATCGGGAAAATGACTAAGCCAATCTTCAATCAGGTTTTCCACTTTCCTTTCTCCTAAGTCCAGTTCTCTCAGATCCCTGCAGAAACATTTGAATTACGTACGTATGCAAATCCAAAGAACTATTCCCTACGCACACACCAGGTAATAGAAGTAAAAGCAGATAACTTGTAAGAATCCTACTTTGCGTTTTTACTAAATCTAGTTTCATCCCTTCAAAGGCCCTCCTATTACTCTCTTTCCAAATGACCCACATGATTGCTAATGGGGTAACCCTCGACTTCTCTTCCCCCTTCTATGGTTCCAATTTACCAAAGCTTCCTTCATTGTACTTGCATCCCAAACAAATCAAGGGCCCCGGCCACCCTCCATACATCACCGACTAGCCACCTTACAATGCACAAGAAGATGATCGACATCTTCGCCTTCACTCTTTCACATAAAGCACCAACTAACATAGGGAATCCTCCTCTTTCTCAAATTCTCCATTGTTAACATCTTCGCCTTCACTCTTTCACATAAAGCACCAACTAATAGTGAATAACCTGTCGCCACTCTCCCTCTTAACTCCATATATCTGATGAGTTTTTAGTGTATCAAGCCCATACAACAACTCAATCAAATTGTCAAATTCTTCCATCTCCCAATCCTGCAGGTTCCTTATGAATTCTTAGTTCCAATGGAACACACCCTCATGAGACCTACAAATTTGTTGGATTGTCATCTCTCTTTGGTATGAAACACGATATAAATTATGAAAAGCTACCTCCAACTTGATCTCTCTGCACCATTTATGCACCCAAAAAACTAATCCTGCTTTCGCTCCCAACCTTAAACGAAATATGACCACAAAAGTCCTCCCATCCCTTCATGATACTCCTCCACAAACAACACCCAAACAACGTTACAATATTCCTAGTCCTAGTACCATTCTACTGCTATACAACCTTGTAACACCCCAGAATTTTTTTTGCAAAGACTTGAACATTCCAAAAATTCAATCCAAGACACTCCTAGACCTAAAACTATCCCCCGAATTCAATAGAGTCATCAAAATTCCATTTGAGTTGAATTGTAAAACATTACATAATTTAATTTATATATGTATTGAATTGAGTCATTTGACTTTATGGTGGAGTTGATTGTATATGATTGGATTGCGTATGATTGGATCGGATTAGGTGATATGTGATAGATTGGATTAGATGAAGTGTGATGAATTGGATTAGATGATATGTGATTGGGTTGAATAGAATGATATATGATTGGATTGTGTATGATTGGATTGGATCGGATGATATATGATTGGATTGGATTGGATTGAATGATTTAATTGAATTATATCGTACGTGATTAGATTGGATTGGATGGTTTATGATTGGTCTCTGTCTAAACTGTGTTCTTACTTTAGACTTATGACACTTTGATTGAGTCTCTCTTATCTTTCTGATTTGAGATAATTGAATCGATGTTATTCTACCTTGAGGTATGTTTCATTCTGCCATATTACATACTCGTACATTCCATGTACTGACGCCCATTTGGACCTGCATCGTTTCATGATGCAGAGACAGGTTTAAGAGATCGTCAATAGGAGCACCATTGGGGATCTATTCACGCTTAGCTTATTGGTGAGTCCTCCCCTACATTCGGAGGACACCACTTATGTTATTCTTGCATTGAGTTAGCCTTTTTCATTTTGATTTGAGGTAGCCATGAACATGTCATTAGCACCAATTAGATAGTAGTGATAGAGGCTTAATAAACTAGATGGTGATGAGTCGATTGAGTATTTCATTTCCTTGAATTATTTTTGTCAAACTATTTTAATGACAAAGATCGAAGTTTGATTTGTTGGCCCATGACCTTTCTTTCTTGAGTTAGATCGTTGATTGGGATTGCCTACCAAATATTCTCTTTATTTTAAGTCTTTCACTGATTGAATGAATAAACGGATGTGTGATCAAGCTAAGTGGTTCGCTTGGAAGCCAGAAATGGTTTCTGAGTGCCGGCCACGTCTAGGATACCCTCCCGGGGCGTGACAAACCTTCAATAATGCAAATTCACTATAGCTATTTATAATATTAAACTTTGAGTATTTCCTCAACCATCAATCAAAAACAAGTTATACCACTGTTACTTTCAGGTTTTGAAAAATTAATAAACTATAGGACCTGAGGATTTATTCCAAACATAATGGGGACCAGCTGTAAAGCCTGTCACCACCTGTTGTGGTTGGTAGAAACAACAGAGGATAGCAGACTGATAAGACAATCAGAAGACAACTAGGTTGTGTCTGTCCAACATTAACATACAGCTTTGGACATGAAACAACTTAGTTTTTGCAAATCAAGAATACACACAAAAAGGCTGATTCTCTCAAGCAAGAGCAACTTCACTAAGAAAACAAGGGACCTGTGTTATATCTTTTGTAAGCATTGTAAGATCAGTTCCTATATTATAAAGGAATATTGATTGTTTTCATGTTGTAGTTTGAGTTTCCAAGTCATGGCTAGAGTTAGCTTTATCGGAGTGTTTTAAAGTCTATGTCAACTAGAGCTAGTTGGGGTTATGGGCATTAGAGATATTGCTTAGTTTGCCTTATAACAGAGGTGTTACAAGAGGGAAGGGATTAAGGCTTTAAGTTGCACGAAGTTGTAATCTAAATCTTGGCTCGTTTGATTAGTAAAGTTGGTTGTCTGTGGGACAAGTCGTGGTTTTTTTCTTCCTTGAGCAAAGAGGTTTTCCACATAAAATCGTGTGTATTGTCTTTACTCTTTAGTTTGTTTTATTGTTTGCATTATTATCAAGGGACCTAGTCCATTGACACTCTGGTGGACTCATATAAGCTATCAATTGGTATCAGAGCAATATTCTTTATACAAGATCCTGTAAGCTGAAAGAAGGGTGATCCATCAAATTTGGAAGAGTAACAATCTGGTACTAGGTCACCTAGGTTCAATGGTCAGTTTTATGGATGGTAGAAGTCTCGTATGCACGACTTCCTTATGGCTAAAGACAGTGAACTTTTGAACGTTGTTTTAGATGGTCCTTATGTTCCTATAAGAGAAATAAAAGAAGGAGAAATCATACAAGTGATCCCTAAAACTCAAAAAGAGTGTGATGAAGCTGACAGAAAGAATATTGAAAAGAATTACAAAGCAAAAAAGTTGTTGGTCTTTGGGATAGGACCTGATGAATACAACAGGATTTCTGCCTGTAAGTTATCTAAGGAAATATGGAACTGCTTGAGAACTTCTCATGAAGGTACCACTAAGTGAAGGAGTACAAGGTAGACATGCTGACTACTCAATATGAAAACTTCACAATGAAGGAAGAAGAGACCATCCAAGATATGAACACTTGTTCAACACGGTTTTCTCTTCATCTTCAATACATATCTTAATATACGTACACATTTGATCCAAGAAAATGGGGAATTGATGATGATTCCGCACATCGTATTGGTGCGAGGTGGATGAAATAAAAGTTTGCCTTCAGAGTTTTGTGTGATAAAAAATACCACCTAAATATAAAGGTAAGTGTTATAGAGTGTGGTTAAACCAACTTTGTTGTATGGGGCGAAGTGTTTGTTAGTCAAGACCTCTTATGTTCATAAGATCCAAGCTGCAGAAATGAGGATGCTGAGATGGATGTTAAATATCAAGCCCACCTTGAGTTGTTTCCATTTGACAAACTAGAGGCAACACTTCCAAAACAATAGGAAGAAAGTATTTCTCGGAACACTAACCATATGCATCAGAGTTCTGGAGGAGATAGACTTTCTACATTGAACTTTAAATCGCCCTCCACATATATAGTATGTGGTTGTCACCTTAGAGCTGGAACCACCATCTGGTGATTGCTTAAACTTTACCTCATTAAGTTACTTTTTCGAGTTTGTTCTACCAAAGCTCATCAATCCTATACTTCATGGACTTAAAGTTGCCACCTACAGAAGAAAAGCCACGGTTAGAAGAATATTAGTGATTAAAATGAGAATCTATCCAAAATTGAAAAAGAATTAACTAGGACGAAGAATGTTGATATTCATGACAAATTTAATACTTCTGTAGCTAGTGGCTCTTGCACATTTGGATTAGTTCTTTTAGCGTCCCTTATTTTATCACAACAAGCGCTAGTGTTAGTACTCAAATTAAACTTTTTTTTTCTTCAAGGAATTCTAGCTTGAGTGCAAAGTTGCATCTTTTCCATTCACATTCAGACTAGTACATATTTCTTGAACAAATTTGTCTGAAGTTTGAGATGGGTTATCCAGCATCAATGTATTAATAGGATTTTTAATAACACTTACTGCTGCACATGAGGCCAAATGTTGTATAGAAGCACCTATTTGAACATCTTAATCATTAGATACAACATCCTTCAACTCCAAATGCTTATCGATGACTGATTTTTGATGCACATGAATTCCACCATTCTGCATCAACTCTTTGCACGTGAAGATTCCACTTGTTGTTGCATTGGAATTTCTCTGTAACTTTATTACCTGAAGGGTTTTCACATGTTTGCGATGATGGTATTTCTTGAAATATTTACGAAAACTTAAAAAACTGAGATATAGGATAACTTGCATATGGTATAGAGGTTAACAACCCTTTGTTTGACTTCCTTCTTGCCCATCATATCAGAGAGTCAGCAATCCCATGTATGTTTTGTGGGGTCCAGTCCCCATTTGAAATTCATAAAAGCGGTCAAATATGGTTGTAATTGTTTAGCAATTGCTCCGTGTTTTTTTGTCAAATATTGCTACCAATTGGTTCAACAATTTGCTCCATGTTTTTTTGTCAAAAATGGCCAGCTCTTCATTCAATACAACCAAGAAAGAGAGAAAAATATTTGATCTATGATATTTCCATAGACTATATATAAAAAAATAGTCTGTGAAGAAAAATAGAGTGTGAGCGATATTTTTGTAAAGTGGAAACCAAAAAGTGTTATTCTTTTTGAGTGTATGGTAGTCTTTTTTGAGTATTGTATTTGGTACTACCCAACGTAAAATTCATTACTATAGTGATATCAGTTACTCCTCTTGGCCCGTGGTTTTTTTTCTTATTTGGGTTTTTACGTAAAATTCTTGGTGTCATTATTTTTTCCATTTTATTTATACTATTTTGACCATATATATTTTTCTATTAGTCCATTTTTTCCCAACAAACTAGTATCAGAGCAAGATTTTATTTGAGTATGCTCCGTGGTTGCAGCATAGTTTGAACTTCCACATCAGAAAAGATTTACTTTGATTTGCTATAGTTATATTTTTTGGGGGAAAACGATGAAAGCCAACACTAGTAGAATGGTTAATTTGAATGGTGTTAATTATGTTATTTGGAAGGGAAAAATGGAAGACTTGCTTTATATCAAGAATTTTTATCAACCAGTCTTTACCACTATAATGTCTGATAATAAAACAGATGAAGAGTGGAATCTGTTGCACAGATAGGTAATGGGTTGACAATAATGTGTTGAACCATATTTTTGGGGAGACACATGCTCGTATCCTGTGGGGCATCTTAAAAGCTTGTATGCTCGGAAGACTGGGAACAATAAAATGTTCTTAATAAAGCAAGTGTTAAGTTTAAAATATCATGATGGTTCCCTGATGACAGATCACCTGAATAATTTTTAGGGAATCATAAACCAGTTATCTTCTATGGGCATAAAATTTGACGAAGAAATTCAAGGTTTACTTCTACTTGGTTCCCTACCAGACTCTTGGGAAACATTTAGAACTTCATTGTCAAATTCTGCTCCGGATAGTGTGATCTCTATCGATTCCGCCAAGAGTAGTGTCTTGAACAAAAAATGAGAAGAAAATCTCAAGTTTCTTCTTCTTCATCATCGGATGTCCTGGTAACTAGCTCTAGGGGGAGAAATAAAAAACTTAGTTCTCAAAATAGAGAACATAGCAGAAGCAAATTCAGAGGCAGACTTACGGATATTGAGTGCTATCATTATGGCATGAAAGGGCACACAAAGAGGTTCTGCCGAAAATTGAAGAGAGAGAACAAAGAAAAACAGGAAAATAAAGAAGATAACAATGAAAATTGCCTAGCCACCGTCTCTACCGAAGATCTTGTTACAATCCTTGATGCAGATTTGATAAATATTACTTGTGATGAGTCAAGTTGGGTTATGAACACTGGTACCGCATCTTATGTGACATCAAGGAAGGAATTTTTCTTTTCCTATACTCCTGGTGACTTTGGAACCTTGAGTATGGGTAATGATATTATATCTAGGGTGGTTGAATTTGGTACAATCTGTTTGGAAACTAGTATTGGAACTAAACTAGTTTTGAAAAAAGTAAACATGCACCTGATGTTGGTCTGCACCTAATTTCTGTTGGTGTTCTATGAAACACCCCGAATTGTTTTCTGCCAAGACTCAAACCGTTCTTCATATGTGTGTAGACTCGAATCGAATGACTTGTAATTTCATATATGAGCTAGGATCAATTTCTAAGTATTTGAAGTATATTAGATATGTTTTAGGATCATAAGGGATCTCTAACACCAAGCCGAGTTTAAAGAATTTCTATCGACTAAGTTTTCAAATGAGTTCATATAAGGGTCAACTTCAAACGACCATATCTATTAGAATATAATGAATTGCGTGGACCATGACCTATCAAATTAAAGGTCTTTGATTCTTCTTTCCAACTCCACCAATATTGCATTTTTTGGAGTTCGGAGTCAAAAGTTATGACCATTTTACTATAGACTATAACTGCAGAAAATTCAGGCCTGGAGATGCAGTGGCGCCCGTCGCCACTATAGCGCCCGAAACTAGTCTCTGAAGTTTGTCCCTTGGCGCGACACGCCACTATAGCGCCTGCAGGTTTTTGGACTCATTTTTTAGTTTTTTCTTGAGGAAAGGGCATTTTGGTCCTTTCCCACCCATCCTATATCTAAAACACTACCCTAGCTATCACTATTTCCTCCCCCCATATCAGTTTCTAAGGGTTTTCTCTCCAAAAAAAACCCAAGAATGTTGAGAGCAAGATTTGAGAGAAGAAGAAGAAGAGTTAGGTGTCAATCCATTCCTTCAAGTCTTGATTTCCTTCGATCTCCAAGTATGTAAGGCTAACCTAAAATATGGATTGAGTTCTTCCATATGCCCATAGATGTGTTGGATGGAAGGTGTGAAAGGCTTGAACCTTTTATGAAGGTTTTCTTGAATTGTTTCCTAAACTATGGAATATTTTTATATACTATTAATTGATTGATGATTTTCATGACTTGAATTATTGAATAATTATCTTTCATATTTATTTCATAAACCGTAGCTACATATTGACTACAAATGAATTTTTGTATATAAATTCATATGTATTGATGGTGCTCTTGAGTTGAGTTTTGTTGAGAGTATGGATTCATGTTTTCATTCACATTAAACCAAGAAGACATTTCATTTATGTCATAATTGTCTTGAGGTTGAGATTGATGGTTTTTGTGTATATATATTGATTGGAATAAAAAGAATGAATTGGGATAGTTATGAATGTGAATGACATAAAAAGGAATGAAACCTTGGTTGAGCTAGAATGTTCTTTTGTCTCTATAAATTGAACATAAAATTAAATAAAGATTTTGGAGAAAGATGTTTGATAATGATGTTTGATGATGATGTTTGATGATGAGATGAATGATGTTTATTTAACTAAGGAAAAATGATTGATGAAGAGGTTATGTTGATGATGATGTTTTGAGATGAAATGGATTGGAGTCTAATGTGACTACATGATATGCGATTTACATAATTTGATTTGATTGGAGTCATATGAGTATATATGATTGTTTGAGAAGGAGTTTTAAATAAATGATTTGTGAATATTTTGGCATAAATTATTTATACACTATTTTGAGATTAAAGAATGATTATTTTTATTTTTGATTTAAAAGAGTTAAAGCATGAGTTGAGTTTGAGGAGTCTCTAAATTATCATTTTTGAATATGAGTATTTGGAGTATAAACGAGTTGGGCATTTTTACATAAAGATGTCTATTTTGAGTTTGAGTTGATGAGTTGAAATTATGTTTTAAATGTATCTAATATTTTCTGTATTCATTGAGTTGAGATGGTATTAAATTCAAAAAAAAAAGTTTGATGATTGAGATGAGTTGATTGTGAATCAAGGCCCAATGAGACCAGATTGATTGAGTTTTGAAAAGAGTGCAATGAGACTAAATGAGTTGATTTGAAACTAAGTCTTAAAAGACTAAATAAGTATTTTGAGTATTTTACTCACTTGATAGATATGAACATATTGAGTCTTAGGAGGAGTATTGAGCACCGAATTGGGTAACAGTATAGTCCATACTCGAATCCCATGAACTACGTAGCCAACGTAGGAAGGGATTGGACCGTTAAAGTTGGATGTTTCCCATTTTATTGTCCTGAAATGATAGGAGTTGATTGATTGATGAATCCATGATTGGTTGATTCATTCATACCCTAGCAATGTATGGACGGACGTGGCAACAATGTTGGCTTGTTGTACTATCATTGGCTTATAGGTGATGGTTGTCGGTTAGAGAAACTCCCAAATTAAGTGGATTGTCATTGTGATTGTAGATGATTGAGTCGAATGGTAAAACATTATTAAATTCTAATTTGCATATTTATTAAGTTGAGTCCTTGACTTTATTGTTGAGTTGATTGTATATGATTTGATTCGATTGGAAGGTATGTGATTGGATTGAACTAGATTGTATATGATTGGATTGGATTAGATTGTATATGATTGGATTGAATTGAATTGTAAATGATTGGATTGTACATGATTGGATTGGATTGTATATGGTTGGATTGAATTAGATGGTATGTGATTGGATTATAAACGATTGGATTGGATTGAATTGGATTGTACAGGATTGGATTGGATCGGATTGGATATGATTCGATTGGATGGTATGTGATTGAATTGTAAATTATTGGATTGAATTGGATTGTACATGATTGGATTGAATCAGATTGTATATGATTGGATTGGATCAGATTATATATGATTGGATTGGATCGGATTGTATATGATTGGATTGGATCGGATTGTATATGATTAGATTGGATCGGATTGTATATGATTGGATTGGATCGAATTGTAAATGATTTGATTGAATTGGATTGGATGGTATGTGATCGGTCTTTGTCTAAACTGTATTCTTACTTTAGACTTATGACACCTTGATTGGGTCTCTCTTATCTTTCTGATTTGAGATATCTAAACCGATATTATTCTACCTTGATGTATGTTTCATCCTGCCATATTACATACTCGTACATTCCATGTACTGATGTCCATTTGGACCTGTATCGTTTCATGATGCAGAAACAAGTTTAAGAGATCATCAATAGGCGCACCATTGAGGATCTATTCACACAAAGGTTATTGGTGAGTCCTCCCCTACATTCAGATGACACCACTTATGTTATTCTTGCGTTAAGTTTAGTCTTTTCATTCTGATTTGAGGTAGTCATGAATATGTCATTGACACCAATTAGATAGTAATGATAGAGGCTTCATAGACTAGATAGTGATGGATCGATTGAGTATTTTAATTCCTTAAATTGTTCTTGTCAAACTATTTAATGACATAGATTGGAGTTCAATTTGTTGGCCCATGGCCTTTGTTCTTCGGGTTAGATTGTTGATTGGGATTTGCCCACTTAATTACCCCTTTATTTTAAGTCTTCCGCTAATTGAATGAATGAACGGATGTGTGATCAGGTCAAGTGGTTCACTTGGGAGCCAACAATGGTTTTTGAGTGTCGGTCATGTGGTACCCTCTTGGGGCGTGACATTCTAGATGATGAAGGATATGTTAGTACCGATGGTGGTGGAAAATGGAAACTTATTAAGAGTTCTTTTGTTGTTGCTCGTGGTAACAAACGTCGTGGTCTATACTGGAATACGACTTCTACTTGTGCCAATATGGTGAATACAGTTGAGAACAATAACTCCTCAACATTGTGGAACAAGAGGCTTAGCCACATCAGTGAGAAAGGACTCAATATTTTGGCCAATAAGAAATTATTGTCTGAGTTCCAAAGTGCTAAATTAGAAAAGTGTGAACACTGCTTGGCGGGAAAACAAATAGGGTCTCCTTTAAGTTCAACCCTCTTTCAAGAAAGACAAAGTTGCTTGAGTCGATGCACTCTGATTTATGTGGTCCAATAAAGATAAAGACTCTGGGTGGTGCACTCTACTTTGCCACTTTCATTGACGACTGCTCAAGAAAGCTTTGAGTCTGTGTCTTGAAGACTAAAGACCAAGTGTTAGTTGTCTTTAAGCAGTTTTAAGATTCAGTTGAAAGAGAAACTGGAAGGAAACTAAAATGTATTCGTACTGATAATGGTGGTGAATATTATGGACCATTTGACTAATACTGCAAGCATCAAGGTATTAGAACCAGAAGACTCCTCAACTTAATGGGTTGGCTGAGAGGATTAACAGGACCTTGATTGAAAGAGTTAAATATTTGTTTTCTTAAGCAAAGTTGCTAAACTCCTTTTGGGGTGAGGCCTTATTGACCGTTGCACATGTTATTAACTTGTCTCCTGTTGTTACTTTGCAAAGTGATGTGTCAAATAGAGTTTGGTATTGAAAAGATGTTTCCTATGACCATTTGAAAGTATTTGGCTGCAAAGCCTTTGTACATATGCCGAAGATGAGAGATCAAAGTTAGATGCCAAGACAAGGCAGTGCATCTTTGTTGGATATGGCCTTGATGAATTTGGTTATAGGCTATATGATCCAATTGAGAAAAAGCTTGTGAGAAGTCGCGATGTCGTCTTCATGGAAAATCAAACCATTGAAGATATTAACAAAACGGAGAAGCTAAAATCTTCAAGTTCAGATAGAGTAGTCCATCTTGATCAAGTTCCTCATATAAGTGTGAATGACGTTGGTGGGCTTGATGATCATAGTAAGGCTCAGAATCAAGTCCCTGATCAATATGTTGATGTTGATGATAACAATGATGTTGTTATTGATGATGCTCCTGCCCATGAAGTTGTGGAATCATCAAATATTCCTCTTAGGAGGTCCACAAGACAACATATTCCTTCCTCTCCATATTCCCCTAATGAGTATGTGCTACTCACTGATGGGGGTGAACCAGAGTGTTATGAGGAGGCCATGAAAGATGAACATAAGGATCAGTGGATTGAAGCCATGCAAGATGAGATGAAATCTTTGCATGAGAACCACACTAATGAGTTAGTGAAATTGACTAAGGGCATGAGAACTTTGAAGAACAAGTGGGTGTTCAAAGTCAAAGTTGAAGAACACAGTTTGAAGCCCAGATACAAAGCTAGATTGGTTGTTAAAGGATTTGGTCAAAGAAAGGGTATTGACTTTGATGAAATATTTTCTCCTATTGTGAAAATGTCCTCCATTCGTACAGTTCTTGATTTAGCTGCTAGTCTTAATTTAGAGATTGAGCAGATGAATGTGAAAACAACTTTTCTTCACGGTGACCTAGAAGAGGAGATTGATATGGAACAACTCGAGGGCTTCAAAGTAAATGGTAGAGAAAATTTTGTGTGCAAAATCAAAAAGAATCTCTACAGGCTAAAGATAGCTCCTAGACAGTGGTACAAAAAATTTGAATCTATTATTAGGGGGAACGTCTACAAGAATACTTCTTCAGATCATTGTGTATTTGTACAAAAATTTTCTGAAAATGATTTTATCATCCTCCTGCTATATGTGGATGATATGTTGATTGTGGGCAGGAATACTTCCAAGATTGACGAGCTGAAGAAAGAGTTGTGTAAGTCTTTTTCTATGAAAGACTTGGGTCATGCAAAGCAAATTTTGGGCATGAGAAATACTAGTCTGAGGGGATAAAAGAAGATTTTTCTATCACAAGAGAAGTACATTGAACATGTACTAGAGCGCTTCAACATAAAAAATGCTAAGTCTGTTAGCACACCTCTTGTTGGTTATATGAAGTCGAGCAAGAAGATGTTTCCTATAGATAGGGAGTAAAGAGAGAACATGGCTAAAGTTCCATATTCCTCCATCATTGGAAGTTTAATGTATGCAATGGTATGCACTAGACTTGATATTGCTCACACAATTGGTGTTGTCGGCAGGTTTGTCGATAACCCAGGAAAACATCATTGGGAAGCTATAAAGTGGATACTTAAGTATTTGAGAGGAAGCTCAAATAAGTGTGTATGTTTTGAAGGATCAAATCCAATCTTGAAGGGCTATACAGATACTGATATAGATGGTCATCTTGATAATAGAAAATCCAATATTTGTTTACTTTTTTAGGTGGAGCTATATCATGGCAGTCAAAGGTGTAGAAGTGTGTTGCACTGTCTACAACTGAAGCTAGGTATATTGCAGCTACTGAAGCTGGCAAGGAGATGATATGGCTCAAACAATTTCTTCAAGGGTTTGGCTTGCATCAGAAGGAGTATGTCGTCTATTGTGACAATCAAAGTGCAATAGACTTGAGCAAAAACTCAATGTACCATGTAAGGACTAAACACATAGATGTGACATATCACTAGATTCGAGAAAAGATAGAAAATAAATCTATGCAGGTTGAAAACATCTCTACAAATGAGAATCCTGCAGATATGTTGACCAAAATGGTAACAAAGGATAAGTTCGAACTGTACAAAGAACTTGTTGGCATGAGCTCTCTCCGAGAAGATGAAGATACCTCCTTCTAGTGTATGGGACTAGAGGGGGAGATTTGTGGGGTCTAGTCCCATTTCAAATTCATAAAAGTAGTCAAATATTGTTGTAATTATTTAGCAATTGCTCCGTGTTTTTTTGTCAAATATTGCTTCCAATTAGTTCAACAATTTGCTCCATGTTTTTCTGTCAAAAATGGTAGGCAAGGTTGGTGGGAAGAGCTCCTTTTATAGGAGCTCTTCAGCTCCTCATTCAATACAACCAAGAAAGAGAGAAAAATATTTGAGCTATGAGGTTTCCATAGACTATATAAAATAAAATAGTTTGTGAAGAAAAATAAAGTGTGAGCGATATTTTTGTAAGGTGGAAACCAAAAGAGTGTTATTCCTTTTGAGTGTGTGGTAGTCTTTTTTGAGTAATGTACTAGATACTACCCAGCGTAAAATTCATTACTATAGTGATATCAGTTGCTCCTTTTGGCCCGTGATTTTTTCCTTATTGGGGTTTTCACGTAAAATTCTTGGTGTCATTATTTTTTCCATTTTATTTCTACTAGTTTGACCATATACATTTTTCTGTTAGTCCGTTTTTTTTCTAACATATTTCAAAGAGAGACATACAGTTGAAGTCGCCAGCTTTGAGTTGTTAAATATCAAGCCCACCTTGAGTTGTTTCTATTTGACAAACTAGAGGCAACACTTCCAAAACAAAAGGAAGAAAGCATTTCACGGAACACTAACCATATGCATAAGGATTCTGAAGGAGATAGACTTTTTACATTGAACTTGAAATCCACCTATGCATATATAGTATGTGTTTGTCACCTTAGACTTGGAACCACCATCTGGTGACTTCTCAAACTTTACCTCATTAAGTTACTTTTTTGAGTTTGTTCTACCAAAGCTCATTAATCCGATACTTCATGGACTTAAAGTTGCCACCTGCAGAAGAGAAGCCACGGTTAGAAGAATATTAGTGATTAAAATGAGAATCTATCCAAAATTGAAAAGGAATTAACTAGGATGTTTAATACTTCTGCAGCTAGTGGCACTTGCACATTTGGATTAGTTATTTCAGCTTCCCTAATATTATCACAACAACCAGCAGTGTGAGTAATCAAATTAAACTTATTTTTTCTTAGTGGAATTCTGGCTTGAGTGCAAAGCTGCATCTTTTTCATTCACATTAAGACTAGTACATATTTCTTGAGCAAATTTGTCTCAAGTTTGAGATGGGGTATCCAGCATCGTTGTTTTAATAGGATTTTTGACAACACTTACTGTTGCACGTGAGGCCAAATGTCATACATAAGCACCTATTTGAACATCTTAATCATTAGATATAGCAGTTTTCAACTCCAAATGCTTATCGATGAATGATTCTTGGTGTGAAAGAGAGTCAAAAAGGGGAGGAAAAGGAAGTCAAAAAGGGGAGGAAAAGGGAATAGCAGCCAGCAGCAAAACACGTTTTTTGACAGAAATTAAGCAACTTTTCAAAAATAACTTTTGAAAAAGTTGATAGCGTAATCGTTGCCCTTTTTGATAGGAAAATGCGTATAAAACAATTAACGCATTTTCATCCTCCTGTAAATAGAGGGCCTATTGCCCTCATTTACATCATCCCAAAAAGAGAGAGTAAGAATACAAAGAGAGTTATACACCAAGATAAATATTTTAGTCTTGAGTGTCCTCTTTAGTAGTTGTTCCTTTTACAAAAGAGGAGTGTTAATTGTTGTTTTCTCCTTGTATTAGAGAGAAATGTACTCCCATATTTGAATAGTAAAATCCTTCTACCCGTGGTTTTTCCTCTCTATCTGTTTGACGGAATCCACGTAAAATTATTGTATCCAATTTATTTTCATTATTTATTATAATATCAAACTTTAGTTGTGGTGCTTCCTCCCCCAATAGTGGTATCAAAGCCCTTGGTTATTCTATCTGTTTTATATGAATGTACTATTCATGAATAGTAAATTCGGTGAATAGTACTATTTACGTAAATAGTAAATTTTGGTGATGGTACAGTTTGTCACGATTATTCGCAAATTATTCAGACACGATCTAGAAGGGTGTGAAGCAAATAATAATGTCGAGTACAATAAAGTTTGACGTTGAAAAATTCAATGGGACTAATTTTTCATTGTGGAAAATAAAAATAAAAGAGATATTGAGAAAGGACAATTGCTTAGCTACAATTGAAGGCAGTCCCATAGATTTTACTGATGACAGCAAGTGGAATGACATAAACAACAACGCAGTTGCTGATTTACTCTTGGCACTAGCAGATGAAGTGTTGTCTAGTGTGGCTGAAAAGCGTACGGCGAATGAAATATGGGATACTCTTAAAGGATTGTATGAGGCCAAGTCTTTGCATAATAAAATCTTCTTAAAAAGAAGATTGTATACTCTTCGAATGGCAGAGTCCATGTCAGTTACTAAACACATCAATACTTTGAATACTCTGTTTTCGCAACTTATAACAATGGGTTGCAAAATAGAGGGAACTGAACGTGCGAAGCTTTTACTTCAAAGTCTGCATGACTCGTATGATCAACTCATCATCAACCTGACGAACAATACAGACAGTCTAGTTTTCAATAAAATTGCAGCCGTTGTTTTAGAAGAAGAAAATCGACGCAAAAATAAGGAAGATAGACAAGCAAGTTCGCAGCAAGCTGAAGCTTTGATGATGGTGAGAGGAAGACCAAAGGAACGTGGCCCCAGTGGGAGTCACAATCATCATAGATCTCAATCAAGAAGTAAGAAGAATATCAAGTGCTATAACTGTGGCAAGAAAGGGCACTTTAAGAAATATTGTCGGTTCAAAAAAAGAGTGAACACCCTGAGCCATCAAATGCTCAAGGGAATGTTGCATGTACCTCGGATGATGGCGATATTTTATGTAGTGAAGCAATATCATATAATGATGGCAGAAAATGTTTCACTAATGTCTAGATCATGGACATAAGAGCAACATGACAAATGACTTCCCGGAGAAAATGGTTTCATCAATATAATCCTATCTAAGGAGGGTATGTGTTCATGGAAAACGATCATGCTTTGAATGTTATTGGTATTGGGTCCATCAAAATAAAAATGTATGATGGTACGATACGCACCATCTAGGAGGTACGACATGTAAAAGACTTGAGGAAGAATCTATTGTCTTTGGGACAATTAGATGATAATGGATGTTTATATAAGACTCATGATGGAGTCATGAAACTATCCAAAGGAGCGCTTGTAGTGATGAAAGCGGAAAAACTTGCTATAAATCTATATGTGCTTAAAGGTGAAACACACCAAGAAAGAGAAGCATCAACCGCGTCAACAAGTTCATTTGAAGAATCAACGATGATATGGCATTATAAACTTAGCCATATGTCAGAATGAGGTTTGAAGATTCTTGCTGAGCAAAATATTCTTCCAGGGCTCAAAAAGGTTTCATTACCCTTTTGTGAGCATTATGTTACCAGTAAGCAAAATAGACTGAAGTTTAGCAGTTCCTCTGCTAAAAGCAAGGAAATACTAGATCTGGTCCACTCTAATATCTGGAAAGCACCTGTGAAGTCCCTAAGAGGAGCGAAATATTTCATGTGATTTATCGACAATTACTCCATGAGAAGTTGGGTGTATCCAATCAAGAGGAAGGCAGATGTTTTTTTAGTTTTCAAACAGTTCAAAGCGCGGGTGGAACTTGAATTTGAGAAAAAGATCAAGTGTTTGAGGATAGATCATGGAGGAGAATACACTGGTGATGAAGTTCACAGTGGCATATACTCCACAACAAAATGGAGTAGCAGAGCGGATGAACAAAACCTTGTTGGAACGAACAAGAGCTATGTTGGAAACTGTAGGGTTGGAAAAACAATTCTGGGCATAAGCAGTCAAAACCGCCTGTTATATGATCAATCGGTCACCATCAACCGCAATTGATCTGAAAATGCCAATGGAGATGTGGACAGGAAAACTAGCTGATTATTCTCGCTTACATATATTCGGAAGTCCTGCTTATGTTATGTACAACACCCAAGAAAAATCAAAGTTGGATCTAAAATCTAGGGAATGCATTTTCTTAGGGTATGCTGATGGAGTCAAGGGGTATCGCTTGTAGGATTCCACAGCCCGCAAGGTGGTAATCAGCAGGGATGTTGTATTTGTTGAAAACAAGATACAAGCAAAAGAAGGTAGCACTTCAAAAGAAAATTCATAGACTACTATAGTTGAAGTTGAAGAAATAGAAGAAGTTCCAGTTTCTTCGAAAGCAGCACTAGAGCACGACGAACAAGAGCAAGCTAAGATCGAAACTCCAGAAGTTCTGTCACGACCCAACCCCGTAGGCCGTGACTGGTGCCCAAATTGAGCACCCAAACGTACCCTTATCCCAAATTAGACTTTTAACCGAATAAACAAAGGTAGTGATTAGAAAAAAATTGCTAAATAAATCAAAAAAATAGATGTAGGCACGAGGGCTGATAGGCCGTCACAAAACACACAAAACCCAAACCATATATACAAAACCCACAACATAAATCTGTCTACAGACCTCTATAGATGATAGCATAGTCATATGACGGGACAGGGCCCCGTCGTACCCCTGACCAACATATCCAAATATACAGAGATAAAGTCAGTACCAAAATACAAGCTCCAAACAAGGGAGCACTGTCAACGACGCAGCAAATATCCTAAACAGGTGGATCAACAAATCGAACTTCGGTACTTGCGGGCATGTAACGCATCCCCCGAAGAAAAGGGGTCAGTACGAAAAATGTACCGAATATATAAAGCATGGACTGTAATAATTATAACCATAATCTGAATAGTGGGTGCAGAAAATAGACTAAATGTTCAGAATATCAAAATGCTTATCATAATCATAAATCATATATACAAATACATATGACATATCCGGCCCCATTTCGTGGGACTCGGTGAACAAAACGTGGTTGCCCTCCCGTCATTGGTGCCACAGCACATCATAAAACCAGAGTAGGAAATGTCTCCGTAACAGATCATATCATATCAGATGGCCATATCAAATCAAATCATATCATATCATATATGTACATGGCACACCATAACTCCGTGGCATAACATACACCACAACCCATGTACATGTCATACCTTCCCCTCACGTCGGGGCACGGCGAAAAATGCAGAGAAATACGCACGAAAACATATCCTGGCCCAGGCTCAGTGAAAGAGTGGTTACAGTATGCACGAGTAGAGTAGTGGGAGACTAAATGCAATTTAAAATACAAAATATTTATACAGACTCGATAGCATAATTTTGATAACAAATCATATATAAAAATACTTGAATAATAATAATAGTGTAAGTCTTTTCAATGTCCCGATAGTTTATGTCAAAATAATTTTCTGAAATTGTTTCCATATTTCAAAATATATTATGGGACTTAATGGAATAATTAGTAATATAATATTCAGAAGAGTAGCAAAGAATTTCTCTCAAATTCTACCTAACATAAGCCAAACGGAATAACAAAGAAAAATTCAGAATAGTGGGGCCCACCTCGGTCAAATGAGGTGGCGTATATAAATTATGTGCGTTAAACTTCATAACGTCATTTATAAGAGTTTCAAGATAGTCGGAATTCATTTGTGCTAAATCTAGAAGTTTAGACAATTTTTCAAAAATATTCTTAAAATACTTAATTCAATTCTACTGAATAGGAAAGGATCAAATTTAGGTGTCGATTCCGAAGAGTAGAGTCATCCCCGAGGTTCGTATCCAAACTTATTACACCTAAGACATGCCAAGAGAAGAAAAGGTAAAACTTTACATACCTTATCGGCTTTTTACGTTTGTCTAAATTCAACTCCCGTTTCCTCCAAAATCTACAATTGGTCACATTTACCAATTACTATTCACAAGACTTTAAGAATTCAATTCTACCAATATTTGTCTACAAAAATTTCAGCAGCATCTCCCTTATTTATATGACAACCCCGAGATTACAACTCGGCCACCATATCAACAACCAAGCCAACAACAACACCGATACCATCAACAATCAATTTAAAACGCATCATAACATAAATTGATTTCTTTTCCAACTAATGCAATAACTTTCAACCCAACTTTGCATTTCCAAATAAATATGAATATTTCATGTTCATAACTAATTTAAACTCATTCAAACATAGGTGAAAAATATTCCAAGTAAGCTATTCCATTATTCCTCAATTCCATATTTCACCCAAAAAATCCATAAATGCAACAAAACTATTACAATTCATTTTCTTCTTTCAACTTCATAATCAAATTCATTTCCTTCTTTCAACTTCATAATCAATAACAACAATCCATACTTTTAATAACTTACCTCCATATTCTTATAATATCATACTAAAATTACATAATTCCTACAACCCATTTTAATACCAACTTACACCATATAAACTTCATTTATATCCCAAAAATCATAACAACAACTAACAAATTATACAAACTTAATTTTTTCTATTTCATCACCTAACCCATATTTCCAACTTCAATAAATTCATTCAACTTCCAATTCCAACATAAATTTTTTACCATAACTACTACCCCATAACTTCTACTAAAATACTACACAAAAATTTAATTTATCTTGCCTCCAAAATCTTCATATACATGGATTTATACATATGTAAAACCCACCATGCAAACTTCCATATTTCCATAAATTCTACACATCTCTACATACTACAACATCAACAAACTTCATAACACAAAGAAATTGGATTAATTCTTACCTTTTCCTTCCAACTTCTTCACTTTACCAAAGCTTCAAATCAACCAAATAAGCCTTCTATCTTCCAAAATAAGTTTACCATGTTATAAAGAATCCTTGAATTAGTAGGAATACTAGGAGAAAATAATTTTTGGGATGAAATTTCAAGGAGTAAAATTACTCCATCCATAGCCGATTTTCTCTCTTTGATTTCTCTTCTTTCCTTTGCTCTTCTCCTTTCTCAAATTGTGTAGAGAATTCTAGAAATTTATGATTTAAAGCCCCTCATGAGAAATTCCAATTTTGCCCCTAACCTTTTCTAATATTCCCAAGTTGAAATTCCAATTTTGCCCTTAGCCTTTTATAGTATTTCCACATGTGAAATTCCAATTTTATCCTTAACCTTTTATGGTATTTCCACATGTGAAATTCCAATTTTGTCCTTAATCTTTTATGGTATTTCCACATGTGAAATTCTAATTTTGTCCTTAATCTTTTATAGTATTTCCACATGTGAAATTCCAATTTTACTCTTAAACTTTTCCAATATTTTCACATCCCAATTTAGTCATAAGAATTATGTACCCAACAAAATCAAACATAGCCTTGCCCTTGACTTGTTACCGTTATCCCAAAAATGTCCTATTGTGAAAATTAAAAAAAATATGGGATATAACAAGTTCGACGGTCAACTAGAGAGAGAAGAGAACCAGCTTGGCACTCATATTATTCTATGGAGAGCAATATTGCATATTGTCTATTAACAGAAGATGGAGAGCCTTCAACTTTTCACGAGGCTATGAAAGGGCAAGAATCATCTCTGTAGATGGCAGCAATGCAAGAAGAAATTGAAGCGCTTCATAAAAATAAAACATGGGATCTTGTTCAATTACCACAAGGAAGGAAGGCCATTGGAAACGAATGGGTCTACAAGATTAAACGCAATGGTAATGATCAAGTGGAGAAGTATCGTGCAAGATTGGTGGTGAAAGGATTCGCTCAGAAAGAAGGTATAGACTTCAATGAGATATTGTCTCTAGTAGTTCGACTCACTCGAGTGGTCCTGGCGATGTGTGTTATATTTGACTTGTAATTAGAGCAGTTAGATGTCAAAACTGCATTTCTTCATGGAGAACTTGAAGAAGAAATTTACGTGCTCCAACCAAAAGGTTTTGAAGAACAGGGAAAAGAGAACTTGGTTTGCAGGTTGAACAAATCTCTATATGGTCTCAAACAGGCGTCGAGATGTTGGTATAAGAGATTTGATTTCTTCATTATAAGCCTTGGATATAACAGACATAGTTTAGATCCTTGTATTTATTACAAGAGATTTGGTGATGATGATTTTGTTATTTTGCTGTTGTATGTTGACGACATGTTGGTAGTAGGCCCCAACAAAGATCGTCTCACAAATTTAAAGGCATAGTTGGCTAGGGAGTTTGAAATGAAGGACTTGGGACCAACAAATAAGATTCTAGGGATGCAAATTCACCAAGACAGAAATAATAGGAAGATTTGGCTTTCTCAAAAGAACTACTTGAAGAAAATCTTGAGACGCTTCAAGATGCAAGATTGTAAGTCAATTTCTAACCCACTTCTTATTAATTTCAAGTTATCCTCAAGTATGAGCCTTAGCAATGAATCAGAGAGGATGGAGATGTCTCGAGTACCGTATGCATCAGTAGTGGGAAGTTTAATGTTCGTCATGGTATGTACAAGACCTGACATTGCACAAGCAGTGGGAGTGGTTAGTCGATACATGGCTAATCCTGGTAGAGAGCATTGGAATACTATTAAGAGGATCCTGAGATATATCAAGGGTACCTCAAATGTTGCAATGTGTTATGAAGGATCAGACTTTACTGTTAAAAGTTATGTTGATTCAGATTATGCAGGTGATCTTGATAAAAGTAAGTCCACCACAGGTTATGTGTTTAGCTTGCTGGAGGAGCTGTAAGTTGGGTTTCAAAACTGCAATCTATCGTGGCTACATCTACGACGGAAGCAGAATATGTAGCAGCTACACAAGCTAGGAAAGAGGTAATATGGATGCAGATGTTACTGGAGGAGCTCGGGCACAAACAAGAGAAGGTTGCTCTGTTTTGTGATAGTCAGAGCGCTTTGCATCTTGCAAAGAATCCGACATTTCATTCAAGGACAAAGCACATACGAGTTCAGTATCACTTTGTTCGTGAGAAGGTGGAAGAAGGCAGTGTGGATATTCAAAAAAATCACACTAAAGACAACCTAGCAGATATGTTTACGAAGCCGATCAACAGTAACAAGTTCATATAGTGTCGATCTTCTATTGGCCTAGTAGAAATGTAACATTGCAGTAATTGGGTAGAAAGGATGGTGTGAAGACTTAATTGATTCTCAATTAAATCTTCAAGTGGGAGAATGAAAGAGAGTCAAAAAGGGAGGAAAAGGAAGTCAAAAAGAGGAGGAAAAAGGAATAGAAGCCAGCAGCAAAACGCATTTTTGACATAAATTAAGCAACTTTTCAAAAACAATTTTTCAAAAAGTTGACAGCGTAATCGTTGCCCTTTTTGATAGGAAAATGCGTATAAAACAATTAATGCGTTTTCATCCTCCTATAAATAGAGGGCCTCTTGCCCTCATTTAGATCATCAAAAAAGAGAGAGTAAGAATATAAAAAGAGTTATACACCAAGATAAATATTTTAGTCTTGAGTGTCCTCTTTAGTAGTTGTTCCTTTTACAAGAGAGGAGTGTTAATTGTTGTTTTCTCCTTGTATTAGAGAACAGTGTACTCCCATATTTGAATAGTAAAATCCTTTTACCCCGTGGTTTTTTCCCTTTATCTATTTGAGGGGTTTCCACGTAAAATTCTTGTGTCCAATTTATTTTCATTATTTATTATCATATCAAATTTTAGTTATGGTGCTTCCTCCTCCAACATGGTGCACATGAATTCCACCATTCTGCATCAACTCTTTGGACGTGAAGATCCCACTTGTTGCTGCATTGGAATTTCTCGGTAACTTTTTTACCTGAAGAGTTTTCACATGTTTGTGATAATGGTATTTCTTGAAAGATTTACAAAAAAGCTGAGATATAGGATAACTTGCATATGGTATAGAGGTTGCCAACCTTTTGTTTGACTTCCTTCTTGCCCATCTTATCAGAGTAAGTAATCCCATAGAAGAGGCATGCCTACTAGGAGGCGAACTGAGCGTGGTGGATGAGATGGGGAGCAGCAGGGAAGGATTCTGTTTTTTGACGGAGACACAGAAAGTTTCTGAGGAAGAAAGAAACTTTAATTATTTATGCTTCAGATTATGAACTTTTGAATAACAATTCTTTAAACATATGTATTACAAAAACAAAAGAGTGGTTTATCAGATAAAGAAGAAAACAGAAATATTCAAGAAAACAAAACCTATAACCATATAGGTCAGGGGCAGATGTATATTGTCGAGACATGATATAATTAAGTAATTAAAAGTGTGTTCTCTTTAACAATTTAAGTTTTTAGATAAAATGATCACACACTTCAACAAGGTATCAAAGTCCACGTAAAGGCGGTGTGTTGAGACATAATATAATTAAATTAGAAACAGAGCTGGACGGAATCTAGCAAATTTTATACAAGTAAAATTAGAAACAGAGCTGGCGGAATCTAGCAATATAAAAGTTTATTTATATCATATTATGCAAGAATCAGACAGCAAAAGAATGGATAAGAACCTGTTCACACATAATGCTTAAGAGCTACTTAAATAACGGAATATTATTCCGGCCAATGACTTGAAGCTCGTCCCCTCCCCTCATATCTTCAGCATATTCCTTAATCTTGAGAGTAGAATCTTCAAGTTGAGGGCTCTCTACAAGTTGGATAATTTTCAATGAACAAATATCCCCGAAACTAGGCGGAATCTCCTCAAGCTTACAACATCTTTGCAGTTTTAATTTCTCAAGTGCGGGAAAGGATTCCTCTCCAGCCTCCCACTTGGAAAGATTCACTTCGCTCAAGTCCAGAAATTTGAGATTCTCAAAGGTATCTTCCTCGCCCATGTTCCATTCTCCCTCCTGAATGGTTATAAAATAAAGGGAAAACACTTCAAGGTTGGGCATTCTCGCTATTGTTGATAGTGAATCGGATGTCAGTGGAAAGTCAGAAAGATACAATATTTTCAAATTCGAAGGGAAGTGAAAATCCCACAGCCGATTTGTCACTACAGAGGGCCCACTGTCATTTATGTTTGAACTTTCAAAAGCTACAATGAGTTCTTCTAGTTCAGTTAGGCAATCCAATTTCGGGAACCAAAATTGCTCTGTTGAATAATCCCATGATTCCTTGAGCTCAAGTGAAAGCACTTGAAGATTGGGAAGCCTCTTGAAAATATCCTCTGTATCTTTCGAGTAGAAAAGCATGAGACTCCCTAAATATCTCAACTTCTCTAACTTTGTATCCTCTTCTATCAGTATTGATTCATCTGCATCCAAATCAAAGAAACAACAAGCAGTCACGGACAGCACTCGCAACTTTACAAGATCCCAAATTCTCGGTAATA
Source organism: Solanum dulcamara (assembly GCF_947179165.1). Classification (NCBI taxonomy): domain Eukaryota; kingdom Viridiplantae; phylum Streptophyta; class Magnoliopsida; order Solanales; family Solanaceae; genus Solanum; species Solanum dulcamara. The sequence goes on along the minus strand of NC_077244.1, from coordinate 1,414,382 downwards.
GTACCAAGGTTGATTCTTCATTATACACCCACAGGGTTTCTAGATTCCAGAGGTTTGAGAAAGATAAAGGTAGGGATTTAACTTCTGTCCCAATTTGTAAGAACTTCAAATGATTCAACATGCATATTTCATTCAGCAAAGAATCATTCAGATTGATAAAAGAGGGATCCAGGTTCAACACTCTAAGAAGCCTCAAGTGTCTTAGGTGAAATGTATCGCAATCACTTTCGTCCAGCTTGTCTCCAATTATCCTCAAAGAATACAGGTGTTTACCAGAATGGCTTTTATTAATTGAATCGAACAGGACCAAATCGTTAAACACCAATAACTGACTGTTATAATCAATGGTCACCATACGTGGCATCAAATATGAAGAAGAAAATCGAGCACTTGGACTTATTGAGCCAAATAACTTTTCCTTTGTTGCTTTTATCAAACAAAAGTCATGCACAAGATCATGAAGTTGGCAAGCTGGTTCATCACCTAAATCATTGAAAGAAATTACCAAGCTACTGGAAATTAAGTTATCCAAGTAAACCTTCGTCACTTCTTCCACACTCTTCATCTCCATCTGTTCCACTAGTCCTTCAGCACACCATACACATTTCAACACAGGGATTATCACTGCAGTGTCCTTTGGATAACTTGCAAAGTGAAGCAAGCATGGCTTCAGGTGATCTGGCAAATGGTAATAACTTAATTCTATAACCTTCATCACTTCCACTTCACTGTTGAAAATAAAGGAATTCAAATTATTTCGAACTTCAAGCCACACAGTCTTTTTCTTTTCCCTCCCAGCAATGACTCCAGCAATCAGATCAGCCACCAAAGGAAGCCCTTTACAATTTTGGACTATTTCTCTTCCAACATCCAATAGTTCATCAGGGCAGCTCTCGTTTCCAAATGCCCGTTTCTCTAATAACTCCCAACTTTCTTCTGGTCTTAGCAATCGAAGGTCAAGAGGATCAGTGCTGCGCTTTCCGTGCAAAGCCACTTTCTTTTCTCTGGTCGTCAATATAATTCTACTTCCTTTCTCAACTTCCGGAAAAGGTCTTGTTAACTCATCCCATTTTGAGGTATCCCACACGTCATCTAAGACAATAAGATACCTCTTTCCATACAGTTGTTTCCGTAGCTTATCAGCAACATCAATATTCTCACGCAATTTTGAATCCGAGCCATTAACTTGATTAAAAATATTATTCAACAAATTCTTCTCGTCATATTCTTGGTCGACTGTGCACCATGCACGAAGGTCGAAATGACTAGAAACTCTCTTGTCATTGTATACTTTGTAAGCCAAAGTAGTTTTACCTGAACCAGCCATACCAGTGATCGAAATGACATCTAGATATGCCGGTCCACTGGTGAGCTTTCTAATTATCAAGTTTGTTTCCTCCTCAAAACCAACAATTATTTTACCAGTTGTCAATGACTTGCTTTCAACTGGCTTCTTGGGAGAGTTTACAACAATGAGGCTCTTGTTCTTGGAAATCTTCTCAAGTAAATTGGAGATGTCTTCTTTGATAAGCTTGATCTTATTTATGGTGATGGGAAGTGAGAAAATAAGATGTAAGAGACCATTATCTCTAACAATAATTGAATCAATGACATCTTTTGCCTCATATGCTATATTTAAAACACATGCCCAGAGATCTTTATACAATCCTTCCTCAATATTCGCGAAAAAAGATCTTATGAATTCCAGATCTTCTTTCACTAACCCAATTTCTTCCTTTATCAAAGCAATTGAAAAAGCAGTGGAATCTAGCAAATCTTTTAAGTGTATGAGTAGAAGATGCATGAAGAGCGGTCCATCACTCATGGGGAAGCAACTTTGAGATGAGTTTGGGGATTTCAAGTAAACATGCCTGAGATCTCCCTTCAGGAGTTCAATATCTTTTAGCAAGTCTAGTGTTGTACGATTTGTTTCATTGGTACTCTCTTTCTTCATTGATTTCTCATCTAGGCCACGGACAAGAGTTATTTCATTGGTACTCTCTTTCTTCATTGATTTCTCTTCTAAGCCCCAAACAAGAGTTGATACCTCCTTGGTAAGTGCTCCAACGCGTGCCAAGAGATCAAAATATGTGTCATTATGAATCAAGTCAGTAGGCATGTCAGTAAGAATAATCAACAGGAACTCCATCATGACGTGAATGTCTCGAGCTCCTGAAATGCTTGGGTTAATTACAGTTACCATGTGCTCTTGTAGATGAATCAGATATTCTCTAAGAATGACCGGAAAGGTTTCCAGGAGCTGTTTAATGAAGCGTCCAACTTCTGCTGAAGTTGAAGATTTCAAATTTTTATAACTTGTGTGCACAACCTCCAATTCAACTGGAACAATCTTCAAGAGTAGATGTTCTAACGTGATGTGCTGAGAGTCTTCATCAGTCTGATCATCCTCATCTAGCTCGGAGAGTCCAGACTGTCTAAGACTCTCCCAAAGAAAGAGTCCTACTCTCTCAGCCATGAGTTGAATCTGAGGTAAGACATATTCAACAATATCTTGCTCAACGCAACCATTCACTATCAACCCATGGAAATCTTTCATGTTGCTACACACATTCTGAAGAATCACATGCTGAGTCACTAATGGATATATCTGCTCAGCAAGAAACTTGGACAGATGATGGAGATTCAGGAGGAGGAAGTCCAACTGATCTTCAGTCATGATGGCACTTGATGTAGAACGAGGACATGAGCTGAGACAATCATCGATATTATCCATGAGGCTACGAAGGACATGGGGCATGTTGTATTTACACCTGACGTCGTAGTCAACATCAACCAAAATTGATTGAAACAGATCTTTAACCACTTCTCTTAGGGAAGTCATTACATCTTCAAACTGCTCCAAATCGCAATAAGAAAGCAGGACGTTTGCACAAATTAATGCCAGCCCAGATTTCAGCTTTTCAATTAGATCCATGTCAAGAGCTACTTGATTTTCTTCATTTTTTAACCTCTCCATGATATCCAGAACATTGACAACGTCCTTGCGAAGAGAAGAAAATGACACCTGCCAAAAGACCAAATGTTATACTCCTATCAAATTTTCAAAGCCACAATTCTACCATTTAATGCCTATTTATTCTATATAGGCACCTAACATAGCTGTAGAGAGCTTTCTTAAACATACCGATGAGTTGTTTGCTTTCTGTTCCTCTCTTTCTTCATGATTTTGTTTTCCTCTTTCCATGATTGTAATTTTCACTAGTCAGTGAAAAAGTAAATTTTCCTTCCTTTCCTTTCAAGTTGTCAGGATCTGACGTATACAGAGTACCTACATAAAACTTTATCAGGAGAAAGAAGGAAAGGAGTAGAAAAATAAGACAAGAAACTGAAGAAAAGAAGCATTAAAAAGTCAAAAAAATTGTAACCATTCGCTTGTTGTCAATTTTTTTTTTTCACACAAACAGATTTTCATCTTTAGTAGTTGTTAGCAATTGTATTTTCAAAACAAAAAATGTTGGTATATATTATTCTTATTAATTTTGTTGAGATATTGATCAAGGTCAGATAAAATTATTTTGACGAATAGTAATTTTAGATACAATTAATCTCTCACACTAGAAATATCAAATATTAATCACATATAACATGTTATGGCGTGAAAACATAAACATAATATCCCAAAATTGTTGCATTTTAAGAGAAGGAGTTAATAAGATAAAAGGAAAATACAAGTCCTAGATATTCAAGAAAACAAAACCTATCACTACAAATATCTTTCCTGTTTTTATGCCTCGTATATTATTTTATCTACTCCCCATCATGTTCTTTCATTCCTTCAAACCATATAATTTAACAAACTCAATGGCCTGACAAATGCGGATTCTAGCTGAATAGGGCCCTTAAAGTCCAAGAGTGGTGTAGAAAGTAAGCTATGGGATTCAGAAAGACTTTTTGTGAGAGCAGCTGAAATAAATGGCAAATGAACTTCAAGGGCCAGCAATAGAAAGAAGAACCAAATAGATATCGACAACTAATCCCACGATTAAAATATAATTCATCGACTTTTCAAGTCTTTCTAATAACCATCATCATCTCAGTCTTCTTAATCAATTTTTGGAAATATGTACGTCTACCTAATATTGATATTACAAGTTGACTTAGACTTGTGGAGATTGTTACCTTGTGAATGAAGATGATGTCTGATGCAACTTTGGTGTTGTGGTTTTTGAGATTTGACGGGAGCCTACGAGCAACAGTAAAGTTGTCTCCATGTAACCTATAGGTCATAGGTTTAAGCCGTGAAAGAAGCCCCTAATGTTTCTACATCACACTCCTTGGGGTGCGACCCTTCCATGAACCCTACTAACATTGGATGTTTTGTACACGAGACTGCTTTATTTATGGGACATTCCTAGTGTTTCTTGTTAATCTTCTTGTTTATCATAGTTCCCCTTAGATCTTACGGTTCGAGTTTGTTAAATATTAGACGAAGACTGAAAGTGCTCACTTTTAACAAATTTAAAAGGATCAAAACGGCTAAGAAAAATCTTTAAGAGAAAATTTCAAACCTAACTCAAACATAATAGATCATTTTCTCAACCACCCCCATCATGTTATTATGTTGTCAATAAAATCAAAGGTAAAATCTTTCTATTCTATCTTTGAGTCAAAATGAAAAATGAAATCCCTGGTAGAAGATAGAGAAAACAAGAGACTTTGAAGATGAACTTACCTTTTGATGGTCTGAAGTTTAGAAATAGAAGGCCTTGTTTGAGAAATAATGTTGAACAGTGGCAAAGAGAGTTATTTGCTAAATGAAGTATAGTTGAAAGAAGAAATAAGTAGATCTGGATTTACAATAATTCCAAGATTATTAAAATACAACTCATTGACTTTAGAATTATTTATCATATCCATATATGTATTCACATGGGCAGATTGTTGTTTATCATTTTAGTCTAACAGAGATTGTTTATTCAACTTGAAGTAATTGGCTAACGATGAACTAGGTATTTTATGAATTGATCTAATATTATTTGTTGCTCCCCCATGATCTAGAAAAGAGTGAATGGTGAGTCATTTGCCTGGACACAAGGATCATCCATGTTCGAGAAATTCTAGATTCGCCTCTGAGTCGTAGACTTTTATTAATAGTAAAAGCCTCAAAGAGGAAAGTACAAGCCAATCAGGCCAGACGTTACCTTACTAATCCTAATGAGCCCCTTTCCTAACAAGAAATTATATACGAACCAGAAAGAGAAATATGATACAATTGTAGTCACACTACATGCTATTATTTGAAATCTCTTAGAGTCAATACACCTACACATCTTCCTTTTACTGTTCTATCGGGGGTTACTCCATGTATTGCTTGACGTAAAACTGATAGTGGATTCCTCTTGGATGATTTAGGTAGATATCTGGGTGATACATCCTGGCTTCTCTAGCCACACTTGAATAATTCTGAACAACAGATTCTTCACCCCTGTCCAAACCTTCGTGCATTAGATTTTTAATGAGATTCTTGTCCGTTGTTTCACAGCTATCGGAACAAGATTAACAGATTTAACAAAAACAGTTGCATATATGTATTCAACATCAAGACTCCAACATGATTAGTCCACATTATGAAACAGAAGATAAATTTATCCCAAATGAAAGGACAGATAGCATTTCTCGGAACGGTAACCATATGCATCGGGGTTCTGAAGGAGATCCGCTTCCACTATAATTCTACATTGAGCTTGAAATTGCCCTCCGGCATAGTAGGTACTTGTCACCTTAGAGTTAGAACCACCATCTCGTGACTGCTCAAACTTCATCATGAAGTTATTTTTTCGAGTTTGTTTACCAAAGCTCATCAATCCTATACTTAATGGACTTAAAGTTGCCTCCTGCAGAAAAATAGCACGGTTAGAAGAATTATTAGTGATTAAAATGAGAGTCTATCCAAAATTGAAAAAGAATTAACTAGGATGAAGAATGTTGATATTCATGACAAATTCAATACTTCTGTAGCTAATGGCTCTTGCACATTTGGATTAGCTTTCAGCTTCCCTCATATTATCGCAACAACCAGTAGTGTTAGTACTCAAATAAAACTTGTTGTCTGCTAAGCAGTCTACCTCTATTCAGGGATTTTGTGATGCTGATTGGGGATCTTGTATCAACATAAGAAAATCCATTACAGGATATCTGGTCATGTTTGGTGATACATTGATTTCTTGGAAGTCCAAGAAACAGGCTACAGTCTCTAAAAGTTCAGCAGAGGCTGAATATAGGAGTTTGGCATCCACAGTAGCTGAAATTGTTTGGTTAATTGGATTATTCAAAGAACTGAATGTTGAAGTGCAGTTACCAGTAAGGTTACATTGTTATAGTACAGTTGCTCTACAGATTACAGCCAATCGAGTATTCCACGAGAGAACCAAACACATCGACATTGATTGTCACTTCATTCGAGAGAAGATACAGAATGGACTTGTGCACACTGTGCATCTATCGAGTACCAAAGGCCTAAATAAATTGCAACATTTTCATTTTCTATCCAAGCTATGGATGAAGAACATCTTCATACCACCTAGCTTGAAGGGGGGGCATTAAGCATATAGAGGATAAATGAGTTAAGAGTCGAGCTGAGCTGTCAAGTTTGTTATGATGCTGAGCTATCAAGTTTGTTATGATGCATACAACTGTCAAATAGTTAGTGCTTAGATAATTTTCTGTTATTAGTTAGTTAAAGGAGGTTAGTTAGGTGCTAGTATAAATACGTTGCAGTGTACAGAATAAGAACTAGTTTTCCCTTTCTTCAATACAAGGAAAATTCCCAATTCTCTTTGTTTCATATATGGAGTTGTATGAGCTGTAGATATTCTGATATAACACACGTGAATTCCACTATTCTGCATCACAATTCAAACTCTTTGCACGTGAAGATCCCACTTGTTGCTGCATTGGAGTTTCTTGGTAAATTTATTACCTGAAGAGTTTTCACATGTTTGTGATGATGGTATTTCTTGAAAGATTTACAAAAAAGCTGAGATAACTTGCATATGGTACAGAGGTTGCCAACTTCTTGCCATCATATCAGAGAGTCAGTAATCCCATAGCAGTGGCATGCCTACTAGGAGGTGAACTGAGCGTGGTGGAGGAGCTGGGGGGCAGCAGGGAGGGGTTCTGCTTTTTGATGGGGACACAGTTTGTGAGAAAGAAAGAAACTTCAATTATTTATGCTTCAGACTATGAACTTTTGAATAACAATTCTTTTCGATGTATTCAAACTTTTCTTTAACCAACATAAAAGGTTATTTATATCATATTATGCAATATTTCAATTAGCAAATGGATACGTTGATTTGAATTTTGAAGCTCTGTGTCGAGAGCCACCATAATTACAAAGCTATGTGACACTTTTGTTGGAATATATCAGTACTGTTAAACTCTTCAAATATATTTCTCAAATATTTCTACTTAGTATTCACAAATAGACAGTTCAGCTGAGACTTTCATCAAACACATTGTAGACATCTTTTAACAAGAATCAAAACAACAAAAGATTGGAGAAGAACATGTTCTCACATAATGCTCAAAAGCTACTTAAATAATGGGATATTCTTCCGGCGAACAACTTGAAGCTTGTCCCCTCCCCTCATATCTTCAGCATATTTCTTAATCTTCCTAGCGGAACCTTTAAGATGACGGCTCTCTACAAGTTTGATAACTTTTAATGAATAAATATCACCAAAACTAGGTGGAATCTCCTCAAGCTTACGACATCTCCACAGTACTAATTTCTCAAGCACGGGAAAGGATTCCTCTCCAACCTCCCACTTGGCAAGAGTCACTTCATTCAAGTTCAAATATTTGAGATTCTCAAAGGTGTCTTCCTCTCCCATGTTCCATTCTTCCCCCTGGATGATTGTGTTCTTAAGGGTCAAATTTTCAAGGTTGGGCAGTCTCGCTATTTTTGATAGCGAATCGGATGTCAGAGGAAAGTCAAACAACCGCAATTGTTTCAAACTCGCAGGGAAGTGAAAATCCCATGGCCTATTTGTCGCTGCAGAGAGCGAACTGTCGTTTGTGTTTGAACTTTCAAAAAATATTCTGAGATCTTCTAGTTCAGTTAGGAAATCCAATTTCGGGAACCAATATTGCTCTGTTGAATAATCCCATGATTCCTTGAGATCAAATGCAAGCACTTGAAGATTGGGAAGCCTTTCAAAAATATCCTCTGTGTCTTTCGAATAGGAAAGCATGAGATTCTCTAAATGTCTCAACTTCTCTAACTTTGTGTCCTCTGCTATCAGTATTGGTTCATCTCCATCCAAATCAAAGAAAGAACAAGCACTCATGGACAGCACTCGCAACTTTACAAGATCCCAAATTCTTGGTAATAGTACCAAGGTTGATCCTTTATTACACACCGACAGGATTTCTAGATTCCAGAGGTTTGAGAAAGACAAAGGCAGGGATTTAACTTCTATCTCAATTTGTAAGAACCTCAAATGATTCAACATGCATATTTCATTCAGCAAAAAATCATTCACCTTGATAAAAGAGGAACGCAGGTCCAACGCTCTAAGAAGCCTCAAGTGTCTTAGGTGAAATGTATCAGAAAGACGGTTGTCCATCTTGTCTTCAGTTATCATCAAAGAATAGAGGTGTTTACCAAAATGCCTTTTCTTATTTGAACTGAACAGGACAAAATTGCTGGTACAATCAATGGTCACTATACGTGGCATCAAATCTGAAGAAGAAGGTGGAGCAATTGAACTTATCCGATCAAACAACTTTTCCTTTCTTGCTTTTATCAAACAAAAGTCATGCACAAGATCATGAAGTTGGAAAGTCGGGTACTTACCTATCTCATTGAAAAGAATTAACAAGCTACTGGAAATTAAGTTATCCAAATAAACCTTCATCTCTGTCTGCTCCACAAGTCCTTCAGCACACCATAAATCTTTCAACTCATAGATTGGGATTGCAGTGTCCTTCTGAAAACGTGCAAAGTAAAGCAAGCATGGCTTCAGGTGATCTGGCAAGTGGTCATAACTTAACTCTATAACGTTCATCACTTCCACTTCACTGTTCAAAATAAAGGAACTCAAATTATTTCGAACTTCAAGCCACACAGTTTTTTTCTTTTCCTTCCTTGCTACAACTCCAGCAATCAGATCAGCCACCAAAGGAAGCCCTTTACAATTTTGGGCTATTTCTTTACCAACATCCAACAAATCATCAGGGCAACTCTCGTTTCCAAATGCCCTTTTCTCTAATAAATCCCAACTTTCTTCTGGTCTTAGCAATCGAAGGTAAAGAGGAGCAGAGTAGAGCTTTCCATGCAAAGCCACTTCCTTTTCTCGAGTTGTCAAAATAATTCTACTTCCTTTCTCAACTATAGGAAAAGGTCTTGTTAACTCATCCCATGTAGTAGTATCCCACACGTCATCTAAGACAATCAGATACCTCTTTCCATACAGTTGTTTCCGTAGCTTATCAGCAACATCAACATTCTCACTCAATTTTGAATCTGAGTCACTAACTTGATTAAAAATTTTATCCAACAACTTCTTCTCATCATATTCTTGGCCGACTGTGCACCATGCACGAAGGTCAAAATGACTAGATATTGATTTATCATTGTATACTTTGTACGCCAAAGTAGTTTTACCCGAACCCGGCATGCCAGTGATCGGAATGACATCTAGATCTGCAGGTCTACTGGTGAGCTTCTTCATTATCCAATTTGTCTCCTCCTCAAAACCTACAATTATTTTACCAGCCGGTGATGACTCGCTTTCAACTAGCTTCTTGGGGGAGTTTACAACAACGAGACCTCTGTTCTTGGGAATCTTCTCATGTAAATCGGAGACCTCTTCTTTGATAAGCTTGATCTTCTTTATGGTAATGGGAAGTGTGAAAATAAGATGTAAGAGACCATTATCTCGAACAATTATTGAATCAATTACATCTTTTGCCTCATATGCCACATTTAAAACACGTGCCCAGAGATCTTTATACCATTTTTGCTCAACATTCACAAAAAATGATCTTATGGATTCTAGGCCTTCTTTCACCAATCCAATTTCTTCCTTTATTAAAGCAATTGAATAAGCATTGGAATCCAGCAAATCATCTAAGTGTCTCTGTAGCAGATGCATGAAGAGAGGTCCATCGCTCATGGGGAAGCAACATTGAGATGAATCCGGGACTTTCAGATAAACATGTTTTAGATCTTCCTTGAGGAGTTCAATATTTTCCAGCAACTTTAGGGTTGCACAATTAGTTTCATCAGTACTCTCTTTGTTCCTTAATTTCTCTTCTAAGTCGCGAACAAGAGTTGATACCTCCCTGGTAAGTGCTCCAACACAAGCCAAAAGATCAAATAATTTGTCATGATGAATAAAGTCCTTGGGCATATCAGAAAGAATAATTAATAGGAACTCTATCATGACATGAATGTTTCGAGCCCCTGAAGTAGTGGTGGTAATAACATTTATCATGTGCTCCTGTAGATGATTCAGATAATCTCTAAGAATGTCCGGAGAGATTTCCATGAGTTGCTTAATGAAGAGTCCAATTTCTGCTGAAGTTGAAGCTTTCAAATTTGTAAAACAAATGTACATAACCTCCAACTCAATTGGAATAATCTTCATGAGTAGATGTGCTAGCTTGAAGAGTCGAGACTCTCCATCAATTTGATCATTCCAAATGAAGTGTCCTACTCTCTCAGCCGTGACTTGAAACTGAGGTAAGACATATTCAACAATCTCGTGCTCAACGCAACCATTCACTATCAACCCATGGAAATCTTTCATGTTGCCACACACATTCTGAAGAATCTCATACTGAGTCACTAATGGAAACTTCTGCTTAGCAAGAAACTTGGATAGACGATGGAGATTCAGGAGGAGGAAGTTCAACTGCTCCTCAAGCATGGTGGCACTTGATTTATAATGATGATGTGAGCTGATACAATGACTGATATTAACCCTGAGGCTAGCAAGGACATGATGCATGTCGTAATTACACCCGACATTGTTGTCAACATCATACAGAATTGATCGAAGCAGATTCTCAACCTCTTGTCCTTTGACAGTCATTACATCTTCAAACAGCTCCAAATCGGAATTTGAAAGCTGGACGTATGTACAAATAAATGCCAGCTCCGATTTCAGCTTTTCAATTTGATCGACCACGTCAACAAAATTTTGATCTTCTTCATTCTTTAACCTCTCCATGAAATCCAAAACATTGACAACGTCCTTGCGAAGAGAAGAAAATGATTCCTGCCAAATGACAAATGTTCTATCAAATTTTCACAGCGAACATATATATATATATATATATATATATATATATATATATATATATATACAACAACAACAACAACAACCCAGTGAAATCCCACACCGTGGGGTATGGGGAGGGTAAAGTGTACGCAGACCTGACTCGTACCAACATAGGACGGTTGTTTCCGAAAGACCCTTGACTCAATGAAAGCATAATATATATATATACACCATGCAATATTTACTCCATACAGGCAACTAACACATGCACATGTATTTTATGCGACTCTGAAGAGCTCTCCTTTAGGAATATCTTATGAAAATTGATGTTATCTATGTGACTTAATACTTCATCTAAAATTATTGGATACTTGTTATATACTTTATCTTCTAAGGAAAAAAAGTCAAATAACACAAATTAAACAATGGAAAAAAGTCGAAATATACCCTTGTACTATAAGATTTAGAGCAAATACACCCTCTGCTTAAGAAATGGCTTAATTATAGCCATGTCATTACACAATTGTCTCGAATATGCCCTTTTCGACTAACAGAAGTGAAAAAGTTGAGTGACATACTGCTGAGTTGTTTGCTTCCCCTCTCTCTCTTTCTCCTTCATTTTCCATGACTCTAAGTTTCACTGCTCAAATTCTCCAGATCTGATGTATATAAAACTCTATCAGGAGAAGCATAAAATTTCATCGCAGAAAACATTTTTCGCAAATATAAATTTCAATTGTTTTATGGGTTCGTTATCTCATTAGGATTGATAAGGTAAGGTATAGCCCCTTGCTTCACTACAACTAATAGAGGATTTATCAGCAATTATATTACGACAATTATTTAGTGGCAATAATATGGGTATTTATAACCACCAATCTATATGTATAGATTGCTTTTAGCTTTATCTTTTCAGAGACAGGAGAATTCCTTCTGTACTTACAAGAATACTACATAGGGAGAAGAATTTCTTGACTCAGGAGCACCTGAATCTATTCTTTATGTGTCCCACATCCGCCTATGTTAAAGCATCCGCCCATTCCTAAAGGAAATGTTACTCAGGGATCAAAAAAGAAAACTGGTGCTTCGTCAGAAAGACTTGGTTCGTAGGCCTGTTAGCGCTCTCTTCAACCTACTCATGGCTAGATCAGTCGGTTTGGGGTCAAATAGGAAGAACTAGAAGATAGGGCTGGGGAAAGACCCGGACAAGGAGCCCGGCTCGCGTCGTTCCAACAACCGGTGGGGAGCACCTCCGTAGAAAATCGCAAATTAGTCCAAATACCTTTCCGGCATTAACCGTGTCGTTAAAGGCTTTAGCATGAATGAGCACTTTGTGGTACAGTATTAGCAGAAGTAAAATCAATTTTAAAATGGATAACATAAATGAGTCTTTTTTCAAAGTTCGATCGACATATTTAAATTTTATTAGCAGAAGAAAGAAACATAAAGTCTCATAGCAGAAAACATTTTTGCAGATATATATGTGTTTACTTTGTAAAAATTTTGTACTCCAATTAGAGATGTGAGTACCAAAATAAAACACACTAAAGACTAACCTTTTTACTTGATGAGATGGCTGCTCTACTCCTCTCTGTTTTCCTCCTCCTTCAAAAAAGAAGCACAAAATTTCTGAATAATTTTGTATTTCCAATTAGAGATGTGAGTACCAAAATTATTATTTAGTTGATGAAAAATCTGATAAGATTTGTGTGGAGGAGAAGATAGTAAGAAAATGAAAAAAAAAATCAGTCAGCTGACATTGGGACACAGGCATTCAATGTTATGTTGGGAACATTTACCATTCTCAACTAGAAATATTAATAGCTGAAAGGCTGAGCTATTTAATGTATAGTGTGGTAGACCAAATAATGATACTAACTCACTATATGAAAGCAATGTTGAAATCTGAATAATAATGAACAAAGCAAAGTAACTCAACTACTTGGTTTCATACATATATTTAAGGGAAAAGAACACTTTAACTAGGAAGCGGTAGTGCTGTCAAAATGGGTTTGGCCCGTGAGGCCGGCCCAACCTAACCTTTGAATTAAGAGGGGTTGGGCTAAAAAATTTCAGCTTATTTAGGAACAAACTTTTTAGTTTAGCCTCATGTAACACCCCGAAATTTTTTTCGCAAAGACTCGAACATTTCTTCACGTGTGTGTAGACTCGAACCGAATGACTTGTAATTTTATATATGAGTTAGAATCAATTTTTAAGTATTTGAAGTGTGTTAGATGTGTTTAGGGGTCATAAGGGATCTCTAACACCAAGCCGAGTCCAAAGAATTCCAATCGATTAAGTTTTAGGATAAGTTAGTATAAGGGTCAACTTCAAACGACCATATCTCCTATAATATAATGAGTTGGGTGGCCCATGACCTATCAAATTAAAGGTCTTTGAGTCTTCTTTCCAATTCCACCAAGATTGCATTTTTTGGAGTTCGTAGTCAAAAGTTATGATCATTTTAATATAGACTATAACTGCAGAAATTTCAGGCCTGGGGCTACAGTGGCGCCCGGCGCCACTATAGCGCTAGAAACTGGTCTCTGTAGTTTGGCCCTTGGCGCGGCGCGCCACTAAAGCACTTTCAGGTTTTTGGATTCGTTTTTCAGATTTTTCTATAGAAAGGGCATTCCGTACTTTTCCCCACCTATCCCAAATATAACCCTAGCCATTTTGGGACAAAAAAATGAGTTCTTCATCACACCAAGGAGGGTTTTCTCCTCATTTAGGCATGGAAGACTTGGAGAGAAGAAACTAGAGAAGAAGAAGAGGAGTTAGATTTCAAGCCATTTCTTCAAGTCTTGATTTCCTTCGATTTCCAGGTATGTAAGGCTAACCTAAAATATGGATTGAGTTCTTCCATATGCCCCATAGATGTTTTGGATGAAAATGGTAAAAGGCTTGAACCTTCTAGGAAGATTTTCTTGAATTTTTCCTAAACTATGGAATATTTTTATATACTATTAATTGATGGATGATTTTCATGACTTGAATTATTGAATAATTATCTTTCTACATATGGACTACAAATGAATTTTTGTCTATAAATTCATATGTATTGATGGTGTTCTTGAGTTGAGTTTTGTTGAGAGTATGGATTCATGTATTCATTCACATGAACCTAAGATGAGATTTCTTTTTGTCATAATTGTCTTGAGGTTGAGATTGATGGGTTTTTTTGTGTGTATATGTATTGATTGGAATGAAAAGAATGAATTGGGATAGTTATGAATGTGAATGGCATAAAAGGAACGAACCTTGGTAGAGCTAGAATGTCTTTTTGTCTCTATAAATTGAACATAGAATTAAATAAGGATTTTGGAGCAAGATGTTTGATGATGATGTTAATGATGATGTGAATGATGAGGTTTGATGATGAGGTGAATGATGTTTATTTAACTAAGGAAAAATGATTAATGAAGAGGTTATATTGATGATGATGTTTTGATATGAAATGGATTGGAGTCTAATGTGACTACATGATATGTGATTTGCATAATTTGATTTGATTGGAGTCATATGAGTATAAATGATTGTTTGAGAAGGAGTTTTAAATAAATGATTTGTGAACATTTTTGCATTAACTATTTATACACTATTTTGAGTTTAAAGAATGATTATTTTCATCTTTGATTTAAAAAGAGTTTAAGCATGAGTTGAGTTTGAGAAGTCTTTTAATTATTTTTGAACATTAGTATTTTGAGTATAAACGAGTTGAGCATTTTTACATAAAAATGTCTATTTTGAGTTTGAGTTGAGGAGTTGAAATTATGTTTTAAACGCATCTAATATTTTCTGCATTCATTGAGTTGAGATGGTATCAAATTTTTAAAAGAAGAGTTTGATGATTGAGATGAGTTGATTGTGAATGAAGGTCCAATGAGACCAGATTGAACGAGTTTTGAAAAGACTCCAATGAGACTAAATGAGTTGATTTGAAAATAAGTCCTAAGAGACTAAATGAGTATTTTGAGTATTTTACTCACTTGATAGATATGAGCATATTGAGTCTTGGGAGGAGTATCGAGCACCGAATTGGGTAAGAGTATAGTCCATACTCGAACCAATAACTACGTCGCCAAACGTAGGAGAGGATTGGACAGTTAAAGTCGGATGTTTCCTAAATTACTATCCTGACATGATAGGACTTGATTGGTTATGGATCCATGATTGTTGATTCGTTCATACCCTGACAAGGTATGAACGGACGTGGCAACAACATCGGCTTGTTGTACTATCACTTGCTTATATGGTGATGGTTGTCGGTTAGAGAAACTCCCAAATTGAGTGGATTGTGCATGATATGATTGGTTTGATTGTGATTGTAGATGATTGAGTTGAATTGTAAAACATTGCTAAATTTTAATTTGTATATCTATTCAATTGAGTCCTTTAACTTGATTGTTGAATTGATTGTATATGATTGGATTGGATTAGATGATATGTGATTGGATTGGATTGGATGATATGTGATTGGATTGTATGTGATGAAATGTGATTGGATTGGAGTTGATGGTATATGATTGGATTGGATTGGATCGGATTGTATATGATTGGATTGGATCGAATTATATATGATTGGATTGTACCGATTGTATATGATTGGATTGGATCGAATTATATATGATTGGATTGGACCGATTGTATATGATTGGATTGGATCGGATTGTATATGATTGGATTGTATTGAATGATTTAATTGAATTGTATCGTACATGATTAGATTGGATTGGATGGTTTATGATTGGTCTCTGTCTAAACCGTGACACCTTGATTGAGTCTCTCTTATCTTCCTGATTTGAGATATCTAAACTGATATTATTCTACCTTGGGGTATGTTTCATTCTGTCATATTACATACTCGTACATTTCATGTACTGACGTCCATTTGTACCTGCATCATTTCATGATGCAGAGACAAGGCGTCAATAGGAGCACCATTGAGGATCTATTCACACTCAGCTTATTGGTGAGTCCTCCCCTACATTCGGAGGACACCACTTATGTTATTCTTGCGTTGAGTTTAGTCCTTTTCATTCTGATTTGAGGTAGCCATGAACATGTCATTGGCACCAATTAGATAGTAGTGATAGAGGCCTCATAGACTAGATAGTGATGGGTCAATTGAATATTTTATTTCCATGAATTGTTCTTGTCAGACTATTTTAATGACATAGATTGGAGTTCGATTTGTTGGCCCATGACCTTTCTTCTTTGAGTTAGATTGTTGATTGGAATTGCCCACTAAATTATTTCTTTATTTTAAATCTTCTGCTGATTGATTGAATGAACGGATGTGCGATTGGACTAGGTGGTTCGCTTGGGGATCAGCAATGGTCTTCGAGTACCGGCCACGTTTAGGGTACCCTCCCGGGGCGTGACACCTCATTTGGCTCGCCAGCCTCATAAAGTCAACCCGTGAGCATTAGAGGTCAACCTATGGGTCGTGAATTTTAAAAGTATTTATTTTATATATTTTAAGTAATGCTTTATTTTGCCAAATCTTCAACAACTAGGAAATTGAAGCTATTATAACTATGAATCTTTGACCTCTTTTACTTTTCTGTTTATGCCTAATTTTTCGTTTCTCCTTTCTTGTCTAGTTTATGAAAAAAAATGATCATATAATATATGTTGTCTAATGAATCTTATGAACGTTGATTGTTGTATCTTGTCTATTCTGTTGTTTTGTAAGTATTCCACTAAAATGTGTCATGGACATGTGAATTTTTGATGTATTAGTATTATGTTCATCAATATTTGATAGTCTTTATAAGAGTCCAATGTTGTCCATCTCTTGATTGAAGGGTCAATCTGTCCCAATCCGTAGCCTGCTTAAGCCTGGATTGAGCCGCTATTTGAGATCTGCTGATTTTGTGAATGTGCATAGTCTAATCTTTTGGTTGTAAAAAAATGTAATTATAATCTTAATTCTGGCTCTTGAATTTATACATTACTTTTCTAGTGATTAGTGTTTGTTTTTGGATATTAATCAATTTTTCTATTTATTCATGTTTTCTTTGTGGATTCCTGACGAATAAAAATAGTAGGAACTGTGGGATCCGTCCATGCACTTAGTATCCAATTGTTGTAAATGTATTTAGTCTTCAATTGCTGCAAGTGCAACAAAATCTTCAATTATTGTAAGGCAGCAAATGGACATTCTTGCCGTGAATATACTGTCTCCATATCCAAATCAGCAGCACCATGCACTACCTTTGCATGATGATCACACGACTCATGGACAAACTCGGTATGAAAAGATTAAGAAGGACAAAGATGACATGAACGATCTCGATCCATGCGAATGGGAAGTTTCGTATACTTGTTCTTCTTCAGTTTAGCTATTTGAATGTAGCTTAGTTGAATAGGACTAGTGTAGGTTTCTTTCTCGTATTTACAAGGAAGGGGAGAGTCTCCCTCATTTTCGTTTTCCTTAGTCACATTGTATCGAGAGGAGTCCTCTCATAAGTTATCATTCATCTTAAGTTTGGAGGTAAGGTTTTCATGTCCCCCTCCTTGTACTTGTACTTTTATTTTATATATAATAAGGAAAATTTCATTAAAAAAAAATAAAAAATACACTTTCAACAAATGTTGGCAAATGTCATTTTGAATTGTTATTTGTCATGACATATAACAAGTACTTGACATATATAATTAATGATATAGGAACACAGTTTGTTTTCACACCTTCATGGTTTAATTGTATACCTCAATTGTACTGTATTTACTTTAGAGAAATAAAGTGTTTGATAATGCATTTAAAATTTTTATTTATTTATTTTCTCCTTTACACTTGAGTTTAAGCAAGGAAAATATATGTTGGATATTCATAATATTTTTCCCCTCATCAATTTGATTTACTTTTTCTCCTTTCGAGGAACAACAATGAAATATATTATAAAAAGTTGTTTTGGGGGCAGAAATTTGCTTATGCCATAATTTTAACACTTAAATGTACGAAGAACGGTGTAATTTTACAAGTGGACGAATGTGTCTACTTGTTTCAAATTTATATAAATTTAAGTGTCTGTTTGTACACACTCAAGTTGAAGGACATAGATATAAGCTGAGACCAAGTTAAAAGACACGTTTATGTATTATGCCTAAATTATAATAACTATTTTACTAGCTATTACAACATTCATTATACTAAAATGATCTTGATCTACATGACTAGTGTCAGTTAATCAAGCCGTTATCTTTAATTCGTTAGTAAGTTGTTAACTTAATCTTTTAATTACTTTAATTTCCTCCTAATTCATAGCCTTTTGTTTTCTTTAAATGAAAATAAATATCCCACTCTTCAGGTCTCAAATTATTTGTTTTAATCAGATAGCTAAGGCTTGATGAATTGAATTATATTAGAGAAAGAAAATATATAATAATTAAGCTGCATATATATATTGTTCATGTTAGTTAATCAAAATGACTATTTAGGATCAATTAATATCTCACAAAAGCACATATAATCACAAAACTACTAGTTATTACAACATTCATATACTACAATGACCATGATATTCATCATACATGCCTAGTGTCAGTCGATTGAGCTACTAACTTTTATTCGTTTATAAGTTGTTACACCTTAATTTTGAAATTTCTCGAATTTATTCCTCCCAATTCATAGACTTTGTTTTTTTCAATTCTCTTGAAAGGAGAATAATTTTACCCTTCAATTCTCAAATTGTTTGTTGAATTAGAGAAAATATCTAATAATTAAGCTGCATAGCTAATTAATCAAATGACTAATAATTAGGATCAATTAATATCTCACAAAATACATATAATCACAAAACTATTAACTATTACAATATTGATCATATACTACCATGACCTTGATCTACATGATGACTAGTGTCATTAGTCGATCGAGTCACTAATTTTTATTCATTTGTAATTTGTTATTTTAACCTTTTAATTTCTCTAATATCCTCCTAATTCATAGACTTTCTTTTTCTTAATTAATTCCCCTTGAAAGACGAATAATTTCAATCTTCAATTCTCAAACTTATTTATATATTAATCAGGTAAATAAGGCTTGAGGAGTTGAATTAGGGATCCTTTGAGGTGAAGAGACATAACTTCATTTGTTGATCCTACAAATTTCCCCCCTATGAAAACTGCTGGAACTGAGGCATTACAACACATCCTCGTAAGAACCTTTTCCATATCTTTTCCATCAGAATCATGATCAAGTTCATGCACATATGGATCAACACCAAGATCTCGAAATAGTATAGTGACAGCGTAGCATAAACAACATGTACTCTTGCTAAAGATTATTACCCCGTGCTCTGATGCCATTCGTTGTACCTTGTCCATTTCTTGATGATTAAGTCGTGAAAGAATCCTTGTATGCCCTTGGAATTACAACGACGACTAGCAGTACAATGAAATATGAGTGAAAATAGTGGTAGGGATATGTTTTTCAGAAATTAGGGTTTCTTTCTCTATTTGATTTGAGTCGTCACCAGGTGGAATAAGATCATTAGACACTCAATTGTTATTTATGTAGATTGTTATGAGCTATACTTGATATTCTGATATATATATAGATATATATATATGTAAACTTGTTGAAATATAGGGGTGAAATTGAGGTACTCTTTAGTATACCATCGGATCTAAGTTCAACAGAATTTGAACATCGATCCGATGGTTAAAAATTTGATGCTAGAAGAGATGAAGGAAGGAGCAAAATAACAAGAAATATAAACTTTAGAGAAATATTAGGGTTAAGAAAAAATTTAAGAGGTTGCTTGGAAATGGAGGGTTTTCATGGCTACACTATTTATAAAAGAAAAAAAATGGAACATCTAAAAATGAAAGTGGAGTTCTCTGTCTAAATTGTAAAGATTCAAAAGATGGTATGCTTTATTTAGATGCTCCAAGAACTGGACTACAGCTCTACTAAAGAGAATTTTAATAAATAAATAAATAAATAAAAGAAGAGAATTTTAATAAATAAATAATAAAGAAGAGAATTTTAATATATAAGTAAAAGAGAAGAGAATTTTAATAAATAACTAAAAAATAAGAGAATTTTAACAAAATGGAATTTTTTTTTTTTTTTTTTAAAAAAGCAAGATTTTGTTTCATTCCACAAATTAACTTTGAGCAAGTTGGAACTTGGAAGATATATAGTACATATATTATATTTGGTCGTGCACTTTTTGAATAGAATCTTTGTGGTGGAAAAGGCTTATTTGAACCACCTAAAAATATATACCTATATGCACTTTCCATATAACTATATAATTAGGATTTATTAACTTTTTAGTATGCAGAATAGACATCTCTATAATAATTATATTCTTTTATAATATATAACGTTGCAATGGTCAAGTTTTTCTGAAAACTGATTTTTCATTATGTTATATTATATTATATGGTCACTATAATAATTAATATTCATTAATAGAATAAAATATATCTCAAAAAATGACATTGTTATAAAAAAGATTTGACGGTAACAAATAATGCTTTTCCCAATTAGTTACTAATATTTTTTACGTCTATGGATGGTTGCTTATTGTTAGTATTAAATTTCTTTTATTTTTCCCTAGTTTAAAAGTTAAATCCATTAATTAACACATAATAGGAATATTGTGTGTGCATGTTAATTAAAATAATTAATTAGAGTGATGATTATCCATAATTAGTCATTTAATTCATACTATAAGAAGTTTTCTAGACAACGTGGACACAAAACTAGCCGTGCAAGATTAAACTCTATTATAAAATGTTTTATTCTTGAAGATGCATATTATAATAATTATTTATAAAATATAATGTGTATTAGTCAATTTTTTGAAATTCTTTTCCCAATATTCTTGGATTATATTCTTTGATCGAATATATAGCAAAGAATTGAAAAGTTTTTTGGTGGCTTTGATTCTTTCTCGTGTCCACTTCCAACTTGATTTATTCTTCACACACACAAAATTTGATCAATGGCCGTACACTTGTGCATACAGCGATAGGCGATAGTGTAAGTGTAAGGCACAGTGACGGATTCAGAATTTTCACTACGAGGGTTTGAAAAATAAAACTTTATTACATAAGATTTGAACTTGGTATAGCATTTATAAGGTGAATTTTGAACCCCTTAAATCACTGAGTCAATCTCTAGTTTTGTTTTTTGGGGTTCAAAATAAATCAAAACCTATATATATACACTAAAATAAAAAATAAAAATATTTTATATATACAGTGTAATTTTTTATCGAGGAAATTCAAGTGAATGTACACCTCAACCCCTCCTAAATCCGCCCTTAGCCTAATTTGGGGGCATAAAAAATGTACTCCTAATGTTCTATGTGAGTTAAAAAGGGGTTAATTAGCTAATTAATTAAGCTGCTATTTTCCGTCTTATTTGATGTAACGGTGTTTGATTAGACATAACAACAATATTATATAGAGACAATAATAATGGCAATAAACCAACCTCTAATTTTGAGTATTTATGTTCAAATTCATATTTGAGCAATTGCATATGTTGGCATAATCATGTAATTAAAGTGTTAAAGTTGGGATTTTAACCTAGTTCCTAAACTAGAAAAGTAGGAATTTAGCATAGTAAATGTATCAAAATTGAAATTTGATCATAAATTTTGACTCACAAGCTTATGGTTGAGTTGGTCTTATAACACAATTATCTGATAATGTGATTACATGTATTATTTGTTGTACCCCTTGATTCCTTGTATTCAGATTTTTTGTAAGTACTCCTTGATAATGTTAACTTATCACTAATTTTGAATTATAGCTTCACATCTCATGATCTAGACTATTAAATAAATAAAAATATACTCTCTTTGACATCGTAAGATTTAAGATGAGAAATTACACTATTCATACACATATTAAAAAGGCATAATAATACAGAAATATGTTCTTTAACTTGGTTTCAGCTGATATTTATGCTCTCCAAATTTAAGTGTGCACAAGTAGCTAGGCACTTAAACTTGTATAAAATTAAACAGGTAGACACATCTGTCGACCTACGTGGCATAATATACTAAGACGTCACATAGGACATAAAATTGTCATGTAGGACGCTACGTAGGAAGAATGTATTTGTTTATTCAATTTTATACAAGTTTAAGTGTCTACTTGTACGTCCAAAATTAGAGGGCATAGATATCAGTTGAGACTAAGTTAAAGAGCACGTTTATGTATTATGCTAATTAAAAACTAACTCAATTTCTAGTTTAAACATTCCCCCCTAACTATAGTAAAGTATATGTATGTTTCTTTGCTTGTAGCCTTGTAGTGCAGATTCAAACAACTAACAATGAATCAAAGAAGACCACCTCAAAATAGAAAGAATCTCTCCTAATTCAAAGAAATCAGAATTAGTGGCGAAATTAAAAATTTCTTTGAAGGTATTCAAAAGTATTTAAATATATATTAGAGTAATATATACGTATAAAAATAATAATATTTGATATGTATATAATTTTTTTGTCTAGAGTGTTCAACTGACCACCCTTCGACATACGTAGCTATGGGCCTATCTCTCCATCTTAGTGTGTGCTGCATCGATATTTTTATGGTCACTTTACTAAAGTGAGTCTAGGGATCGAATATATATATGTCAAGTTCTTGTCCATCTTTAGCTTTGATTCCAAGAAGATGATAATTAAGTTCTTCTCATGACTATTTCTTTATATTCTTTTCCTCACTATCCGGAGGAAAAGATAAGATATTCCTTCGAGTAGTGACGAATTCAGAATTTAAAAATAATAAACTTTGCTTTTTAAATATATGGTATGTGTCAATTATATTCTTTTTCGATCACGTATGATATTCGTTCATGTTTATTATGTCTTATAAGTGATTTTGGATGCTCCTTGTCCTAAGCCTCATGAATCCAATTACCTTGGTGAATTTTTGTTGCTTATATGGCGGTATTGTTATCGTGTAATTTCGTACACAAATTGTAAGCTAGTACGTTTAATATAGTTACTGTCTTAGGCCTCAATTAGCAGTCATAAGGTCGGCATGTACTCTTCAATTTGAAATAATTGATTTGAAGGAGAAAGTGAGAGTCACTTGATTGTAAGGAGAGGAGTTTCAGTCTCTCAATTTTCGAACACTCTAACATCCTTCCATCCCTCATTAATTCAATCTTAGAGCTTTGCTTTCAATGCCTCAAAGACTCGATAGCAATTTAAACACGATTATTGAATAATCATAGTTTTTCTAAGGCTCGAAATAAGAGGTTTTGGCTTTTCGGAATATTTAACATGACTAATAAAAAAATTGTGTCCATTTTAAATCATATAATATCCTGCAAGACTTTGAAAAGTTAAACTTTTATCTTAGTTCATGTTAGAACTACTTCAATATGAAAGTTGTTGATGAGTAACTTATGCATATATAAGAAAGATAGTCTAAACTCGAATATTGATTCTTTCAAACTCGAGAACAAGAAGTTGAAATCTCTAGTAATTACATATTAGCATGGCAGTAGTAAATGTCTTAGGCCCTCTATGCACCGGCCATCACATTTTGCAAATTGATTTCGCTAGTAATATCGGACCAATGATTACTCATGATTTTCGTTGGCACTATTCCATGCAAATTAACTAAAAATTTTGGTGTAGGAGCCTTGATGATGACAAGTCACATGATTTTTTAGTACGCAAATCATTGTAATTGATTGTAACGCACCAGAATTAAGTAGATAATTCAAACAAGTCGGGGTCAGCTAAAACATAAAATTTTATAAGCTATATATATAATCTGTTTTTTCTGAACAGGTTAATTATGTGATAATTCAAAGGCGGATGTAGGATTTTACGTTTATGAATTATTGAAATTTCTTGTTTGTCACCAAATCCACAATCCATTGGATTCGCTGTTTATTATATGTATACATTTGGTGAATTATTCGTCAACACATATACCAAGTTCTTCCAAATCTATAACTTACAATGTACATTGTACAATATCGGCCTTTATTCAAAGGTAATTTTTCACATCAAACAAGAACCACAACATTTATTACTATGCTTCAGTCTCAACCAAGTTGAAATCGACGACCGAGAAAAGTTTTCCATTATAAGCCATTTTGACAAAACATGGCTTCCTTTTCTCCCTCAAACCTCCATTCCTTTTAAAGGAAAAGAGGATTAATTAGAAAGGAAAATAAAAACATTGGGTTAAAGTTGACACAAAAAAAATTTGTGTACAAGCTAAGAACCTAGATGTTGTTTTTAGTACAAAAACTTACAATAAACCTAATTTGGTCCGGCCCTTTCTAGACCTATCCACAATGAAAACTTAGTGCACTAGATTATTCTTTTTTTCTTCTTTTTTTCACTACTAGAAATCAATCAATTTCTGATTGACAATCCATCAAACACTAATCGAATTTCCGATGAAAAGTCCATCAGAAATATCGCATACGAGTGCTTTTCCGACAGTTTTATGATCGAAGTCCCGTAAGAAGTTTGTCAAAAATATTTTAATCGCGTGTTTTCCCGATCGGAATGCCTTCGAAAACATTCCATACAAGTGCTTTTCCGACGGTTTTTCGGCCCAATTCCCGTTGTGGAAACATCTCAATCGAGTGCTTTTCCAATCGAAACACCATCAGAAACATTCCATATGAGTGCTTTTCTGATGGTTTTTCGACCAATTTCCATCGAAGACTTTTTTCGATCGAAACGTAGTCGAAAAATTGACTGATTTTTAGTAGTGTATTTTATTTTATTTTACTTATAACCAAATAGCTTTGGCATCAATGAGCATTTGTTTGAGTGATCCATCAACTTGTAAGGATATAATATCCTTAGATGATCCAACAAATTTTCCACCAATAAAAACAGCAGGAACACATGGATTACAACCTAAACTTCTCAATGCCCATTCCATTTCTTTTCCCTTTGGATCTTGATCAAGTTCATGAATTGCTGGACTTGCTCCAATATCATAAAATAGTGCTTTAATACTATGACACATAAAACATGAACTCTTTGTGAATATTACTGCTGCCTTCTTTGATGCCAAGTCACCTATTCTATCCATATCGATTGATCGATTCGATACAAATTAATCGATATGTATGACCAAAATTATATAGATATACGACGAAAAATTGGAGAAAATTATGAAGAATTGATTGATCACTAGTGTTTAAACTTAGTGTGGTAGATGGTGATGATATTTGAAGCTTCATATCATGGTTATTTATAGAGACTTTACATAGATATGGATTAGGGAAAAAGAAATTATACTGATCCATAATGAAAAGGCAATGTTCCTTAAAGATATTTTTGAGTGATAAAGGAAAGCAAAAGCAAGAAGGGAAAAAAAATGACACACGAATTGAGTTTAGCTTATGTGCACTGACAATATAAATGAATTTTTATGCGTTTAGATAGTGGCAGAGTCACCTTTCATTAAAAAGGAAAAATTGGAATAGCTAATCTGTAGCTATATATTTCGTATGTAACCTGAATTTTTTATAATTTATTGCTTAAAAGTGGCAAATTTTATTGTTTAGATATAGAACTTGTCTATCGCTAATTCAAATTTTCTTGAGTAGTGTTTGTCGAAGGAGAGTCAATTGACATCTCTTCATTTAAAAATTACATTATGTCGATTTCTTTTTTATGTATATATACTATATATTAAATTCCCTCAATTTATTTTTGTATTTATTTTTTATACTTTTAAGTTTTTTAGTCAAAATCCTAGCTCGAAAACTGCGTTCGAGTTCAGATCATTTTGACAATTACATGTAGTAAACCATTCATTAAAAAAAGGTTTTAATATCATGAGAATAAAGTATGTTACCAATTACAATTGATTAATATGCACTCATATAATGTAAAACTATTTTTATATTTTGAGTGTAAATTAAAGTAAATTCTTCTAGATTTTGACCCCTTAATGCTATGAAAAGATGACAGACTAACGACAATACCAGACTCGTGTAGAATCCCTATAACTTTTTAATTATTTAAATATTAAAGGCAAAATATTATTCCTTGATTTTTTTCATGAAAAATTCTTTGTTTAGTGGGAAAAGTACTTTTAATTTTGGAGATCCACAAACTAATACAGTAATATATAGATTTTTTTCAAAACTTTAAGTAAAGACAATGCCACTGGTACAAGAGATAAATAGGAATATTGAATAAAGAAAAAAAAACACTATGTTCTATAATTAATTCATATGTATATTATATTAAAACTTAATGGTGGAAAATTTAATATTATTTTTGTGAAGATTAAATTTCTAAGGACCAATCCAATAGTATAAATGAGTTTGATTTTTATTTACAAATGGGTCATTTGATTCGCGGATTAAATTATCTAGAATTATAGTCATGGTTAAATAATATAAAAGAAATTATTTTCTTTAATTATTAGTAATCTAAAAGATAATTACAAGTAACTATATATAGTGTTAATTTAACTTATACATATGAACGATAAAAAATAACTTTTACATCATCAGATCACTTAAAATATCATTTTAAATATTTGCATGTAATATGTAAAACTAGTTAAACAATCTGCTACAATATGTTAAGTTGAATTGATAGTATGAAATTAAATTAAATTATTTATATTGTTGATGTATATAAGTTAAAGCCTTCTATAATAAATGAAATTAATAACTTGAAAAACTAAATAAAATCAACATAATGTTATACCAATATGATGATTATTGGTAGAGAAGTTGGAGGATCCTTAGATGATGTGGAAAAGCTAAGAACTTAACCATTATTTTTGTTCTTATAACCTTTCTTTATCTATGAGATTCAATATTCTTTGT
Organism: Solanum dulcamara; assembly: GCF_947179165.1. Lineage (NCBI taxonomy): Eukaryota > Viridiplantae > Streptophyta > Magnoliopsida > Solanales > Solanaceae > Solanum > Solanum dulcamara. The sequence goes on along the minus strand of NC_077244.1, from coordinate 1,387,319 downwards.
TCACTAGGGATGTGTCTCAATTTTAACCAAGTTCAGTACTCTTCTTTCTCTTCTATTTCTTTTTATTATTCCTATCGAATATCAAAACAAACTATAAGGATCATTTTCGATCATAAATTCTCCTGTGACATAAGCACTTTTGGGTGGGATAGAACATTCCATCAAATCTTTGAGAAGGATTTCAATCTCGTATATGATAATCGGCAATAGGCTTCGTTTCTAAGACTGCATTTCAATTGTAAGTTGAAAGGCTAAGCCAGAACGATAAGGGGCCCACAAATAAAGAATGTCATTGTGCAGTGATGTAATTGGCCAAGCTGAGGCAAAGTGTTGTAGATATTCTTGTTTCATGTAGTTGAATCTATATACTTCTTACATTTTAATTTTCCGTCTTTATTCTTGTTTCATCTACTTCATCATAAACTTTTCTTAGTTCTAAAGAAATAAGGAGTTATTTGGTGTGAAGTATAAGATATAATAATTTTAGGGATAAAATGTAAGACTATTTTATCCAGCGTTTGGTTGGAGTTATTAGACGGTCTTGAAATTATTTATCCCATATACATGGTGGAATAACTTATCCCCAAATAATTAATCCCATGATAACTTGTTCCCAACCAAACAATCCCTAAGAGATTTACTTAGATCAGAAAGAAGCAAATCAAAGAAAAAAAAACAAAAGGATCTCGTGGAGATAGAGATGCATCTTAATTTTGCATCATCTCTTTTTCTATTGTATGGGATGATGCTTCCACATACTAAGGCAGAGCAGCATGGTACACAAAGCATCCCGCGTATCCCACGGTCTGGGAAAGGGCCGCAACCCAATTGATCCAAATACTGACACATTCCTATATTTGGATAAGTAGTAACTTCATACCATTGATAAAATGAGACAATGAGGAGATACTTTCAATTTGAAAGAATGTAACGTTAAGCTATTTATGACTAATATAATACAAAAATTACCAGGAAAGCATAAATAAGGCTTGCTGTTTACATTAACTTCACTAGCCAACTTCCCCGACTTGACAGTTGCATATTCGGGATTGAAGAAGTACCAGACGCTGCACTATGAGGAGGGATCCGTCTTGGATCCTGAAACAAATCCCGGTTGTTACTCCGGCGAGGAAATAGGAGCCAAAGTAAGGGAAGATCCCGACATGTAAGGAGCATTTGGTATATCAGGAAAAGAAGAAGCTGATGGACTATATCGTATTGTTCCCATAGGATGATCGAATTTACATGTGCCACCGAATTTGCAGAATCCTCTTTGCATGTAAAAGGTACAAGGCTGCACCCCCTGCTTTCAAAATGAAATTTAGTAGAGTATCCAAACAGATAACGAGTTACACACAGCAATACTTTCAGACTTGACAAGATGCTCTCTCCTAGCTCAAATAAGTTATGTAGAAGTGTACAAAAAGGTTCAGATATCTTGAAGCTCAGCTAGACAAAGGAGGAGATAAGAAATACATAAAATGTACATGGATATGAAACGTTTGAAGCCTGCGTTCATAAGCCAAAGGAAAACAATGCAATAATTCTTTTATTAGTTATACAGGAAGGTAAGTGTTGTAGAAACTACACGGATAATAAAAAACTGGCATGAAAGAAAGGAGAGAGATTTACACTGCTTTTAAGAAAGAAGTATTCTTGTATCATGCAGAGACTTAAGATGCTAACAAACATAATTGTTTATAGTGGAACAATCCAAGGAGGCTGACATCTCTAGGTGTATCTATATGTTTTGAAGTCTAGAAGATATGCTGTCATCATTTTGGCATTTGAAAAATTAGAGAATTGTGAGATTTTAACCATTTGTAATCTGTGGGGACAGGCAATAACGCTGGATATCGTGACCTTTTCAAATTGCAACGTTTTTTGTTTTCATTTCTTAGGACTGATAACTAACAGCAGCCTAGTAAGTCATATGGAGCAAGCTTGAACAGCGACTGATGCAGAACAGGTAAGCGTAGTCAGACTGCCCTTTTACAGTTTCTCTACATTGCACAGAGCATGCAATACGCAAGTATCTCCATAGCTCCAAGAAGAACCGTGAATATACTACAATTCGGTGACAACCATGCAGCAGAGCAGGCAAAGAACAGCATGCATACAAAACCTTCCAAATCACAATGCATCCAACAGCATAGTAAGGCCTGGCGTTATCTCGATTTCAGGCAGGACCAGATAGATAACAATACCCGTCAGATCACTAGAATTCAAGAAGTACATGTCCACAGCAAAAGGGTACAGATTATCCAGATTGGATTCTAAATTAGTGATGCCAAGTCAAATAAAAGGGAGAAAGAAGGATATTAGTCATACCGGACGCAAAGGAAGGCCTAAGGGGCTGAAAGCACAATTTGTCTTTGATGCAATCCAGTCGGCAGGATGATGAAACTTACAAGATGATCCAAATTTACAGTCCCCAGTTTTCATGTAATATTGACATACTGGTTGGCCTGGTCTTTCTGGAAAACATTTTTCTTTAAATGCACTGCTTGAAGGGCCAGCAGCAGAGTGTAACGGAGTATAAGGTGCTGCAAAGGCAGCTGTAGAAGATGCTAGTTGCGATATCCCATAAATAGATGCCAGCCCAGTAGAGGGTTGAGCACCAGGAGATAGTGCAGGACTTACTGGTCCCTGCAAAAAGCAAATTAATCACCCCATAAGATTGCTATTCACATCATATCCGATTATTGATTGTGAGAATATCTCTATCATTACCGAGTAAGTGCTCCAGTTCTGAATAGTCACCACTCCTGGGTGAAGTAAAACTGGACCATAAGTACCAGGTACATAAGAACCAGGTACGAGTTGAGGCCTTGCTACTCTAGAGCTAGTTGATGTACTGTTATATTCTTCAGGAGGAGCAGGAAGAGACGACACTGTCAGATAGAATGGACGGGCAGCTGCTGGCGCTGATACCTGAGCAGGCTGATCAGGATGATGGAATTTACATGTTATACCAAATTTGCATTGCCCCGTTTTCAAATAATAGGAGCATTCTCTTTCCTCCTGTTGCAATTGATGAAGTTTGACAGATCTTAGTAAAAACTTATCGATTGAGTACACAATTACATACATACATGATACAACGCAATAGATCAATTACCGGGTGTAATGGGTATCCATAAACATTTAGTGATACATTGCTCAAGGATCCACCTAAGTTTCTTGGATGGTGGAACTTGCATGATGCACCAAATTTACAGGTCGCTGTTCTTAGATAGTACTGCAAATCGAAATTATCCATTCATCACACATTAAATCAATATGTTATCCATAGAATGAAAAGAAAAAACAGAAATGAAGGACTCGCATACTTGATCAAACACAAACAATCTCGGGATCAGAAATAGAGTTACCTGGCATGTAGGCTCTCCTATTCGTTCTGGATATTCACTTCTTTCCAACAGCACAGCACTAACCTGAAATCCGAGCGATTCCCAAGTAAGGGTTAAAGGAACTCATACTTGCAGCTTGCCACTCCAAGAAACTTTTAGAATATCCACAAGATGAAAAGATCTAATAAAAAAAGCCCATTTATTATCATTAAGTCTCTCTTCATGCCCTCGAGTTTTGATTAGATTGCCTTAGCTTTTCTCAGGAACTCACTTCTTACTAGGTGTCAGTCCTGTGTCTACTCACTCTAAACTAGGCCTAGTTAAAATGTAAAGCCAACTTCCGAATTACTAACGGTGTATAGTTTTCTTTTACATCACCAATGTGACTATAAGTTAAATCCAAATCAATAAGCCGCTTGTGGGTTCACGATTCTCTATGAAACTATACGCTCCATTAAACATATAATGACGATAGTAAGCATGGGCGGACCCATAAACTTCAAATCTTGAATTCGTCTTATGATAGTAAGCTTAATTAACACAAACATACAACTATAAGACAAGATCAACAACTTACAGAGCTACGATCAGAAGGATGATTATACCGACATTTAGCACCGTATCCACAAGACCCTGTACGCATATAGAAGGAGCAATTGGGTGTCCCCGACCTTTCCGGGTATGCATCCCTGCTCCACAACCCCAACCTCCTCAATGATTCTACATTGTCAAAAACACAAAAAGAAAACAAAACGCATTTCAGAAATCAACCATTTGGGTCATCAAAAACCCTAAAAAAAATAAAAAAAATAAAAACCCTGTACACTATATATCCTCTATTTTTTTTCTGTCATTCTGGTGCAATGACCATGCCAGCCAAAAATCGAATCTTAGTAGCTCAATCGGTTAGTTACTTGAAATTTCACTTTGTTGGCGACAGTTTGATTCTGAGTCCCCTCATTATATTTAAAAATTTATCAAATACATCATAATTTTGTTTATATGAAAACCCACCTTCTAGACCGGTTTCAGGTCCAACAGTAACCCATTCCGACTGTTGATCGGACTGTGACCGACTGTACAACTCCATTTTTTTTACCTGAATCTGCTTTTGTCCAGCTAATAAAAACTGGAAGAATAAGAAGGAAAAAAAAAGGGCAAAAAATTTACACTGATCAAGATCGAACTAGATCGATTATGATTTATATGAGTACCAAAAAAAAACAGAGTGAGTGTGTGTTTTTGGTGTTTTCTCTCTCTTTCTTCTCTCTCTAGAAAGTATGACTGTTCGTACAGTGAGTTCAGCTATCTGAAGTGAAGTGAAAGGTTTTTTTTTTTTCCTGTGTTGTTTCTGTGAGAACATTTTTTTTTTATATTCTTTTTTTCTTTGTTTTCTTCTTCTCTGTACCCGCCAAAGTATGGAATAGGGGGGTTATGCATTAAATTAAGCTCAAATATGTAATACGATTGTTTGGATATTTGAAGAAAAAATGTGTAGATAACTCAGTGAGGAGGTGTGAAATTCTGGATATAGCTAGTACGAGCAGAGGTAGAAGTAGGTCGAAAAAAATTGGGGAGAGGTGATTAATTAGACAGAACATGGCGTAGCTATCTGAATTACTAAGAATATGACATTAGATAGGAGGATATAGAGATCGCGTATTATGGTAGAAGGTTAGTAGATATGGAGTGTTGTCTTGTTTTTGAGGGGTTTAAGTGTTTTCTTATAGTGTTTGGTTCTTGATTCCACCATCAAATGTTGTGGACTGGGTTTAGGTTATCGCATTATTTTGTGGTTGTATTGTTTTTTTTGCTTTCCTTTTTCATGATTCTGATATGTCATACTCGACTCGAGAGTTTTTCGAAAATAATTTATTTACCATCTTAATGAGATAGGAGTATGATCTGTGTACATTTATCCTCCCTAGACTCTCGTTTGTGAAATTTCACTCAATATGTTGTTAAGCAATAAATTGGAGTGTTTTAGAGTTAAAAATTAGGAAGCAAGTATTTGGGATTAACCTGATAACATGCATGGAAAAAAAAAACATGTATATTTTGGCTATTTTTAAGCAGTTAATGCAGCCTCAAAATGATCATACTAACCTATATTTTTAACCAGCCAATTAGTATCTAAAAAAAATTGCACAAATTTACACTTTCACTTGACAAAAATCTGCATAGAATTGCACAAAAATCTCTACTTAGAGGAATCTATTACTTGTGTTGCCGTTGTTTTTTTGTGATCGAAAAAATACAAGAGATTTATGCGTTGGATTTATTTTGAATTTAAAGTCGAATTTAATTGAGATTAGATTTAAATTTGGAGAAATAAAAATTCACATGAACACCATGTAGAAAATAAAGGTGTGGACAAGGGGATTTAACAGTTTAGAGAGAATATGTGTTCAAAGTTGGATGGTAAGAAAAGTATAAGGGAAACTTTTACTCTTTTTCGTTCTTTTTTTTCTTTTGATAAATGGTCAAAAAACTTCATCTTGATTCGTAACCTACCGAGAGGTCCACTAGAGATTGAAAATTGTTGAAGAGCAACAAGAACTTTGACCTTTTGTTAATATTCAAGATAATTTCAATTAAATAAGTTTTAAATTAATTATTTAATAGTATATTAAATATATATATCGGGTTAAAGTTAAAAGCTATTAAATTTGAATGAATCCATGATTAATTCTCTATATCTTCCCTTGCAACTTCATGTGAGGTGTCTTACTCACATCACAAATATCGTTGTTTAGAATGATTTAAAAATAAGTATTGTGTCTATTAAATGTGTTGAGCATTCAATTTTAAAAAGATTATTGTGTTTATTAAATGTGTTAAGCATTCAGTAAATCTCAAAAGGGTGGTTTAATTTCTTTTTAGTGTGTCAATTAAACGTATCGGGGTATGTGGTTAGAAAAAGTTTCAAAAAATAGTTTAAAAAGATTTGTTGTATTTATTAAACGTGTTAGACATGCAATGAGATCCACTAATCAATTTCTATAAAGTGGAAAAGATTTCAAGAAAATGGTTAATATGTTTTGTTGTGTTTATTAAATGTGTTAGGTATGCAGTGAGATACATTAATCAATCAATCTCTTACGAAATGAGAAAGGTTTCAAGAAAGTTGTGATAATGAATAAGTAAATTACAAAATATCTTTTATGACTTTGTGACTCATTTATATTTCTTCCGTCTGTGATATATTCCAGCTACACATGAAGAGTTTTTTTTTTTTTGGGGGGGGGGGGGGGGAATGAATTTTGACATTTTTAATCTAAAATAAATTAAAATATTTGTATGATTATAAAATATTTTATTAACTTTAAAATAAAAAAATTCAAACTAAATTATTAATTTCTAAATAGAGAAAGTATCATTCTTTTTAAATATACCAAAAAAAAAATGCAGCATCTAAAAAACGATTTAATGCATGATTAGCCCCTTAAGCATGTTAAAATATTTTATTTAGACACTCTGATTAATTTATTTCAATTGAACACCTCAATTCCTAATAAAATGTTCTATTAGACATTTTTGGTTCAAATTTTGATTTGTTTATTAAGTAGTTAAGCTAACCATATAAAATATGTCATTTTATTTAATTAATTATATACATTCGCCTCAATAAGTCGTAAAACCCCATACATTTTCTACCCCAAGTTAAAGCATATAATTAAAAGATGTTACATATTTTATGCAATTAACTGAACTATCTTCTAAAATGAATAAAAGAAAGAATATGCAAAAAAATAATCAAAATTTGAATCAAAAATTACAATTGGAACATTTTAAGAGTTGACGAGGTATTCAATTGAAATCTGACTTAGTTTAAGTGTCTAAATAGAATATCTCGACAAATTTAGGAGACCGACTATATATCAAACCTAACATATATATAGCAACCGACACTTGTTTTCATTGAAAATTTGAAATTACTGTTATGTCCTTCACCGTAGAGCATCCGTTATACTCAAAGTACGTTGGAATTATCTCTAAAGGTCCCCACTAAAATTGTCTTTTTGCAAGTAATTGAATGAACATGACATTTCCAATAGTTTCATTCAAGTTTTACTTGTTTAGCAGTAGGAGTTACTGGTTGGTTAGTTAACATTTACTACTAATTATCATTACATATGTACTTAGCAATTAGAAGAGTTTAAAGATTTTAAGCAACTCTTAAGTTTAGGGGCGGAGCTATGATGGTTCCAGGATGGTCAGTTGAACATTTCACCGAACAATTATATTATATATATAAATCAAATCTTACTTTATATTTGTATATAGGAAAAAGACTCAAATATGTTATTAAATTTTGAGAAAAGATTCAAATATGTCATTCGCTATCAGTTAACTCATTTATGTCATTTTCGTTTGAGAAAATATTCATCCATGTCATTATTTGTTAACTGAAATAAAATAGATGAGCCAAACTTTTAACGGATGACGTAAATGAGCCTATTTTAAAAGTTTGATGGCATATTTAAACTTTTTTCCTTTTTTAAAAAATAATTTAATTAATGAAGTGGCTGAATCATAATTGACCAAGTGCAAATTACAAAATTGGAACTGTTTTCAGTTAATAAATAATGGTATAGATGAGTCTTTTTCTCAAAGAAAATGATATAGATGAGCCAAATTTTTAACGGATGACATAGATGGGCCAAACTTTTAAAGAATGATATAAATAAATCATTTCTCAAAGTTCAATAGCATATTTAAACATTTTCTTTTGTATATTTAGCATGGTAAACACCCATTAGTAATTCCTCGCGTCCGCACTTTAGTTTTTTGGCCTACTTTAAAAAATTATAACATATTAAAAAACGCAAGACTTTGATGTTTAGAGAACAAAAACTCAGTGGTAATAGTGTGTCGAAATTTACAAGTCACTCAAGTTCAATTCTCTATGTCCACATTTTTGTGATTTGCCTATTCTTGCTTTAATTTACTATCCAAAAGTTAAGCTCAGAGCAACGAGAAAGTTTCCAGCTTGCTAACTAGGGTTGATAGCTAAATGCAATTTAATCCGATTAATCTAAATTTGCATTTTGATATATTAAAGAAAAACGGTCCCATGTAAAGTTTTTTTTCTTCCTAACTTTAACTTATGACCTTAATCAGATTAAGAGTCACATTACCAACAAATTACTAAGTTTTTACAAACATTTCATCAAAATTTAGCTTATCAATAAGGGATTTTTGACCAAAAAAAATCTATCGAAAATATACCAACAAGCTAAATTCTGACAAATTTCATTATAGATTAGCCATTTTTTTAAATACAAAGAAATCTTATTCATACCACACTATCTCTCAGTAGTTTGTTCATATCTGATTTCAAGCAAAAGGAAATTTTCTCATACAAATTATTTTCCACATCCAAACAAAAAAAATGTCATGAAAACTTATCTCATTTTTTAACTTGGTAACTTTGTTCAATTTAACCAGACAAGAAAAGTTTTTTTTTGTTTCCCATTTGTGTCCTATATCCATATTTGTATAAATTAAATATGGATGAAAGCTCATTGGTTCCATACAAGAAAAGGGTTAACCAAGAAAATTGGAAGTGGTATACTTGTTATTATGTTGTATTTTGAGGGTGAAATAATACATAGACATGAAATGAAAAAGGCAATGATATCCTGAGAAAACAGACATGACACAGTGACAGTTTGGTAGGCTTCTGAATGAACCAATTGTAGATGTACACGTGTAATTGTACCTTAACACAGTTTGTGGGGCCTATAAATTAAATCTCCTCTGCAACAAGCCACCTCATGTAGGAACAAATTATTGGTTAGAGTCCACTTGACATAATAGGTAATAGCAAAATATATGTTAATCCCAAATAAAATTGTGAGGATATAATAATTGATTTATATATATATATATATATATATGACAGGACATGGCGCAGTTACAACTTATCGAGGATATGACCTTAGATGGAAGGGTGTAGAAGATCCATATTAGGGTAGAACGCTAGTTCATAGTTTCGTTATTCTTCCTTATTAACAGGCGCATTAGCGTACTATAATTTTTTGTGGTCTGATTTCTATTATTATCTATTACTTTCTGTACTTTGATTACTCTATTTTATCTGCGTTTCTTTCCTTATTTTCTTTCCCATATCGCTTTTAACTTCTTATCCTTATCTGACTTCTTTTTATGCTTTTACTGAGCCGAGGATCTTTTGGAAACAGCCGTTCTACATTGATAGGAGTAATGTCTGCGTACATTTACCCTCTCCAGACCCACATTGTGGGATTTCACTGGATAGTTATTGTTGTTGTTATTGTATATATGCGTGTGTTTACAAAGCAGAAGTTGAATGTATATGTATATGAAGATATCAATTTAATGTGTGGTCGACTGGATTCAAAGTATATGTACACCCGTGGGTGAATTTTATAGGTTTTAATATGGAGCACATGAACAAGTGTTTTTTGTAAAATTAAGTATTTTATGTATATTTAAAAAAAATATTATATTTGATATTATACATTGACACTCACGATATAAGAATGTTAAATGATTTATTTAATTGAATGTTGAGTTATTTATCCAGAGAAGTAAGGATAATTCCCTCTTAATAGTTTTTTTTCTTGTTAGTGGCGCATCAATGTTCTATGGAGATCAAACTGTATGTAAAGAATTGTTGTAAGAAAAAAAAAACTGTATGTGAAGAATTAGTAAAGTGTATATGGAGATGTCAATTTTTGGCAAAGCAACAGTCAATTGAAATACCGACGAATTTCGACGACGGCGAATTAGTGAGGTTGGGATGGATAATAACGACTAAGATTTTTAGATACACACAATTATGTGTATAATTACATAATATCTTTATGCTTTGTAACTATTTAAAAGCACTACTATAAAAAATAATAACATAGTAAAATACAATGTATCAAATAAGTTTTTCTTGAAAATATATCACTAATTAATTAAAAATTTAAATTCGGATCTTGAAAATAAAATTATCTTTTATAAAAGAAATTTTACCTGTTAAAATAGAATTTTTTGACATAAATTTAAATTAATCAAACTTAAGATGAAAGAATGTATTTATCATAAAAAATGTGGTACAATAGATCATTCTGTTTTTTTCTTAGTTAGATGTCTCAATTTTGTATTTTGGATACGATTTTTTTTTTATATGAAGCGCTTTTTTTATGAATAAGGCCTACATGATACGAATTCGAAATAGTCTGACTTCAATACGGATATTATACACCGAATGAAACCCATCTCCTCCTCCAAAAAAAAAAACGCATTACGGTTTCGAGATGATTCATTTTCAAGTGACTCATTTTGGTAAGAGATCCGACCCAAATCTAAGGTCCGACCCGAATTCTATGCTGAGAACAAAAGTTTGTGATGAACTGACCTTTCTTGAGTTGCTCAATTTGCTTTCCAGGAACAAAATTCACTCACCAAAAAAACCCATTTTTTCTGCCTATATGAACTTCAATTATTCCATTTTAACAGCAAATTGGAACTAGGGTTCCAACAGAACTTCAATTATGGTGGAAAAAAGGAAGCCTTTAATTCTTTCTTCTACCAAAAATCTACTTAATTCACTCCTGAATGCAGAAACCCAAACCCAGATTTCATTATTGCCAACAGTACAATTGAGAGCTGGAATTCTTCAAGTGTCTAAAGATTCAAGCAAGATTTCAAACCCCAAATTTGTTAATTTTGATGATTCTGCTTTGGTGGGGTTAACTACTTCTCAGCTTAGAAGACTTTGTATTACTTCTGGTTCATTGGTACGATATGCTTATACCCAATTTATCATTTTACGTGCGGGTCTGATTCTTTTTTTTAAAAAAATCATCTTGTGGATATATATTGTTGTTGACAAGTGAGGCTTGCTTAAGTGGTTGAGCATCTCCATCATCGATCAGTAGATTGAGGGTAAGTAGGAACACTATTGATACTCAGTGAATTTATAAAACAAATATATATTTTTGTTGATGGAATAAGAAGATGATGAGACCAGAGTTAGAGCAAGAATTTGAAGCTTATGGGGTCGGGATTCTAGTCATTTTAAGTTACTGGGTTCTAAAGTAATAAATTGTACATTTTCAATGTATTTCGTAAGACAAATATAGGGTTCGGACCTGAACCCAATTGAGTCGAGATGAATCCATAACTCATATTCTAGCTGTGCCCGTGGGGGAGACTCGAAGAATATGTTGAATTCGTCTAAAGACTAAACTTAGTAAAAAATTATTGTTGTTCATGGATGAGGATGAAACATGAGCTTTGACTCTAATGCCATATGTCGAATTGTGTATAAAACCTGAACTTTGGAGAGTGATACTTTAATCTAAGTATTTAAGTTATTGTCCTTATTCTTCATTGTATTATGCTAAAGATGGAAACTTTAGACTAGGATTCTGAGGATGATTATTTTTTCCATGAAGTGTTGATATAGGTGTTCTTGATTTCTTCTTGTTTGATTTCTTTTTTTTTATTCTTGGCTGCGATGCTGGCTTTGCCTAAATCCAGAAGTGCTGTAGCTTTTCCCCCAAATGACAAGTCTTAGATGGAGACTGCGTAAAGAGTGATTTATTGTTCATTATACATTCATTTATTTGCTTATCTGAAATTGGAATATTATTTGGCATGCTGATCGCTATTGTGGATTTTGCTTCTTCCTTTCATACTTCATCACGTAAGTGATCTTCTGAGCGTTAATTTTGCCGCTAAATAACATATTTCTGTAAGGCTACTTGTGAAAAATATAGCAGTATTTGCATATACCATAGTCTAGCTGATAACACTGGGTATGTTGTTGTTGTTGTAGTCTAGCTGATAAAATTACAATCAGCAGCTTACTCCTCTAATTGGTCTTGTTTTAACTAGTTACTGCCTCACTAACTTAGACATACATGATTCTGTATGACTTTGGGCTCCCTCTCATTTGCCATAGGTACTTATCAAGAATGTGAATACAAGTCAACAAAGAATTGGACAAGTGGTAGTTCTAGATCCTCCCAGTTCAGAGAAAGTTTTATCTGAGCGCAGCTCATCACTGTCACATTCTTCCCTGACATCATTTCTCTTGCCATTACATAGCTATCCTGATTTTCACTGTGTTAAACCAGGTGGAGAAGTTGCTTATTTATCTCCAATTCTGGCATTTAACCTTAATTTACATTTGTCATGCTTGAGATCAATGATTCACCAAGGAAAAGAAGCTTTGTCACCAATATTTGAGGCCAAATCAGATAACATAGTGAGTGAAAAAGATAATGCTCTCATTACTCTTGGGCTTGAACCTTTAGATCAGTTGCCAAAATATGCCACACACCTGAGGGCTTCTTTTGTGAAGATACCAGAATGTGGGACTCTTGATTCAGTTAAAAAACATTCATCTATAGAAGCTGAAGATCGTCAAGAGTTGATTGATATGGAATTGAATAAGTACTTTGGAGTAGATAGATTTCTTTCTAGAGGTGATCTTTTCAGTGTATGCATCAATTGGAACTGCAAATCGGCTCTGTGCATTCCTTGCCGTCAGAAGAAGCAAAATGATGGTTCAGACCTTATATATTTCAAGGTTTTAGTTATATTTCTTAATGTCATAGGTTCATGAGTAGCTTAAATGCCTTTACTCTCATTCTTACAAGTAAGCATCCCAGGTTGTGGGCATGGAACCTTCTGAAGAACCTGTTCTAAAAGTCAACCGTACTCGAACTGCTTTTGTACTTGGAGGGAATGTACCTTCTGCTGTTCCTCCAGATTTTTTGATTCCACGGCCACAAGGTTCCCTGCCCTTACAAGTGAGCACGGTGAAGACTTTAGCCTCCATACTTATACCACCATTATGTCCATCAGCCCTTTCATCAAAATTTCGGGTGGTTGTGTTGTTGCATGGCTTGACTGGTACGTTTAGACTTTGTTATCTGTTGGTTAATTGGAAAGATGATACTTACTGGATGCACTTTGATCATCTTTTCTTTTCTTAACTGCTCTATGGTATTTTCTTTTATCACTTTTCACATGACGTGGCAGAAAATAGCATGATGGTTCTCAAGTTTGTTACATATCCGCGCATAATCTCTAGGTCCAGAGTTCAGTGTTTAGATTTTATGAAAATGAACATGTTTTATATGTCTATAGTGGATGAGTAGGATAATGTTTAAGTTATTAGAAATGTGATTATATAGTTTTCTTTCATAGATTTTTTTGCATGTACTTTACAACAAAAATTATGCAGTTAACAGCTGCAGCCTTGTTTATTTTGAAGTAATTGTCATTGATGGGTAATTTCAAAATTTTCTGCAGGATGTGGGAAGAGAACTGTGGTTAAATTTATTGCTCGTCAATTAGGCCTTCATGTAGTGGAATACAATTGTCAGAACATATTTGCAAATTCTGATAGAAAAACATCTGCTGCCCTTGCTGAAGCCTTCAGCATGGCTCGCAGGTATTTTGGATTGCCTAGTATTTATTGTGTATTACCTAACTGCATTGGAGCTCTACCATCAGGTTATTGACTGTAATTGGAAGTCAATATGCCAGGAACCTGATTTTAATTGTTCCCTGGTAGATTGCCTACATAAGGCTTACTTAAGATTTTCAAACTTATACAATGCTTCTCAATCCTCAGTTAATTTGGTTTTTCCACTGTCTCAATGTCCCCGATTTGAAGGAATAACTTTTTGTAATTGAGAACATAAAATAGGGAGTTCATCACTAGATTCATGAGGATAATTACATATGAAAAACTTCACGTTTAAGTAATAACTCGTTGTTTTGGATTCTCATATATATTTCATGATTGTCTCTAAATGGTTCCTCTGATCCAATTTATATAAGATACTTCCCCTTTCACTTTTTTTTCAAGGTTATTTGGGCCTTTGTTTGATAAGGTAAAAAATTTCAAAAGTATTGCTCTCTGACTTGGGCCAAAAAATTTCTACATGAGAAGCTGAAGGTAAATTTACTGACCATACAAGGATTTTAAGCTGAAGACTCAATTAAATCCCACTCAATTTCAATTTGCTCAGCAAAAAGCTCAGTGTATAGTTTAGTTGTGCCCTATCTAAATGGAATCATCTTCCATATCTGAGAAATTAAAGTTGATGAAGTACACCTAATTTATATTCTTTACTATTTTTTTGACATGGTTTGTATTGACCAACCAACCACTTTTAGAATATTTCGACAATGATATTGAACTTGTATTAAACTAACCTCAGTTCAGGAGCAACACCATCTACATTGGCCTTCTCCCGAGCCTGCATAGACGGGAGCCTTCTGGACCTGGGGTCCGTCTGTTAAACTAACCTCAATTGAAGTCCATTCCAACTCTATTTCAAATTCATTTTGTCAAACAGTGTCAAGTATATCAACATCAAAAAAACTGGTTGTCTTCAATGTGTTATTTTATTCCTTTGAAATCAAATTTCACTACAGGTACTCTCCTACTATTCTACTTCTTCGCCATTTTGAGGCCTTCCGTAACCTGGTCTCTAACGAGGGTTCACCACATGACCAAGTTGGTATGAACTTAGAAGTTGCATCCGTCATAAAGGAATTTACTGAGCCGATTGCTGAAGATGAAGAAATTTACTCAGAAGGAAAGTCATTTAATGCTCATGATGTAAGATAAAATCCAAGTTCCTTTGATTTTCATGTCTTTGTGTTATTCATAGCATACTGAACGATGTTATTGAATTTTCTCATGAATTATAGTGATCATCATCAATTGGATTATTTTGTTTTTCTTTCCTGTTCTCTTTTCCAATGTTTTCATGTTGTTCTAATTTACTTCGGGTTCATGCGTCATATGTATGGGAAAAAGGGAGGCTTAAAACGTTTGAATTGTTTTCGAGGTAGTATCGTAGTCATTAGTCAGAATTGTGCAAAAGTTGCAAAAGACGTGATAAAAATGGATCCCTGTAACAGTTATCAGGACAAGGCCTACTTGTACTTAATTGCTACCTATGCTTCGTAAGAAATTTGAGTCAAAATAGCTGCATGTGGTTATAATTCAAAGCATGTGCATGTCTGCTGCATAAGATTTCCTGGAGTTGAGGTTGTCCTCTCATTGTAGCTAAGCCCTCTTAATTTTATTAACTGCTGAGCAAATTTGTAATGTTGATAAAAATATACCCCATGCTCTTCCTCACCAAGTCCATTATGCATATATTTTGTTATCATATCCTCTGTTCTGTACGGGTGAGGTGGGGGGTGGGGAGGACCTCTTGACAGATAGAAAGTCAATACAGAAATATTACCTTCTATTGCCACCCTCTTTCTGAAAGGTGCTGCTTCACACGATATACTGGAGAAGAGTCGGGTTTATGCTTATTCTTGTCTTTTGTTGATGCAGCAAGTAAAGGTTGCTCAACCCGTAAATTGCCACCCTGTACTGTTAGTTGCCGCTGCTGATAGTCCTGAAGGCCTTCCACCAACTATTAGGCGTTGTTTCAGTCATGAGATTAGCATGGATCCATTGAATGAAGAACAAAGGAAGGAAATGCTCTCCCAGTCTCTTCAGCATGTTAGTGAACTACTTCCAAATGTAGGTAAACTTGATGTTTCTTTTCTAGTGTGTGTGATCTTAATACTCACTACTATGTACGATACACTGGTCCTAATGTCTTATATTACACTTTAGTTGCTATAGGCCAAAAGAGCCTTATTGAATTAAAAATCTGTGTGTGAGAATGCCCATGAAATTGAGAAACTTGAGGAGTGTAAAGGGTGAGAGAAAGGAGGCGAGGTGGGGAGAAGACAAGGAGTGGAAGGACTCTCATATATTCCTTTCTGTTATTTTCTTATTACTGAAGTTATGGGTGTCATTTGTCATCATTTTGTTGCAGACTTCTTTGGAGGACCTTGTGAAAGATTTGGTTGGTCAGACATCAGGATTTATGCCAAGGGATCTGCGAGCTTTAGTTGCTGATGTTGGTGCAAATGTAGTCCATAGTCACGGTAGTCAGGATGTGAAGGTTGTGCATGGAGATCTGAAAGAGGGTTCTCATGAGAGCAAGCCGATCGCGAATGATGGCTCACATGACTCAGCAAAGTCACTAAGCAAAGAAGATGTAATGAAATCACTGGAACGATCAAAGAAAAGAAATGCAACAGCATTGGGTACTCCAAAGGTAAAATCAGAAAATGATTACACAAACAAAACTATTCTTTTTGTGCTTCTTTTGGGATGGTTGGACTCACTCAGTATTTTAATGTTGTCTGCAAGAAAACAAAGCATCAAACTTTCCTTCTCTTTTTTTTGTGTGTGTGTGTTGGGTTGGGGTTGGGGGGCAACAAAATTTGGTGGAAGTTCAGATATTCACAATTGGATTCTAATGTGCTGACTGCTTATATTGGTTCGGTACATCTTTTCTCGTGTAGTACTGGATTGCAATACATGCAGTCAAATATTGTCTTGAAAAGTTTAATGCTTCTGCTTGAGAAAATGCTTATATATATGGTTTACACTAGTTTAGGTTCCAAATGTCAAATGGGAAGATGTTGGTGGCCTTGAGGACGTGAAGAAATCAATTTTGGACACTGTACAGGTATTTCTTTATCTTACTCCCCCATAAAACTTGTAAAAACTAAAGTGAATAAGCCTTCTTTTAAACTTGACACTTGGTTATGTGGACGTGTGTCGAATTAAAGTTACACTTTACATTTCTGTTATCTTTCGGATGATGTGACTTCCATTGTCTTCTTCATTTGTGATGCAGCTGCCTCTTTTACATAAGGACTTGTTTTCGTCTGGATTGCGCAAGCGATCTGGGGTTCTTTTCTATGGTCCTCCTGGAACTGGAAAAGTGAGTTCAGAAGTTGCTTTATATGGTGTCATATCATCTGTATTGTTCGGTCATGTTCCTGATCATTTATAATACAGTATTCATTATTAATATTTTGTTGAATTTTTCAGACTTTACTGGCAAAAGCTGTTGCTACTGAATGCTCCCTGAATTTTCTCAGTGTGAAAGGGCCCGAGTTGATTAACATGTACATAGGAGAGTCAGAGAAAAATGTTCGGGACATTTTTCAGAAGGTAACCTATTTTTTGCTTTTGCAAGGAATGTTCTCAGAAAATGTGTTGCTTATTCACATTTCTTCTACAACATTGCAGGCCAGATCAGCTCGACCATGCGTCATCTTCTTCGATGAGCTTGATTCTCTTGCTCCTGCCAGGGGTGCTTCTGGAGACTCCGGGGGCGTAATGGATCGAGTGGTTTCTCAGGTATCGAATACACTAGTTTATTTGTCATAATTTCTTCTTTTTGCCACTAACATATTGCTTGTTATACTAAACGTCTGTTGTTTATAGATGCTTGCCGAAATTGATGGCCTGAACGACTCTACCCAGGTTAGCTACTCTACTCAATCACAAAATAGCTCTTTGTTATCTGTCTGATAACCGAGAAATACCCAGGGCTAGCCTGGGCACGGTTTGAATTTGGTGGAGAATGGGCCCGCCCCTCTACCCTTCTCCACTTAAATAACCTAACTTTGTCTGTAACAGGATTCGAAATCATGACGTACGCCTGGGGCTAACGTTTTGTTCTCTTTGGTACTTATGTTAACTAATTCTTCGCCCCTATCCTATACAGGACTTGTTTATTATTGGAGCTAGCAACAGGCCAGATCTTATTGATCCTGCCCTTTTGCGGCCAGGGCGCTTTGATAAGCTCCTATATGTTGGTGTTAATTCTGAAGCCTCATACAGAGAGAGGTATTCTTGTATTCTGACCTGCTTATGTACTTATCTTCGTATTCTCCGTTTGATTTCTTGAATTTTCTATAATATTTAGGGTCCTTAAAGCACTTACGCGGAAGTTTAAATTGAAAGAAGATATATCTCTGCTCTCAATAGCAAAAAGGTGTCCACCAAACTTCACAGGGGCTGACATGTATGCACTGTGCGCTGATGCTTGGTTTCATGCTGCGAAGCGCAAGGTGTGTATTTGCATCCCATATTTCTAATTTTCAAATATTTTACTTATAGTGTCGGTGCAATAGGTAACAAACAGTAACTTGGAAATTCTAAACAACCAATGGTATCTCAAACTTGTTAAACATATGTAAAGTCTTTTGTGCATTATCGTCATATCTGTTTCCTGAAAGACGTTGAGCAATTTAATGTTTTTGCTGTAGGCATTAGCTTCAGATTCGGATTCAACTGGCTCAGATGATCTTGATGGCTCAATTATCGTGGAATATGAGGATTTTTTAAAGGTAAGACAGCCACTAATAGAATGTTTAGAGGTTTCTCTATGGGGGACAGAGGTGGATCCAGAATTAACGCATGAGTTCAACGTTTAAATTCTTACCATTTAATCCGTTGCATTTGTTAATATGGGTTCATAATTTAATATTCGTTGAAATTTTTGTAATTTTTATATTACGCTCCGTGTTGATTTAAATTGGAAGCAGGCTACATCTGCCTCTGTGGTTGATATATATCCTATACTACTATTGAAATGATCATTTTTCTCCATTTTGAAGGTATTGGGAGAGATCTCTCCCTCGTTGTCTATGGCCGAGCTTAAAAAGTATGAGTTGCTCCGGGAACAGTTTGAAGGATCATCAAGATGACAGAAGGGTTGCTCGGGAAGTTTTCTCCTAACCTTCGGCCCTTCTTTCTAAATGGGGTTGCCCGAGGAACCTCATCTTCTCATTTCGTTGTTGGTTGCTCCCGTTAGGCTGAAGTGTCTGGCCTTTCCTCGCCATGCAAGATTAAGGTTCCGATGGATCAGGAATTTGAGTCGTGACTTCCCCATATACCCCCACCGGCACTTCTCCTTTACGGGTCTGGATTTTTCGTGGCACTTCTCCTTTATGGGTCCAAACCAAGATAGATATATCCTGACCAAATAATCACCATGATCAGACTTTGCCCTTACGTGTCTGGATTTTTCGTGTCGTTTCGATCAAAGGGCAAGAAGAAAGATTAAAAAGGAAAAAAAGAAAAGGATATTCAAGATGTATTATTTTTGGTAATGGCATTTATCATGTTAGATGAGGGTGCTATCTACTTTCCATTTTGAGTTATAGTTGACAATAATTCTCATTCTACATTTGTTTTTGTGTATACAATAAAGTCCATCCACTTTCATTTCAAAATCATGCATTAGTTGATTTAGCAATGAAGATCTATATATTTATATTTATATTTATATATGGTTATTCACTACAATTCTTTATATGTTGATGAAATTTGGATTACATGATAGCAAGATACTAGCTATTTCCTTTCATGTAAATGAAGTGTGGGTTAATTATGGATAAATATGTGGTGGTTCTTCTTTTATTTGTTTGTACTTTTTACTTTTTTTTTCTTAATATTTCTTACATATTATTATTATTATTATTATTTGAAAATTTCATTTCTTACAAAACATTTAACTAGTATAAATTATGATTTCTGGTGCTCCTTTCATCTCAATTTATGTAACAATTTTTACTCTTCGTGAGATAATTTGACTAATTTTTAAAGTTAAATTAGATTAGATTAACTCAATATTTTAAAATTAAAATTTATATACGCAAAAACTATATGATAAGTATTATCACTTGTAATTTTTCTCATGTCAATATGATGAAAAACTATATATAAAAATATTTGTATAAAGTTTTTTACATAGTTTTAAATTTCAAAAAGCGTAAAGTATCACGTAGATTAGGACAAAGAGAATACCTCTTTTGTGTAATTTTTAAATATATTACTTTTATTTAAAAAATTATATTAATTAGTGCTTATCGAATTTACACACCAAAAAAGTTTTTTAAAAAATAGACTACCTTCATACTTCAAATTGTGTTGGAAATAAAGGAAAAATTATATGTATTTTTCTTATGATATTTCTCAGGTTATTCGATCAGTAATTATTTAGAGCGAAAAGTAATTTACTTGAAATAATTTTGCTCACTTTCCTTCCTTGCCCATTCCGTTTAGTTAAACTAGTCTATTAGTACTATAAACTAAGAGAATAGTGGAAGCAAACAAAATAGGGGATTTGTGGATTGATCAATAGTCAATTATTTTGAAGAAACTAATTGAAGGATGATTCTTGTTTTATTTTTTTAGGATATTTTTTTGATAGTACACGGATGTGGTTTAAATTTAGAGTATAGCTAAGGGATGTTTTTGGCCCAAAACTCTATATCGATCATAATATCACTTTATAAATAGATCAATTCTATGTGACTTTCTCGCACATTCCTTGGTTTCTCGTAAGAACAACTACTCGGTAGAAGAGTAGAAGCGTTTGTCTTTTTTGGGGTAACTTGTTTGTGGCTGTTATGTTGGGATACAGAAGAAACCATTTATCTTAATGGTGAAATCAGAAGAAAAAGAAGATGAATTATGAATTACTGAATCTGCTTCTTTCATGGCTGCTGGACAGAGAAAGAAATACAATTCTAATGTTACTTGTACCCATTGTGGGAAAACATGACACATACATGAGGATTGTTTCAAATTCATTGAATTCACTAATGGAAACAGTAAAGAGAAATACAACTATTATGAAGATATACACAATGCATGTTATGACATGAGCAATTTCACACAACAATACATCAAAGAACAAATGCTGAATCTGTAGAAATAATCTAAGTAAGAAATTGTAGCTGGTACTATTCTAAAGTATTCAGGATCCTGTTTTGCTAGTTTAAACAAAATTTGATACCTGGATAATTGACTCAGGAGCATCTAAACATGATCCTAATTTTTCATCTCTCCTTGTACCTTTGAACATAAGTCTACCTAATTCTTTCAAGGTCTGTGTTACTTCTTTTGGGAGTTATTCCAATCAATGTCCTTCTTGTTCCAGATTTCAAATATAACTTAATTGTCTGTTCATAAGTTATGTGTTCAATCCAGTTGTGATATCTTACTTACAGCTAGTGGATGTCTTATGGAGAAGTCAAACATGGTCTTTACTTGTTGGGTACCAGCACTCCTAAGTAAAAATCTACTTTCATTTTTAAAAGGAAGAAATTCCAATCAAGAGTCTAGTTCACTTTCTATTTCTATCTATGTCAATGGTACACCCAATTTTCGACATCCATGACGTAATTTAAAAAATCGAGTTTTTTCAATTTTAAACAATTTAAAAATAATTAGCTTGCAAAAAAAAACCAATACATATATATATTGTTTTTTTTAATAATTCTTGAACAGTAATATATATATTTTACTTATATAATTATTACTTTTTATCATTATTCGAAAATCGTCTCAAAAAGAATTTTTATTTTAAACTAAATATTTTGTTAATCAGTTTAGATTAATTAATAGACTCATATTTCAAGTTAATTATTTAAACTTAAGTTAATTATTTTACTTTGTCAAAATTAAGAAGTTTGTTAATTAATTGATGTTTACTCATCATATTTTAATTTTAGCCTTCTTCAATTTTAAATAAATTAAAATAATTAGCTTTTATAAAACCCGAAATATAGTTATTACCTTTTAGGAATATTCAAAATTCATCTAAAAAAATATTTTTTTTATTTTATCAATTATTTCATAAATTAGTAGCTTTTATTTTCGAATTAATTATTTTATGATTAGGTTAATTATTTTATTTTATTTAGAATTAAGAAGCTTGTTAATTAATTAGTGTTAATTTATCCTATTTAAATTTTAGCCCACCTCACTACTTAATTTTATTTTGATTTACACATTTTTGACTCCTTTTTAATCCTTGTAGCCATTTTTATAACCATTTTTAATACACCTAACCACCCTATACATTATTATATTCCCTACCCGATACTACTAACTTTAACCTATACAATTTCCATACTCTCACATGACTACTACAATATTTAAACCCAATATTTAATTCTTATGCAATATTCCAGCAAATAATTAATACTATATTAACAATATTTAATTCCTACATTAATAATTAATATTACATCATGCAACATTTCAGCAAATAATGTATAATATTATATTAATATATATCCATCCCTTAATTTCTACACTCACCACACATGCCTATTCCCCTTTTTCCTAATTCATTTCCCTATACACTTACATTAAATAATACTATATTAAGTAACCATCACCATATAACACTACTACTAAATATAATATACACCCTAACCAACACCTATTTTCCTCCTTACACTATAGCATCCCCAAAATCCGAGAAAATCTATACTCAGACGCATGCGTATATGTTATTCATCCGCCCATTCCGCGTTATTTTATTCGTCCGCTCATTCCGCATTATTTTATTCCTCCATCCCTTATCTCTTTAAACTGGCTATTTTCTCCTCTAAAGGGGGGCTCTCTCTTATGGTTCGGATTTTTTTCTTGCATTTGGCTTTTCAGTAGAAACAACAACTTGTGTATTAATTTCGGCTATTGATAGCCATATTAGTTAGCTTGTAGATCTAAGGTCGAGATAGAGATCTACACCCTAGTTCATGCTCCAAAAAAGGTCAGTATCTATCCTCTTTTCAGTTTGCTATTTTCGAATTTAAGTGTGTGATTTTGTTTGGAGTATTCTTGTCATGCCTTTGTTTTGTTTCAATATTTTAGTCTCTGTTTTATCATGAATTTTCTACCTAAGAATCAGTGTACATAGTTAACAATAATTATGGATACGTTTTTAAAGAGAAATTGTTGATTTGTTCACTCACCGAACATGTGATTAACTCTATCGTTGGTCTATTTTCGCTATTCTAAAATTCGTTTTGCTTGTTCTTACTTCGGAATCTATATAAAAAAACTTAAAAAATAAATTATGAACGTTAGAAAAGCATCTACTGATTCATATAAGTTTGAGCTCGTCAAAGATTTGCAAAGTTTCAAGTATTTTTATTGCTCTTCTAAAAAGAAATTTTATTTTCTCTAGCCTACCTGAAAGACTGTTTTTACTTACTTTCCTATTAACTCCCAGCTGCTTTGATTAATTATAAGAATATACATGAGGTTTCTTGTTACATTCCGTATTTTTGCATTTTGGATTATTCGTAAGCTAACGATTATAAATTCAAGGACTTTTAATTTTGAATTTTAAAATGACATGATTCGTTGTAGATGCCAAGTTATATGAATAATTTATGTGTAGTAAAATACATCTCAAGAAGGACTCTTAAGCCAAATCAAAATAGAAGCCATCAAATATGTTTTTCTTAAAGTCACGTTTCGGGTAAGCTGACTTCGGGAGGCCATAACCTCTTTATAATTTGAGAATTTGGGAAAACTCTCAACATGAAAGTTGTAGATAATTGAAATATCTTTCCAACCATAGGTCGTGGGACGAAATGTGATATCGTAGTAATAAGATATAGACGTTTTAAGTCTGACAGGCCAAACTAAATAGTGAATTCGGCCCAACCCAATTCTAATTCGGGTCAGGCCCAATACCTACGAAATTAGATCTGATTTTTTGTAACTATTCCTTCAAACTTTAGACCAACATAATTCTGGAAATTTCCAGAGAGAGAGAGAAAGGGAGTTCTTGAGAGAAATCCCAAATCCGACCAAAATTCAAGTCCCGAAATCCGAAGCTCGTGAAGAGAAAATTGTTGTACGTCGCGTTGGCTTCAATTTGAGCTAGAAATCAGCCAATAAGGAGAAGATTTTATGTGGTGCTGCAAATTTAAGGTAATATTAAAGTCTCCTTTTCATTGTTAACAAGTTTAGTTAGAGTTTTAACGGATTAGAACGGAGAAAATAGTGTTATAAACTAGTTTGGTGATTTGTTGAGAGTTATGGGTTAAAGGGTTGTTTTAGGTAGATTAAATAGATGGAATTATCTTAGTGATGATGTATAATAATGGTTGATATTGTTTTGATGTTGTTGATGAGTTGTTGTTCTTGAATTTGGAGGAAAAAGGTGTATGAAGATTGTGAATGTTCAAACCCGTTTTTGGAATTGAGTAGCTGGTAGTAATTCTGGAATATCTCATTGTGTAGACCTTCGATTTTAGATATTAAACATGTTTTGGAAAGCTAATACACGTACCTACAACTCTTATGTTTATGTATTAGTCTATATCTGCTGTTATTATGTCGAAAACTGAGCATGAATCATAAGACAAATTCTGTCCAGATTCTGGATTGAAAATTCCTTCATGTATAGCTGTTCGTATTTTGATGATATCTCTTTGTAGAAAATGAATTTTGAGTTGATTTCTTTTGCATTGGAAACTTAAGACAGAGATATAAATGTTTCATGAAGGTTATAAAGTCCAGTTTTGCCGTTTTCATTTTCAAAATTTAGATACAACGTGAGGTACTTGACTTTCCGAATTTACTGCTTTGGTAACATGAATAATAAATCTTATTTTGTGTCAATATTTTGGATTGTTGATGTTGGTTGATGATTATATGGCTGGTTTGAAAGTGGGAAAAGTGAGCGGTATAGGGGAGGTGCTGTCCAATTTTTTTTAGAAATAACCTACTAACGATAGACTACGTTTTATTCTTGTCCATAGCTTAATCATAGTGCTTAACGTTTTAATATAGGTTGAGACAATATTGGACAACATATACGTATAAACGCTAAAGGTATGTAAAGTTAACATCTTCTTCTTTTGGCATGATCCATATGAAACGAACGAATGACGTATGCTTAAATTCCAAAGAAACTCGTATTCGTAGATATACTCGGATGGCTACCGTTCTTGATTTTCAAAATTTATATTGTTATGTCTTGACTCATGTGTATGATTCCAGCCATCCTAGTTGGTATAAATCATGTTGTGGTATAATTCATATTTTAGTATAATCCATAATTGATGTGATTCATAATGACTATTGTCTTGGTTTTCAAATGATGGACTATTTTGCTTATTCTATTAAGTCTCCGATAATGATCAAATTTCGCAAGGTTGCTAATGATACCTTATTCGTGCATATTGTTATGGTATTATTCACCGAGTCCTATGATAGGCCGGGTATGTTATCATGTATGGATTCCACTACATTATTCACCGAGTCCCTTCCTAGAGGGCCGGGTACGTGATATGATAATATGATATTATGATGATATGACGATATGATTATGGCACCGAGTCCCATAATGGGCCGGGTACGGTATCAGTGTACACTACTCTATTCACCGAGTCCCTTGCTAGAGGGCCGGGTATGGTATATATATACATATGACGATATATTGATATAATTGTGACACCGAGTCCCATAACGGGCTAGGTACGATATATGATGATATGCATGTCTTCATTTTATAAAACACAGGTACAGTGATTTATTGATTATGATACTTGACTCCTGAATCTTTATTTCAGATGTGATCTCCTTTACGGTATTTTATGCTTTATATACTCAGTACATAGTTCGTACTGACCCCCTTTTGTTCGGGGGGCTGCATTTCATGCCTGCAGGTACAAATACTCATTTTGGAGAGCCGTCAACTTAGGATTCTACTCAACGAGTTTGAAGTGCTCCATTGTCTCGGAGCCCAAACTTTGGGTACTAATCCTTATAATGTATATATTTGTGTATTTAGGGGTACGACGGGGCCCTGTCCCGTCATATGCTATTGTTAATTCTCTTAGAGGTCTGTAGACATATGAGTGGGTTGTATATAGATGTTGTCCGGTGTACTAGTATGACTTATGTTTTTGGACGTTTACATTCAGAATGGAAGCCTTGTCGGCTTACATATTATGTTATCTTATTTTTGACAATTAAGACTCCCCAAGAAATAGGTGATTTTAGTATATATATAAGTAACAGTTTGAGACAACGTGCTACCCATATAAATCCTTTATCATGCTTAATTGCCGATTGACTATAGATAATATGTGTGTATACGAGGGTCCAATTTGGACACTAGTCACGGGGCTAGGTCGTGACAAAAGTGGTATCAGATCAGTTCATCCTCGGAGTGTCTACAGACCGTGTCTAGTAGAGTCTTGTTTATCGGTGTGTTGTGCACCACATCTATAAACAGGAGGCTACAGGACATTTAGGACGTTGTCTTTCTTTCATATCTAAGATCGTGCGATAGAGCCCAGCCGTAGGACATGAAATTCTTTTTTTCTATCTTTTGATTTCAGCTGAAGAACGACATTGATAGAAGAAAACGAATGATGATATTGGAAGCTACACAATATACGGGTAAGTAATAATGCGAAAGAGGTATGGTGGATAAGGTAAGCATATTGAAGTATGATTGAAATGTAAAGTTGAAAATTGAAAGAAAAAGTAGACATGAAAGTGTAACAGGTGCAGTTCGAGTCGGACATAAGAGGTAAGTCCATCATTTTCATACTGTTGTTGATATTGGGTGCCCTGTGTGGCTGCGATATGATATGAATATATATATGTTGAACCTGTGAGGCATTGTTGGTATTTTCTGCGTGCAGATTTTGAGATAGTAAGAAATACAGAGGAAACTCTGCCCATTTTTTTTTTTCAAAAAAAAAAAAGAAGAGAAAGTGGGACATAAGTTCATAATATATTTTGAAGGTTGATAACCATGAGGTAAATTTATTGTGTTGTAGTAAAGAGTTAAGAAATACCCAATGTCATCATTAAGGGACACCATTTTTATTTGGGAAATTTTATTTCGGAAAAAGCCTATTTAGAATTGATTTAAACGAACCAAGATAACTTCCAATCGCATGTTTTCCTTAAAAGAAGCTTTTGTTGAAGGAAAAAAAATACGTCTCATAATTAAGTTTTACTTCTATTGAGAAGTACAAGGCACTCAACAATTAGTTTGTGAATTAAATAATTCATTCAAAATTTAAGAATAACCTTGGAGGTAAACCAGGTGCATCAAGCACTAAGAGGTCCGGTGGTGCTCGTTGGATTCTAGCTTCCTTTTGGTGGTGGTTGAAGAATGCCTTATGATAACATTTTATTAGTCCTTAACCAATTAATTGGAGATGGAACTGGTGAATGGAAAACATAAACTTGTGGAATATTCAGGATCATGTATTTCATGTGTTGTTCATGAAATGCTAGGATGATTCGAAAGGGGTTTTGATACTAAGGGATAATTTACAAAAAGGTTAAGTACGCTTACTCCACCGAGTATAATTGACCCTTAGTAAGAATCGTGAATAAGGTTAAAAAGTGTTACACTATGGGATTGAGTAAGAACAGAATATAATGTGAGTATGATGAGAATCGTTATGAAAATAAGTAAAGTCTAGCGGAAAAGTGGCTAATGGATATGATTTTGAGTAAGATTAAAAGTTAGTATTGGGTACACGACAAGGGTGAAAGCGTATAAGGCATAAAGGAGTATTGTGTATATGTGACTTCACCTCGAAAAATAGTGAAATCCTTAAATGATAGGAAATGTAGTTTTGCAAAAATAACGGATGTATTGTGAGTTTACTAGAGGAACATGTGATATCTATTGAGATAAAGATAGCGTTATAAGAAAGCTTGGAACACTGATCACTAGAATATAAGTGCTACCGAATAGAGAATTTAAAACGATTATAAACACTAGCTAATTACTGATTAGAATAAATGGAATGTGGCTTCGAATGAATTGCTACATTAATTATATCATTTGAGTACCATTTATCAGACGAGATTTTGTACTATATATCGGGAATTCTCATCACCTTGTGATTGTGTTAATGTTTCGTACATGGGTAATCTAAGTTATTGATGATATAAAGAAAGACAGAGATAATGTATTGGAAAAGAATCGCATGAATTTGAAAATTTGAAATGGGGACATAGAGTAGAATATAAATAGATAATGATATGAGTACACCCTAAAGGGGGGAAGTGGATGAGAAAAATATAACTGTAAGATGAAATTAACTGACACTGCAACACGTTAAGGTGAACACCTAAACTTCATATGAGATCCCATGCTGGAACAAGTTAGAAAAATTTGAAAGTCAGCAATAAATGGAAAAATAAAACCAAGATGATATTTGAGACGGTGCTCAGAATTATTGGTAAAGATCTTGGATAGTGTGACATCAAAAGATGGATGCTTATAAAAAGGACGAATACAACATGAGAATAGTAACAAGTAGCTCGAAGATATTATAAATGATAGCAAGGTTATACTGGATTAGAGGTTGAGATGTTGGCAACGTAATTATCGGCTAATAAGATTGGGATATACAAGTAGCAAAGGAGAGAAATCTCTCATATGGTAGAATATGAGAAAACTTAATAGTAAGTAAAGGAAGGGATGCAAGTATGACAAAATAGACAGCAAGTGAGTGTTAGTACAATAAGAAATTTATAGCAGAATAAGCCAAGAGAAGGAAAGACTATGATTAGAATTGAATACACGTTGTACAAATTCTACAAGATTGGTTATGCAGCCTATGAATATTGGTATGCTAAGGGTGATATCAAGTGATTACTTGATAAGCAGAATAAGAATTTAGTAACCACAATGCGATTGCAATATTCCGGATACATCAAAGAAAAGTATAAGATGGTTTGAGGAAAAACTATAGAGATATAATTAGTATTGGGGGCAAAAGCCATAGGTGAGTCCTGATATCAACTGAAAGAGGTAAGAGAAAATATAGGGACTGCATAAAGACTAACGTGGAGACATTTAGGTATTTTCTGGGCTGATTTAAGCACCTACACATATTCGTATAAAGATTGCAATAGTATGTGTGGTAAGAGAAGTAAGAGAAAATTAGAGTAAAGGGGCAATAGAAAAGTTTGAGTCAAAAATAGAGAAATGACTCAAGATAGTATGCCTAAAATATTGCCAGTTAGGGTAAAGGAAATTATGAAATGACTTAACCGAGACAATCAGAATAGGCGGGTTACTGGTTACTGGATGACGGTAAGGTTATAAGATGAAGGAAGCTTAACACTAATTGATAACCAACCCAAAAGATCAAGATCAAGAGGTAAAAACAAATGATAGTTAAAGACCTTCAAGTCAAAGTCAGAAAGTTACACATGATGCCGAGGATTCCAGAATACGGATTGTCATAGTAGGGTAAAGAAAGAATATTGGAGTACCAAAATATTACCCTGGTGAAATTTCGATTTACTAGTAGAACTTGGAGTGCGTTATAATGAACTAAAGCGAGTCGACAAACGGAGGAGGTCTATGAACGGCATAATTAACTAAGAGAACACTTGAGAAAATATTGGGAAGCAATTAATGTGATTTTTTTTTTACAGGCTTACCTAGCACTCCACAGAAGTATGATTCCATATGGGTGATTGTAGATAGGCTGACAAAATCAACCCACTTTCTTTCAGTTAGAACTACATATTCAATAGAGGACTATGCGAGGTTATTTATCAAAGAGATAGTAAGACTTCATGGGATTCCCATATCTATTATCTTAGACAGAGGGGCTTAATTTATAGCTAGCTTCTGGAGATCATTTCAGAAGGGATTGGGAACACAAATAAATCTTAGTACAACATTTCACCCTCAGACTAATGGGCAAGCTGAACGCACTATTCAGACGCTAGAAAATATGTTACGGGCCTATATTATTGACTTTAGAGGTACTTGGGATGACCATTTGCCACTTATTGAGTTTGCCTATAATAACAGCTACCATTCTAGCATTCAGATGGCACCGTATGAGGCTTTATATGGCAGGAAGTGCAGGTCACCTATTGGTTGGTTTGATGTTGGTAAGGTTAAGTTAATCGGACCTGATATGATTCAACAAGCTGTTGATAAGGTCAAGCTTATTCGAGAAAGGTTATTAGCAGCCCAGAGTCGACAGAAATCATATGCAGATAATCGACGTCGACCCTTAGAGTTTCAGGTTAGTGATTGGGTGTTTTTGAAGGTGTCACCCATGAAGGGGGTAATGAGATTCGGTAAGAAAGGAAAGCTTAGCCCGCGCTACATTGGCCCTTATCAGGTTACTCATAGAATAGGCAAGGTTGCATATGAGTTGGACCTACCATCTGATTTGGAAGCAGTGCACCCTTTTTTTCATGTGTCGATGCTTCGCAAATGCATTGGTGATCCTTCTAAAGTATTTCCCATGGATGATATCCAGGTGACGGAGGAGCTTTCTTATGAGGAAAACCCTATAGCTATACTTGATCGCCAAGTCAGAAGGTTACGTACTAAGGATGTGGCTTCCGTCAAAGTATTATGGCAAAATAACAATAGAGAAGAGATGACCTGGGAAGCCGAGGAAGAGATGAAGGATAAGTATCCTCACTTGTTTTCTACGCCTACAGGTAATCTAAACCTCTCGATTAATTATATTGATTGACATATGAAACTATTTGTTGTTGCAAAAAAAAAAGAAAAAAAAAAGACTATTCCCCCAAATCTCTTATAAGACTTTATGAGGCGGGTTTAACATTCGAGGACGAATGTTCTAAAGGGGGGAAGAATGTTACATTCCGTATTTTTGCATTTTGGATTATTCGTAAGCTAACGATTATAAATTCAAGGACTTTTAATTTTGAATTTTAAAATGACATGATTCGTTGTAGATGCCAAGTTATATGAATAATTTATGTGTAGTAAAATACATCTCAAGAAGGACTCTTAAGCCAAATCAAAATAGAAGCCATCAAATATGTTTTTCTTAAAGTCACGTTTCGGGTAAGCTGACTTCGGGAGGCCATAACCTCTTTATAATTTGAGAATTTGGGAAAACTCTCAACATGAAAGTTGTAGATAATTGAAATATCTTTCCAACCATAGGTCGTGGGACGAAATGTGATATCGTAGTAATAAGATATAGACGTTTTAAGTCTGACAGGCCAAACTAAATAGTGAATTCGGCCCAACCCAATTCTAATTCGGGTCAGGCCCAATACCTACGAAATTAGATCTGATTTTTTGTAACTATTCCTTCAAACTTTAGACCAACATAATTCTGGAAATTTCCAGAGAGAGAGAGAAAGGGAGTTCTTGAGAGAAATCCCAAATCCGACCAAAATTCAAGTCCCGAAATCCGAAGCTCGTGAAGAGAAAATTGTTGTACGTCGCGTTGGCTTCAATTTGAGCTAGAAATCAGCCAATAAGGAGAAGATTTTATGTGGTGCTGCAAATTTAAGGTAATATTAAAGTCTCCTTTTCATTGTTAACAAGTTTAGTTAGAGTTTTAACGGATTAGAACGGAGAAAATAGTGTTATAAACTAGTTTGGTGATTTGTTGAGAGTTATGGGTTAAAGGGTTGTTTTAGGTAGATTAAATAGATGGAATTATCTTAGTGATGATGTATAATAATGGTTGATATTGTTTTGATGTTGTTGATGAGTTGTTGTTCTTGAATTTGGAGGAAAAAGGTGTATGAAGATTGTGAATGTTCAAACCCGTTTTTGGAATTGAGTAGCTGGTAGTAATTCTGGAATATCTCATTGTGTAGACCTTCGATTTTAGATATTAAACATGTTTTGGAAAGCTAATACACGTACCTACAACTCTTATGTTTATGTATTAGTCTATATCTGCTGTTATTATGTCGAAAACTGAGCATGAATCATAAGACAAATTCTGTCCAGATTCTGGATTGAAAATTCCTTCATGTATAGCTGTTCGTATTTTGATGATATCTCTTTGTAGAAAATGAATTTTGAGTTGATTTCTTTTGCATTGGAAACTTAAGACAGAGATATAAATGTTTCATGAAGGTTATAAAGTCCAGTTTTGCCGTTTTCATTTTCAAAATTTAGATACAACGTGAGGTACTTGACTTTCCGAATTTACTGCTTTGGTAACATGAATAATAAATCTTATTTTGTGTCAATATTTTGGATTGTTGATGTTGGTTGATGATTATATGGCTGGTTTGAAAGTGGGAAAAGTGAGCGGTATAGGGGAGGTGCTGTCCAATTTTTTTTAGAAATAACCTACTAACGATAGACTACGTTTTATTCTTGTCCATAGCTTAATCATAGTGCTTAACGTTTTAATATAGGTTGAGACAATATTGGACAACATATACGTATAAACGCTAAAGGTATGTAAAGTTAACATCTTCTTCTTTTGGCATGATCCATATGAAACGAACGAATGACGTATGCTTAAATTCCAAAGAAACTCGTATTCGTAGATATACTCGGATGGCTACCGTTCTTGATTTTCAAAATTTATATTGTTATGTCTTGACTCATGTGTATGATTCCAGCCATCCTAGTTGGTATAAATCATGTTGTGGTATAATTCATATTTTAGTATAATCCATAATTGATGTGATTCATAATGACTATTGTCTTGGTTTTCAAATGATGGACTATTTTGCTTATTCTATTAAGTCTCCGATAATGATCAAATTTCGCAAGGTTGCTAATGATACCTTATTCGTGCATATTGTTATGGTATTATTCACCGAGTCCTATGATAGGCCGGGTATGTTATCATGTATGGATTCCACTACATTATTCACCGAGTCCCTTCCTAGAGGGCCGGGTACGTGATATGATAATATGATATTATGATGATATGACGATATGATTATGGCACCGAGTCCCATAATGGGCCGGGTACGGTATCAGTGTACACTACTCTATTCACCGAGTCCCTTGCTAGAGGGCCGGGTATGGTATATATATACATATGACGATATATTGATATAATTGTGACACCGAGTCCCATAACGGGCTAGGTACGATATATGATGATATGCATGTCTTCATTTTATAAAACACAGGTACAGTGATTTATTGATTATGATACTTGACTCCTGAATCTTTATTTCAGATGTGATCTCCTTTACGGTATTTTATGCTTTATATACTCAGTACATAGTTCGTACTGACCCCCTTTTGTTCGGGGGGCTGCATTTCATGCCTGCAGGTACAAATACTCATTTTGGAGAGCCGCCAACTTAGGATTCTACTCAACGAGTTTGAAGTGCTCCATTGTCTCGGAGCCCAAACTTTGGGTACTAATCCTTATAATGTATATATTTGTGTATTTAGGGGTACGACGGGGCCCTGTCCCGTCATATGCTATTGTTAATTCTCTTAGAGGTCTGTAGACATATGAGTGGGTTGTATATAGATGTTGTCCGGTGTACTAGTATGACTTATGTTTTTGGACGTTTACATTCAGAATGGAAGCCTTGTCGGCTTACATATTATGTTATCTTATTTTTGACAATTAAGACTCCCCAAGAAATAGGTGATTTTAGTATATATATAAGTAACAGTTTGAGACAACGTGCTACCCATATAAATCCTTTATCATGCTTAATTGCCGATTGACTATAGATAATATGTGTGTATACGAGGGTCCAATTTGGACACTAGTCACGGGGCTAGGTCGTGACATTTCTCTTCTTAGTAATCGACTGAATCTAAACGAATGCTTATAAAAAAAATGTTCTTAAGTGTTTGTTAGCTCCCCTGTTGTAGATATGTTTATAAATTCGAGTTCTAAAATTATTAAAGATTGTCGAATGGATTCTAGTTAATAAAAGAATGCTTATTTACTTGAAAGTTGTATATAAACGCGTTTGTCCATTTGGGGTATCTGAATATTGGATTATGAATTTTCTGGCCCTGAAAAGTTGCTTTGTTGAGACCTCCTAATTGAAAATTTGCTTCACGACTTCATTTTTCTCTTGCAAATGGTATGTTGTAAGACATTGATAGAGGTGTAGTTTAACTTTGCTTTTTATTTAGTAAGCTTAGGGAGTGATCATTGATTACCTATGCAGATTTTCTATTAAATTTTCACTGTCAAGTTGGCTAAATATTTATCATTTTTACTCTCTTCTTTTATTAGGAGATTGTGTTTGTTGTTGTTAGTTTTGATTTCTAATTTTATTTTATTTGTTGGCATTCTTATGCACGTTTAAAAAATCAGATTATCCTTCTCTAATTCTTATCTTTTCTTCTCTTTGCATATGTATTCGGCGCGAACGAATTTGGAGTCTTAAGGCTAGACTCACCCATATGGAGTCTCGAAATGTGACTCGACACTACTTCTCATCCGAGCAAAGAGTCATCACTCCATATTCTTAAGTCACACCCGATAGCAGAAAAAGCAAGCGACATGCTCGGGGTGCCTATGACATCTTCTTTCCTTTCCTTCCTTATTTGCTTAACTTCTTTATGATCTTTGATTTATTGTTTAGTTTGAGATTTATTTCATAAACTTGGGACAATGTTTGGACCCATTAGTAACTTGGAGCTAGTAGTAAAAATGTTAGTTAATCATAGAACACCTTGTTTAACTAAATACATGGTTTAGTAGACCAAATATGATTTTCCAAATACTCCCTTTAACCTTGAAAAAAAAAGATTTTAATGTCTTATTATTTACTCTCATATTTAAATAAGCATGTTTTAAAAAAAGTCAAATTTATTCTTAATCATAGAAGCACTTGATCAAAGATTGATATTCTATCTTATTTAAGTATTAGTACGTTAAATACTTTAGTTATAATATGCAAACAAAATCACATTTTTTGTATATGTTTTGGCTTTCAAAAAATGGTTGAATTAATTTTAGTTCAATACTAAGAGAAGATGGTTGAACTTGCAACTTTGTTTTACATACTCGAACTCATGACAAATAAAAATATATATAAAAAAAGTTTTTGCATTTAGTTGTCCGAATTGCTGCTTTCACTATTTTTAATTATAGGTATTTTTATGTATACTATCTATCTACTTAAGTGAATTTTGGAGCCTAAAATATTTTATTATATGGTGCTTCTTCTAAAACACTTATAATATGTCTTTTGTAAGTTATATTTACACTTATGTCATATTTTTAATTAAGTCTTATATTAACCTAAGTTTGGTCAGTAATCGTTTTTAACGAATCTTAAAGGATGCTTAACCCTTTCCCTTTAGGATAACTAGAACCCTTACCTAGAATCACATAAGTTAAGTAGATCACTAATTGGAGTTCATTTTTAGCATTAAATTAGTTAATTATTTAGGTATCCTAATTTACCTTAAAAATAATTAGGTGGCGACTCCTTAAATTAAATAATTTAGGAATCACCAATATGTTGTACACCGTTTGACCTCGAGTTAAAATGGGGTATAACACTCTTGATGTAAAACTTTGGCATGTAAGTTTGGGACATCTCCATTTTCAGAAATGAAATAGTTTTATTTCCTTCATTCTTCTTCAGATTCTGATTTTGCTGGTGTTTGCCATAAAGCTAAACAAACTAAACTACCCTTTCATATCAATGTCATCAAAATTAAGATTTTTTTTAATCTAATTTACATTGACACTTAGGGACCCTATAAATCTAGCACTTATAATGATTTCAAATATTTTCACTTAGACTTTCCTATTGAGTGTCAAAAGTAATGCTTTTGCTGTTGTTAAAAGTTTTCTATCTATGATTGAAGTGCAGTTTAATGTAGAGGTGAAAAATGATAAGGTCAGACAATACTTTAAAATTGAAAAGGGATTCTTAGTAGGAATCATTCATCAAGTATCTTGTGTTGCTACCCCTCAACAAAATAGGGTTGTTGAGAAGAAACATAGGTAACTTTTGGACATTGCTAAGGTCTCCATTTTTCTTACTAGGAGAATGTATTTTGACTGCTACATATCTTATCAACAGGTTGCCTTCAAAAGTTCTCAAAGGTAAGAGTCCTTATAAGGTATTGTTTGGAGAAACACCAAATTATTTTACTTAAGATATTTTAGGTGTTGACAGTATCAATTCTTCCACAGAGTATCAATTAACCTGGCTAATCCAGCTCCTTGAAGATCTTACTGCACCCATTCCTTTGCCAATCCTGCTTTATTCAGACAGTTATGCAGTCAGGAGTTGTTATCTAGGTTGATCACACTCTCATTTGTTCCTTTTCATCATTAGTTGGTGAATCTCTTTACAAATTCCTTATCTGGGAGTACTCTCTCATTGGCAAGTTGTGGGTCATGACACTTCCATCCACCTTAAGACGGGATGTTGGGTATAAAAGAAACCATTTATCTCAATGAAGAAAAAAAATGAAACAAATTGAGTGGTTTCAGACTTTGGCCAGCTAAAATCTCAATGTACAAAATCCAAATACGCAATTTTAGATAGGGTACCCTTTTTTTTAAGAATCTTCCAGAATTGTTTAGGTGTGCAAATAGGGTTAGACAGCGGGTAGGTTTGTTACAAAGTATTTTTTTCGTATATAATGATTGAAGGAATACACAGAAAATTCCACAAAGTTTCTTTAATTCGTTTCTTTCATGTTATTACCTATCGTAGGATCTCCATCTTCATCCCGCAGCGAAGAAAGAGGAGCAAAAATAATTAATAGGTTGTCCTTTTTTAATCTAGTAGTTCTGCAATTAACAACAGGTATTCGTGCTAAGCTAATAAATGTATGACATTTTTTATATATATATATATAATCTTTTATTTACTTGACCACACAATTGATTAATATGTATTTATTTGTGATTCCTTAGGTCAAACTATTTCATTCGATGTGAGAGAATATTTTCATTTAAATTTCTATTCATGCATTTATGATTTTTAATTTATTATTAGTAGAATTTTAAATAAAATAAACTCCTTTGGTTAAATTAAAGGAATGCAGGCCTTGAGGAATATAAGGAATCACCAAAAGAATATTCAGTGTCATCTCTTTTGGAATTCATAATATTGATTATAACAAACATATATGGACAAAAATTATTTCGAAAAAGACATCTTTCTTTATGATTATCGCTTCAAAAGAATTGATTAACTGGGCGGATCTAAACAGATAAAAAATGAAAAAAAAAAATACTTAGCAGAAGGAGATAAGTGAATTAAAACATTTATGTAGTGATTAGGCTATATTTACATCAGGTTATAAAAAACAGAGAAAAGTATACTAGAAGTAGATATTGAGACTTCATTTATTTAGAGATTTTAATCTAAATGATTTAGGTATTAGGTCATTAAATTATTTTTTATATTAAAATTTATTCACTTATTTGTTTTGAATTTGTTTAAATATCTTGAACAAAATCTTGATATCATTAAGATATAATTTTGTGGATAACTTTTATTATCACTCTACCCATAACTACTAGCTACCAGCCTACCACCACCAACCACGGCTGCCATCAATGATAGCAATTGTCATTATCAATCGCACTATTGTCAGTTGTTGTCACACCAAACATCTCTGTCATTATAATTATGTCCACTTTCACATTGTCGTCACCATTGCCGCCCCCTCTGCCATCACTATCACTCAGTGCGACCAATCTTTACTATCAAATACCAATCACCTCAACTATCTCAAATACTGCCGTCAACTACCACCAACACCATCGTCAATCATCACACAATCTTCAGTCATCATCACAACACCACCAACTACTAACTTCAACTAACTCCGCAATTACAATCACTATCATTATTATCAACTCTAACCATTGCATCGGTCATTACAACACCAATCAACACCATCATCACTACAAATCATCTCCATCATCAGTGGCCGCTGAAAAGAGGGAAATAGCAAGGGCAGGTACGGCTTTAAGGAAAGGCTAAAATTTTGGAGTTTTGCTCAATTGGAAAATATTGAAGTTTAGTGAAAAAGAAGAATTATAAGGGGAAAAAAGAATTATCTTTTTAACAGTAACAATATTTTGAAAATTTTAATTAAATATTCAAAAAATATATCCTTTAAAGTAAATTTTATATCTAGATAAATAATTTATTTTTTATTTAAACTATTTAGAACTTTAAGGCTTTAAAATTAATTAAGGATATATCTTAAATAAATCATTTCCTTATCTAAACAGCGGAAAATGGTCAAAATGCTTTTGAACTAAGTGAAGCTGAATAAAAATATCTTCAGTTAATAGTTTGATCTAAAAAATGTTCTTGACATTAATAATTTTGTCCGAAAATATCCTTACCTCTAATAGTTTGTTCAAAAAAAGTCCCTATTGTTATATAATGGTCAAGAAATGTTCTTTTCCTCGTAAGTACTCTCTTTAATCCATATTAAAGTGAATTGTTGGGTCTACCCCTTGAAAAAAATATTTAAGGACATAAACTAAAGATTATTTTTCACTATTACCCTTTTGATTATTCCCATATTATTTTGTTAGAAAATGTAAAGTAATTAAGAACCTCATTAAAAAGAAGAGTAAATATGGGTCTTTTAACAGCAAAACCAATGTAGGATAAAATACTAGGAAGAACCTCACACAACAGATTTATCAACTTAATGCATACAATTAGGAATGGGTCTGGAAGGAGAGTAGAGAGGTTGTATCCCAATACCCACGCCAAACTAGATAGAGTAACCTAAATTATATCTCCTTGCACTTGCCATTTAAGGCCCCAAGGCGCACACCCCTACCAAAACTGACCATATAGATACCCTTGTTAAAAGCACCTGACCATCAACTTTCTGCTTTATGAAACGACATCACTCACCAAAAAGTCCTAGTCATCCCCATCACTGCTCGTCTGAGATTCATCTATGCCATACATAACTTCATCTACCTCATCATCCTCACTATCAATCATCTGGCGCTCGAGTGTTGATGCTGGACCTTTCTTATTATCAGCCTTCTCGATCTGATAAAAGTAAGAATAGATAAGGGTTCATGCAAAAAAATGTAATAGACTAAGTTTCTTTAACTACTGAAGTAACCAACCTGTGCCATAACGAGTTGCAAACGGCCAGATAACTGCAATAATGAGTTAAGGGCTACCACCTTTGACTTGGTAAGCTGAAGAAACAAAAACGATTGAAGTGCTTAATACCTTTCAAAGTTTTTCAGTCTCTAACAATAGAGCAATAGTGAGTTTTATGTCATCATGAACAAATAAGAAAATCAACAACTACTGAGAGACAACTAATTATGGTGACAAATTCTTCAAAACAGTAAGAAAACAGGAGTTGCTCAGTCCCATTGTTCCGGAAGCCAGAGCTCAATTGGAGATTCAATTCTTTGGAAACTGACACAAAAAATGTGACACCTACAAAGCATAATAACATGATGGTGAGATTTAGTACACTAATTCATTGCAGCTCCATAGAAATGAATATGCCTACTAACAGACATTAGTGACAGTACTTCATCAAAGGAGTTTAAAAAGTTAAAGCATAATAGGAAATTGACTAACCCTCAAGATATGTTAAATTAACCAATTTTAATCAGATATTGACTTCAGTTACCAAACAAATGAGAATCCAAACTAATGAATATTG
The DNA here is from genome assembly GCF_947179165.1 of Solanum dulcamara. Lineage (NCBI taxonomy): Eukaryota > Viridiplantae > Streptophyta > Magnoliopsida > Solanales > Solanaceae > Solanum > Solanum dulcamara. The sequence continues at coordinate 1,347,901 of NC_077244.1, read as the reverse complement.
GAATGGAACAGGTCCAAATGAAACGGAATGGATTATTTATATAGGCGACCCCAACTAATCTCGGATTAAGCTATCAAACATATGATGCGTACTGTGAAATGACTCCCATTTTCCTTTGATTTTTTGACCATTTTCTAACTTGTTAGGTGATCAAACTTCAATAAAGTCTCATGACTGCTAATCTTCTTGTAGTCTTCTACGAAGTAAATTCAGTTGCAAACTTTACAAGTCTGGAATGATAAATGTGATTGTCCACCCAATGAGCCCCAGCTTAGCTACTCAAGGTCCACTACAATGCACTTCAGATGACTCCACCAACCACCCCTGCGGAGTAAGGAGGGAGCTTTTTAAGATGACTGCAAATATGAGTCTTCCACGTAGGTTACAAAATGTAGGTAAAATAATCAATTTACAAAAGCACTTTCTCCATAAATCAATATAGAAAATCTGGTCCTTGCAACAAATAGGCACGTTTTCCGTACTAAAACAAACTGTAGTAACCAGGAAAAAAAAACTCCATAAGAAAGCGTGTTACATCATACATGAACTCTTTGTTTACATGGATACACCGATGGGTAACATGGGTGTGAGCAGTTTTTGTTTTTTAAGTAATGGGTGGTGTCTAGGCTGGCTGGTAAGTAGGGGTAGAGTGTTGCCTTCCCTTGCTGCTTGTATATCTGCATATGTTGTATATTGTGTTTCGATTATTACGCTATTGTTTCTGTCTTGTTGTGTATTTTGCTGGTGGTATTGTTTCTGTCTTGTAGGCTTTACACTGTTTAGTATCAACTGTTATGATTTCTTCATGTCTTCTTTTTTTACTTGAATCTGATACACTTGAGCAGAAGGTCTTTCGGAAATAGCATCTCTACCTTCACGAGGTAGTGGTAAGGTCTGCGTACACTCTACCCTCCCCATACCCACTTAGTGGATTTCACTGGGTATGTTGTTGTTGTTGTCTAGGCTGGCTGGTACACTCACTATACCACAAGGTACCTACTACTTCCCATCACCTGTAGAGGTATCAGGCCAATTTGTCCATCCCGGAATGAAATCACTTAGTGGGTGCTTGGACATAAATTGGTTGATATTTGGAAAGAAAAAAAAAAGAGATTTGAAATTAAGTTGAAAAGGAAATTGAAAGTTGAAGTTGTGTTTGAACATGAAAGCATAGTTGAAGCCTTGTGCGGGGGAACTTGAAAAACCTAAATATAACTCCTAAAACCTATTTTCCAAGCTTCAAGTTTCATATTTCAAGTTTGAAGTTGAAATAATGAGCAAGTTAGATAGATAAACAAATAGTTATTTGAAGTCACCTCCAAATATTATGTCAATTTTTTGAAAGCAAATCTATGAAAAAAAATTACTTCCAAGTATTTGCCTCTACTAGAATTTGAACCCAGTAACCAAGGTTTGCACCCACTTGCTTGATTCATAGGTCACACCCTAGTAAACCCAAGTGACCATGATCATGCTGTTCCTCATCTATACATCAATGGCTCAATCCAATACGTATCCCAAGCTCTGTAATATAGATAAGGAACACCATAATCCTACGATTAAAACAATTTTTACCACAGCCATGACATTCAAAGTTGCTTGGACTCCGATCGGATGTCTGATACGGGTGTGGATATAGAGGTCGGATCCTTCATGATCTAAAATGTAAGACTTCGAGGTATGGATCCCGGTACGGATATGGGTGTGGGATTCAGCTAAAAATAATTCAAATATCTAAGAATAGAGTTATATGTCTAAATTATGAGACATTATATGGAAAAAAATAAGGAATTTCGAGGAGAAAATTTTAAATTTAATGAGAATCCCAGAAGGAGATATAAGGAAAAAAAAAACTAACATTGAAATTTCTATATACAAGGTATTTCATTTCTTCAATTTCACCTTAGCCTTTGTTTTGATTACAGAAATCATTGTATATGTCCCAAATTTCTCCGTCGATTTTGGTCAAAGTACCCAATATTGATTGACTAGATCCGGTACATATCCCATACCCACACCCACGTCATGTTGACACGGGCCTGGCACCGAAAGTGAAGAGTCCGAGCAACTTAGTCATAGGCTGCCTTTACACAGAATAACCAATATTTTTGTATAGATGTGTTGATACTACGAATTTGGGAATGGAACGGTCGTCAGCCTCCCAATGAAAGATTAGTTATTAGTTTTTTCCTTGACAAACTTTTTTTCACAACTCAACATAGCTATGAAACCTTTCTCGATTTTGTTGCTTCTCGCTTCTTCAACTAAAGCGACCGCTTCCTTCAACTCGTTTCGCTTTTCAGTCAAAACGCGGCATACCCTCGCCTCACTTCGTTCCTTTAAGCGATGAAGCACTCGCTTCTAACAACGTTGCCTCCTCCATAACATAACACGCAGCAACACTCATCACATTAACTTGGGAAACCCAAAGGAAGTAATTTACCAAAAAGATCAATCAGAAACAAGACAACAGAAAACATGAAAACATCGACAACTTGGCAACCCTAAAGTAATCCCATAATTTCACAGCAACAGTAGCATTGTAGCAGCATATCCTACCTTGTTCATGGAATCCAGAAGGGGCGTCAGTTGTTCCTGTGATGTAACAAATTCATTGTGGTTCACCAATATACAACATATCCATGGAAGAACATGTGTTCCCAAGCTTGATCTGTAAAAAGGAAAATACATGCAAAACCAAATGAGAATCATCATATGCACAAAGATTTAGCCATCAATAACTAAATGGTGTCTCCAACTGGCGAACAATTCATTCTGCCAATCAAAGCAAGAACTAGCCCTTTTGAAGAGTTACAGGAGTGCAAAATTCTAATATGAATCTTCAAATCCACATCTTAAATTACCACTTCATCCTAGTGTTTCATGATGTCCATAAAGAAAAATTAGCTATTTTTAGAGAGTTTCAGGAGGATTACCTTTTTTCCAATATGAATTGCGGAATCTTAACCCAACCAAGAAAACCCCGAGACAGGTGCAAACTGTTCAAAACTGAGTGAATATTAGGCCTACCCATCAACTCGTCTTCACTTAAACACCAGGCTTTTGCCAGTGCCGAGTTCAAGCCCGTGATGGGCGCCTAACTACACATCACGTGCTGCACACTTACCACCAGATCAAAGCCCTGAGGCTATTTGTTGGTAGTACTTCCAAGTAGTTTAAAAACTTCCACTTCTATCTCAAATTCAAATGATTTATGTCCAAGAACATTCAGTGGAATTAGTTTCAACACCAAGAATTGAACCAGGCAATTCTTTTAGGGACTCAATTCAAAAAAGAGTACCAAGTTTCGTAATGCATGCAAGTGAGATAATTTTCTTTTCAACATAGATGCATCTCTTTTTGGAAGACATCTCCCTGTTTTTTGTTCCATTCTCAAGTCCCATAACTTATGAAGACTTGTTTCTGTAGTCAATCAATTTGTTAACCCACCACCAAGCCATTTTTCCCCATTTATTAGATAAAGAAGATCACCAAGATTTCACAATCCGCTGCCGAATTTATTCCCATTCCAAAAGCTCGGATGAAATCAATATTGATATACCGTTTCAACCATCAATACCGATTCAATCCGAGCTCTTATTGAGAATGCTCATTCAATGAGTATTTTCAATATGCATGTAACTTGTTTTGAATTTCTCTTTATTTTATATAAGCCCTTTTGTTAAGGTTATTTTAGATTTGTGTCCACTGCAGTACTCTAACTCTCTTATAGTGTATTACATTACATGAAACGTAGTTCATGATGTCCCTTTCTTTTCTCCCTAAAGTGGGGGTATGCAGTGCATCTCCACTCTTAAGGTACAATATGTTGTCAGAAGGTGCCATCTCCTTAAAGGGTTTGAAGATCCCACCTGGACTGCCATGCAGCAACCAAGGCTTTCAAAAAGTTGTAAGCATCATGCGGTTCCATGGATAAAACAGCTGCCTTCATCTGTGTAATACAGTTAAAAAACAAATTATTCCAGATATTGTAACATAAAAAGTGACCAAATCAGACCCAAAAGTATCCTCAGTATTTCAAGAGATACGGACCTTCTTTTGTGGTGCACTAGCATCAACACTTATTCTCTTCAAAATCTTAGCATCAAGACTTAAGGTAGGCGAGAGATCATAGTCACTGCTAATTATACCCAAGGATCTTAACTGGTCCTCCATGCAAATTGTGACCTCATCTTCTCCTTGTTTACCAATGACATCTGTAAATAGCAATAAAGAAAAAGGATCCATGTTCAGAACTAAGCATTTAGGTGACATCTTTATTGTATTTTGGAGACAAAAGGATAAACACAGAAAAGTAATAGAGACAATGTTCTAACAGTCCTTAAAATCATGACGAGAGAACTATAGTTAGTGACGGAAAACTTGCCGAGTTCTTCTAACAAAATCTCATCTTAGGTCACATAATTTACTCTTCACTAGTGGTAAAGTACTGATGAAAAGAGAAGAAAGTTCCTCTCACACATTTGAGTTGAACAATAAAATATTCAGCGCAAAAGCACTATAGTCAGATCATGGATCACGAGTCTCAAAATGACGATTAACCCGAATAAAGCAGGGACCTGGAAGCAGTAGAGAATCTCAAATGAATTCTGTTAGCTTCAACCTACAATTCCAGCATGGAGTAAATAGTTTTATCAGCAGTTCTAGTCTACTAAGATTTTTCCTTTTAAGGAATTCAACCATACACTACCCACAAAGGTAGGGGTATATTGTTGTTGTTTGGAATTCAACCTACAATTCAGGTATGGAATTAACCAGTTATAGACTTATATCAGCAGTTCTAGTCTATCAGATTCTTCCTCTTAGGGACTGGAAATGAGATTTGAAATCAAGATATGCAACCACCACATGTTTGAAAAAGGTGTTAACATATTGCACAGACACGCAAAAAAAAAGTGTGCCAACAAAACCAAGAAATCACATTGGGGCAATTTAGGTGATACCTTTGCTAACTGTGGGCTTATTTCCAGTCTCCAAGCCACCCTGATCAAGAATCATAGGCAAAGGAAGTAACGCACCCTCTGCATTTGCACGATCGAGAGCAGTAACTGTTGAATGCAAAAAGAAATGTTAGGACACACCTGTGTCAATTTCAAATTGAGCATCGGATTTAAATCTCTGTGATTCTTAACCTTTAAACTGAAAGCAAATATCACTTTTTCCGTCCTTCCTAAAGAAATAGATAGTCGAAAAGGTAAACATGTTGCAATTACCACTTGTTAATGCAACTCCGAAACACTGTCTCGGTAAAATTATGCTGAAACATCTCAAGCATCACCTCGTACAGTCATACTTATGCATATTAACGCCAAAACCACACACATGGTTTGAAGATTACACAAAGGAGATATTAAATGTACATAATGGCACAGGATGACAGTCATCTCAAGGCTTTAAACAATTTTCTTTTGCAAGTAATATGGCATAAGATTGTATTAGATTGGCGCTAAGAATACAAAAAGGGACTAGAAACAAGAACGTAGTGGTGTATTGGACCTACTTTCATCCTAGACATTTTCAACTAATAAAATTTAGACGGGCCAATCAAAAGGATACATTGGGCTCCTCCACATATGGGGCCATAGATTAGGAGGTTAAAATTCTAATCTGGAAAATAAGTTAAGAGAGGAAAGAACAGGTGGAAATTAGCCATGTGGAAAGAAATGAAAAATGCATGAAAATTTGGAAGGGAACAACATATTTGCTGATATAAGAGCATAAGATTCCCAAAACATTTAAATCGCCATGCCAAATCTGTCAATGTCAATTCATACCTATTTAACGCGGTTTGATTATCAAATACGGGGTTCGCTAATTACATGTTTTGACATTGAAATTAAAGAAGACAGGGGAGGCAAGTGCAAAGGAAGGAGAGAGAATGTTACCCTGACTCTTGGTGTTGGATGCTTGGTTAGATTTGCGAGATTGACTGAAGGGAAGAAGGATCCCGTCAAGTGAACTTTTTAATCTGATATCCTCCCCAGGCTGCACCATAACTTTTTCAAATGATGGTTTTATCAACAAGCCATATGCAACAAACATATGGCCGGAACCAGATGTGCCGATAGATTGCAATTTTGCTGAAAAAATACTATGCACAGCTTCTTTATGTTTCTTCAGTATTTTCTCATCTAAAGATGTGCATATCTTTGTGGGCTTCTTATTGTGCAATTCCTCAAAGCTCTTTCCATGCCAAAAGTAGCAAACACCAAATTCTGAAATGGCCAAAACACCTAAGCCTGCATCATTTTCAGCTCCAGATTTAATGTTGCAGCTATCCAAAAAGACAGCAGGGTGATCCATTGCAAGCAAGCAGCATGCTGATTTCTTTTTGCTACCATCTAACTTCCAAACTGCTACATGTCGGTCACCAACAGCAGAAGAAAGAACATGTCTCCCATCTTCAGAGAAGACCATACACCGGACAGACCTCTAATACAAAAAGGGGAAAAGAAATAAGGTGACCCAAGGATTGTAATAGAAGTATTCAGCAGTCTGTATTAACTTCACTTAACCACGAAGAAAAGGCATCAAAAGCTAAGCATATGAAAAATAAAAGGAAAAATCATAACACTCACAGGGTGGCCTGAAAATTTCTGGAGCTTTTTGTCATCCAAGCAATTGAAAATTTTCAACTGAGAAGTTGCTATTGCTAATATTTTCCCATCTGGCTAGACATAAGCCACAAGAGGAAACCAAATTAAGCATAGAACGTTGGTTTCTACAAGAAAACGACTACAGGAATGCTAACACAAGATAGAGGAGGAAGGAGGACATAACTGGAGCAATTACGTGTATCTAGAACATATACTGATCTAAATATGACACTAGAAGAATCTTGATAACTCTTAGCTCAGGGAATCTTGTATCATTGTTGGGAGTACTCCATTTTGCATTAAAGAAAGGATGAGGGATAAAAGATGAACTATCGCGATTAATCGCCTTTTGCGCATGCATAAAGTTGTCTCCTTGTTTCATATGCCACTCAATGACCACTCTTTCAGTTACTAATACAGATTGACTAAAACACAAGATAATTGAAGTGTAGCCGTCAACAAAGACAATGAACATTTACAGTTACAAACCTGATGAAATGGATAAAGATGATATTGCTTTAGTGGAAGCTTTAAACTTATGCAGTAAATTCCCCGACATGGAGTCAATTTTGCAAACTAGTCCATCAGCACCAGCAGTGTAAATGAACGAGCCATGTGAAGGGAATGAGATGGCGTTGACACCGCTGCTCATTGACATACAAAATTTCAATAAAAGCAGGGGAGATATGTCATATCATCATCTTACTATATGATAATGTCCCATAAAATAATATAGAAAAATGCACCTTTGAACTGTGAGAATGGTAAATGTAAAAAGAACAGAGACAAGCTCCAAGATGGAGACAGTACGAGTGGCATGGTCTACAGGTCATTACTACCTCATAGAGTAACGTGTACCACAAAGAGCCCTGCTTTACTTTTACAACTTTCGGATACAAAAACACTGAGCAACTAATGACAACCAGGAAAAAACAAGAGCAAAACGTGGAGTTAAAAATATTTTTTTTAATTTTTTTGTTGACAACAGTGTTATTAAAAGCGAAAAGTGCAAAAAAGCTCTAAGGTTTGTTGGGGCTTTAAGCGCAATAAAGTGTGGGCTTTATTGAGAAAAGGCACAAATGGAGAAGACGTACAAATATATATATATATATATATATATATATATATATATATATATATATATATATATATATATATATAGTCCATGACTAATAATTATAAGCATGAATAACAAATATATGGACAAAGAAATTGATTGTTTTTACAATAAAGTGAAATATCAATGGTTTAGCGTCATGTCTTAGGAAATGCTCATTCACAAGGAAATGTATGTCTTAAAACCTTGATGAAAACATTGAAACGCACATTAAGCAAGGCAAAGCGATCAACGCATTTTGAACCTCGCTTCAAGGCTTAAGCGCGCTTTAAGCACGCCTTTGATCACACTGGTTGACAAGGGTACCTGCAAGCACAGGGTAAACCCTGCTCTTGTGCAATAGCTTGCAAACGACATAAGAGGGGTAAACCGCACTAGGCAAGCCCCATACGATGAGCTTGACCCAGATTGCCAATCCCCTTTTGTGTCACAAGCAGTGATTTCAAACTTAAGACCTTCATTATGGAAGTCCCAAGCCAAACCATCCGAGCCATTCCGAAGGGTGGGGTTAAAAATTATTTTCATCACAAATAGCACAACTGACAAAAGATCATCCAAAATCCCCCTTCTTCAAAGTTGGACATATGTGCTAGACATCAAACTCTGGGCCTCTATATTTATACTTGCCGAATTGCAATCTAAAGCTATTTTACATTTTCTTCATAATGCTTTGATTTATATAACTGATAGATTATATGTTCATTGTCCAGCACATAGTATGCAGGAATACACATAAAAGAAAGCTTCACAGTAAATATACCATTCTTACTGTAAGTCTAAGATAATTTTAGTTATGAGTTTTGCGAAGAACTCACCCAGGATGGCAATCACTAAATCTCCATTTCAGATGACCTGCAGATACATCTAGAGCCAAAACATCACCACCTCCTGTACCTAACACCAATAATGAAGTTCCAAGCTTCCTCTTTTTCTGACAAACCAGTAAAATAGTTCTAGTTAAAAAAGAGTTGAACTATATTAATTCCTTTTTCTTCTTACATGGAATTTTACCTTTCTGTCACATGATAACCACTTCATGCAAGTATATTCCATTAAAAGATGACCTCCTGGCTTAGTAAACAAGCTTTCTGTCTCCATTGACACAATATCTGCAAACTCGGTCTGTACCTGACCCTTCACAGTATCCCATATCTGAAATAAAGTTGTTCAAATGATATAGTTATGAATATAGAAAAAATCCAATAAAATTCCAAATGATAAGAGGACTATACCTTGATACGGCCATCACCAGAACTTATAGCAAAGAAGTCCAACGAAGGACTAAAACAAGTCCAAATATCCCTTATGTTTGCTGTGTCCATTGCTGGAGGGGGTCTGAAAAGAAACTTCGGGTAAACACTGGAGCTTCAGGTGGCGGAGAAGGTAGAGCTGTTGGAAGGGAGGTGGCCGCTGAAAAGAGGGAAATAGCAAGGGCAGGTGCGGCTTTAAGGGAAGGCTAAATCTCTTAGTGTTGTTGCTATTCTTCGCCGGTATGGAGTTCGCTACTCGTCGAGGGCTGCTGGCCAGCGAGGGATACGGCGGCGTTGGTTGCTGCCAGTTGCAGCTGTTGCTTCGCGCCTTCGCTGCTCGCCGTTGCTGCAGTCGCTGCTGGTTGGAGCTGCTATGGTTGCTCGCTGCAGCTGAAGGTAGCTGCTGGTTGCAACAGCGTCTAGGAGAAGAAGAGACGGAGAGGGTGTTGGAGGCTGCTGCGTTCGCCGTTGCAGCTGTGCGTGTTGTTGCTGACGCCACCGGAGGTTGCTGCTGCAGTGGTTTGCTGGTAGAGGGGAGGCGGACTGTTGATGGATGAGCAACGAAGAAGATGGTGGTGGTGGTGCGTGAGAGGTTGACGTACTGAGAGAAGAGGGAGGTGCGGTGGTGGAGAGAAAATGGAGGCGGCGGCGGTTTAGAGAGAGAGTGAGGTCTTTGATGGTCGATGAAAAAATCAAAATACTAGTTGGGGTTTAGGGTGCGAAACGAATAAGAATAAATCAAAAGAACGTATGAGATTGAAATTGAGATTTAAAAAATAGACTATATTGAATTCGATTAGATTAGAATTATAATTAATAATAAGTTATTTGATTAAAATTTTAATAAATTGAATTAAAAGGACTATGTTTAAAATAAAATAGAGAAAAAAAATTGAATAAATTGTTATCTAAATAATAATTATAATATATATATTGAATAAGTAAAATCATAAATTTTATCAAATAATAGTATTTTTATACATGAAGTAATTACTTATATATATACTATGCAAATATATGTGTATATATATAATATAGGTATGTATATAGTATGTACTAAAATTGAGCTACAATTAATATAGTTTACTAAAAATATATTATAAATTTAATTAAGTAATAAATTTATAAATATATGTATATAAGACGTATTAAAATAGATATGTAATATGTGCATGTTAATATGAATAAATAAATTATAAAATAAACTTAATTAAGAAAATATTTTTTTTATATAAAGAAAATACACACACATACAAAATATATACTCAATAGATACGTAGAAATATTCAAACATATGAAACTAGTTATTTAAAAAATAAAAAAATAAAGATAATAATTATAATATTAATAAATAGCAAAAACTATTATAAATTATGAATATCAAAATATACGATTTAATAGATAAAAATAAATATATATTTTATTTATTTATTTAATAAAGAAATAATTTTAAGAAAAATATTTATCTATTAAGATAGTGATTCGAAAAGTAATTATAGGCCGGTCAAAATTGGGCGTCAACAATCGTTCTTTTTTATTTGATTTCAAATTTAATTCCAGCTGTCTCATATTTAAAATAAATTAATTTTGGATGGATATCAAAATAGATGAAGAAAACCAAATAAAACATAAAAAAAATATTTTTAAAAATATATATGTAATTTTTTTTAAATAAATAAAAGTAAAAGATAAGAAATTAATGAAATACAAAAAAAAACGTTTAAAGTGAGGAGGGAAATAAATATTTTGCAAAGAAAGAAATGAAAACATATGCTGGTTTTAATATCAATAATTACATCTACTAACTAATTATAAAATGATCAATTAAAAAAGGACATGTGTCCGATTTGTTTGCTCGTCACTTGACTTCAAGAGAGTGTGCACACTCTTTATGTCAAATCATCATTTAAGAAGTATTTATTCCATTTCAAAATAATTTAGGGGTACTAGGATCCTAATTAAATTAAGGTATGTCGTTGGAATTTCGGTTATAGTTTAAAAGGTACTTATGTCTTATCCCTTTAAACAATAAAACATATCATGCTAGAAGCAAGGGACAAAAAAGGACTACTAAGATAATGTGGAATAGAGAAAAAGCCCCAAAGTGTGTTCTCATGGCCGTTAAAACCAACGGAATAAATCATCGTCTAAGTATGAATTATTAATACACTTTAGTCTAAATATAACAGAGTCCTTGAGACAAATTGAACAAACTGTTGTTGATCTCATGTTTCATTTTAAAAATGTAAAGACAGTCAAAGTCTATCGTAAAAGCGGAAATAAGTTCAGAACCATCAAGTGAAGCCACCTCATCTTCTTTCGATGATATCTCATACCATTATTCACCATCACCACTTAAATTGTTTCGAATATCTGATTGAAGGAAATTAGATCGGGCCACCATGTGGGTTTGTAAGACCTCGAAAGTTGAAAAGTCGGGCAAGAAAAAATATTGCAGAAAAGGGTTATTGGTGCAGGTCTTACGAGCAAACCTACGAGCCGTAGGAAGTCTTACAGATCGTAGAAATGCAACTTTATCAATTACTTTAAGGATGTGCTTCATCATAATTATTTTAATATATATTAAAATTCAAACATTTTAATATTAATCCAAAGAAAACAATATCTAAGGGGTGTAACCAATGAAAGAGACTTGAAAATGAAAAAGAATTCTACACATGCCAAAGATGAAAGGAGCAGTTCAACAGTTGAGAGGTAGTTAATGACCAACTTTTTACACTTTAGGTATTAAAAAAAAAAAACTTGTAGTATAAAAAATACTGCAGTTTAAGAAAAAAAAAACTGTTTTTTTTTCTTTATTTAGAAAAAAACAGTTAACCATACAAAATATTTTTTTTTTAAAGAAATGAAGTAAAACAAGGCTTTTTCTCTCTCTGACTTTCTTTCTTCTTTCTCTTGCATTTCTCTTTCTCTCTCATCATTTTTGAGCTAAACTGAGATCGCACTAATTCGATCCAATATACATTAGAAATTGAAATACTTTGACCTTTTCATATTCAGTTTTCTTTTTCTTTCTTATTTTTTGGTTCTTTTTGGTAAATTTTGTTTATTGTTTAAAAAGGTCAACTTTGTTGGTAAAAAATGTTTTTTTTCCTACTGTTTTGATCGGTTGAGCAGAAAAATTTGAGGGGTTTTCTGGGTTTTTGCTATATTGTAATTGGGTGAAGGAATTTTTATTTTTTTATTTTATTTTGGAGCTGAATTTAGGGATTTGGGGGTTTGAGAATATTCTTGAAATTCCATCTTTTAAAAGATTTTGATTTGTTCTTAAGCAAGTTTTTGTTTTATTTTTTCTGGGTTTTTGTTGTTTCATGTTGTAATTTGGTGAATATATTTTATTTTAGTTTTTTTTAGTTGAAGTAAGGGGCTTTGAGAGTTTTGAACGTGTTCTTTGAAAATCCATCTTTTCTAGGATTTTGATGTGGTTCTGAAGCAACTTTTTCTGGGTTTTTGTTTTTCCATGTTGTAATTTGGTGAGTATTTTAGTTTTTTTTTGTAGTTGAAGTAAAGGGTATTGAGGATTTGAAAATTCTTGAAATTCCAGTTTTTGTTTGTTGAATGATTTCTGTAAGGAGTGGGGATGTAAGAAAGGGGTTAGTTTAAACATTTGGTGTTGAAACAGAGATGAAGCAGACTAAGCTTGAAGAAGGAGAGGCTTGTGATGATTCTACCGTTGACCCTGATATTGCACTCTCATATATTGTATGTTTTTTTTCCCTTCCTATTCCTTCCTTTTCCTTATTTACTTTCCAAGATTACATTTTTATTAATCAATGTTACATAGGGATATATGTCAGTAGAAAATGTACAGAATTTCTAATACTTGTGTAATAGTTTTCTGAGATGAGCTTAAATGGAGCGACATGGTCAGTGAGGATTCATTAAGACGTAGTTGTTGTTGCAGCAACAGTATTAGAATATATAGGTTGCAGATAAGCTAGAGTATTGCTTGTTGACCCTGATATTGCACTCTCCTATATTGTATGTTTTCTATCCTTCCTTTTTCTTGTTTACTTTCCAAGATTACATTTTTATAAGTCAATGTTACATAGGGATATATTGTCGGTAGAAAATGTTGAGAGAACATCTAATACTTGTGTAACAGTTGTCTAAGATGAACTTAAATGGAGCGACATGGTCAGTGAGGATTCATTAAGGCGTAGTTGTTGTTGAAGCAACAGTAGTAGAATATATAGGTTCGGTGAAGCTAGAGTATAGCTTGTTGACCCTGATATTGCATCTCCGATATTATATGTTTTTTGTCCTTCCTTTTTCTTGTTTACTTTCCAAGATACATTTTTATTAGTCAATGTTACATAGGGATATATCTCGGTAGAAAATGTAGAGAGAACTTCTAATACCCGTGTAACAGTTGTCTGAGATAAGCTTAAATGGAGCGACATGGTCAGTGAGTAACAGTTGTCTGAGATGAGCTTAAATGGAGCGACATGGTCAGTGAGGATTCATTAAGGCGTAGTTGTCGCAGCAACAGTAGTAGAATATATAGGTTCGGTGAAGATAGAGTATATCTTGTTGACCCTGATATTGCACTCTCCTATATTGTATGTTTTTTGTCCTTCCTTTTCTTGTTTACTTTCCAAGATTACATTTTTATTAGTCAATGACACATAGGGATATATGTCTGTAGAAAATGTAGAGAAAACTTCTAATACTTGTGTAACAGTTGTCTGAGATGAGCTTAAATGGAGAGACATGGTCCGTGAGGATTCATTAAGGCTTAGTTGTTGTTGCAGCAGTAGTAGTAGAACACATAGGTTGCGGCGAAGCTAGAGTATTGCTTGTTGACCCTGATATTGCACTGCCCTATATTGTATGTTTTTTGTCCTTCCTTTTTCTTTTTTACTTTCCAAGATTACATTTTTATTAGTCAATGTTACATAGCGATATATGTCCATAGAAGATGTAGAGAGAACTTCTTATACTTGTGTAAAGTTGTCTGAAATGAGCTTAAATGGATATGGTCATTGAGGAATCATTAAGGCGTAGTTGTTGTTGCAGCAGTAGTAGTAGATTAAATAGGCTGCGGTGGAGCTAGAGTATAACTTGCTTGTTTGGTCGAATCCAGTAGCTTTGTCCAAATCCTATATTTGTCTTAAAAAAATCTATTGAATATGTGCAAATTATTAATTTAGAAATCTAGTAACTTAAGAACTAGAATCCCGAAGCTATAAGCTTCAAATCCTAGCTCTGCCTAACATAGGGAACCAGGCAAGGGTAGAAGTGGGAATTGAACCCATATGGATTGTGTGATAGATTTCAAGCAGTAACACTAGACTATAAGTGTTGGTTAACGTTACATTTTCTTACTTTAAACTAAGATTTGATCTTCAACTTCTTACTTATAATCAATCATAAACTTTGCCTCACTCCCGAACTTGATGAGTCCACCTCATGATACTTTTCATGAATCCTTTGCTCATTTAACAGTAGACTCTGGTGCCTATGTTGTTTCTTGCTTGTACCATAATAAATTGTAATTTGTTTAGTTTATATTGTTATTTGCTTCTTCTTGATTTTTCTGCTTTGCTAATATTTTACTCTACTCTCAATCAAGCTATAAACTTTGTCATCACCAAGTTTATGCTTTTAGTATCAATTTTGTGATTTACCTTACCAAAAAGTATCATTCTGCATTTTATTCTCGCGTCATCTTAGCTTTGTCACTTTTATCCTCAACTGGCTGTCATGTTGAAACTGATTAATAAAACTGGCTGTTGCAACAGCCAGTTTCATACAATTGTATTATGCGCTTTCCAGTTTCTCACATAGCTGTTCTCTTATTCTTTTCAAGGATGAGAAACTCCAAGATGTTTTGGGACATTTTCAAAAGGATTTTGAGGATGGAGTTTCATCTGAGAACTTGGGTATTACAATGGCATATCCTTAGAATCAGAAGTTCGCGATGATGTGCCTCGAATTAATGACTATCAATTTGTATGTGTTGCAGGGTCAAAATTTGGTGGATACGGTTCATTTTTACCTACATATCAGCGCTCACCTTCTTGGACTTGTACAAAGACTCCACCAGATGCCTACAACAATAACATAGCAAAATCACCGAGCAATTTGCGCCCAGAGGTAGCTACTGTTGAGAATATAATTAAGTAAATAAAAGTGTGCTCTCTATAATAGCTTAAGCCTTTAAATGAGATGGTCACACACTTCCACGTGGTATCAAAGCCGATAGAGGTCCTGGGATCGAATCTCACTACCACCTATTATCAAAAGAATTTCCACGTGCTTGGCCCATGAAAAAAGAGAATCAACCTGCACGTAAGGGAACATGTTGAAAATAATTAAGTAAATAAAAGGGTGCTCTGTCTAACAGCTTAAGCTTTTAGATGGGATAGTCACATACTTCAACTACCTTCTAATGAAGTTGTGTTTTATTAACAAGTATAATTGCTTTCCTCACATTGATTTCTACTTTGACTAAGCAATATGCATCATCTTGTTATGCAGGGTGGTCGTCGACCCTCATCAGCCTCCTCATCCACTTCTCTATCAGGAAGGCCCCTAGCATCTTCTGCCTATTCGTCAACAATAGTACCTGCACTGAAGGCTCCAGCAGCTAATGGGAAAGCAAATTCAGCTCTGCAACCTGTGCAGGATGAAGACTCCACTTCAAGAAGTGAACTAGTCAAGAAGCCAACAAATCTCTCAGACAAGAAAGCTCCCAAGTTGCATACTAGAGTTGGTATTGCAAATTTGTCAACCCAAAAGAAAGCTGAAATCTACAGCGGGCTTGGCCTTGATGTCTCTCCATCATCATCACTGGATGATAGTCCAATACACAGTGAGGGCTTATCCCATGACCTTAAGGATTCCCGATATGAATCTCCGACAAGTATACTTCAGGTAAATGCTCTCACCCCTCTCGTAAAAGCATCAAATGTTTATCTATATTTCTTCATTTTTTTGGTCAACTTGACCTTGGGTTCTGCATTTTTTTCCGTCCATGTGTTGAGGCAGATAATGACCTCATATCCAATGCATGATGGGCTATTGTTGTCCCCGCTTTCGGATGATTTGATTTGCTTGACTGAAAAAGGAAAGCTACAGGGGAAATGTGGATCTGAATATATGATCCAGGAAAGACTAGAAACTTCTGTTGCCTTAGTAAATGGAACTCATTATGCAAATAGGGAAGCTTCGGAAGCTAGGAAATGGAAATCGTATGATAAAGATGTCTTAGGAACTGGCTATGGCAATGACAATCAAAATGGTAGCGCAGTGCAATCAAAGGAGGTTGATGTAAATGTTATCACCTGTGAAGAACTTGTTTCTGAGGCATTAAAGCTCCCTCTTTTATCTAAACCAAACCATAATGTTGCTGATCCTCCAAAAGATGCTGATGGAATAATTGACTGTCCAAGAACAGCCATTAAGGATAGGGCGACAGAATGCTCATCCTATAAAGCTGGTTTACAGGAAAGTCATTCACCAGAAATGCTGAAGGTTCCTGATGCTGTAGGTAATAACAGTTTGGTTGAACATAACAGCTTGATAAAGAAAAGAGTTAATGCTGGAAAAACTGAGAAGCCATGTTCATCTGGGGAGTATCCGATATTTGCTTCTAATGGACCAACTTCCCTTGATGCTTTGCATGCCAGCCAAGACAACCGGGATCATAATGTACAAGCTATCGATTCCGGTGGGAAGACAAGATATGGATCAAAAGGTTCGTCAAGTGGAACTAAACAAGACGGCTCACAATCTTTCAACTACGTCATGATGAACCATCAGGAGAACCCGAATTGTAGAAGCTCAAGTGGTACTTCTCGTTCACTGGATGAAAATTGCCATCAACACTCAGGCATTCCAAATAGTTTAGTTGTTGAGAAGAGGAGACACAAAAATAAAGAGAAGAAAATTTCTCTTGACAACCACTCTGATGGAGGAGGTATTCATTTTTAGTAGTCACATTTTGAACTTGCCGCAATCGTGAAATTCTGGTATTTATATATATTTTCTGTATGGGATGTTTGACAGGTACAAAGGATGCAAATACAAGGAACATAAGTGAGGTGGAATTAGATGTATCTTCTAAAAAAATTAAGCGAGATGATGCACATGATGACGAAAACCAGACCTTTTGCCCTGTTGTTGAAAAACCTGAATGGAGGTCAAACAGTGGTTTGTCATATAGCGTGTCAGGGATGATTCGAGATAAATGTAAAAACAGGAACTCAGAGGATGATTCAAAGAAAGACTTGGTTTCAGCAAAGAACCCAGAAGCCCATATTTCAGATGTGTCGATGCATAAGGGCAAGTGTGACAATAATGATTCTTTGACAAAGAGAAAAGGGAGAGAATTTCGAGATTCCTTGACATGTAATCCCCAAGATTCTGTGGAAAAAATATGTGATGACATCTGCAGAAAGGAAAAGATAGCAAGGGTCTCCAAGTCTGACCGGAAGGACACTAGCGCAAGCAAAGGTAGTGCTGGAAAAGGTCAAGTTAAAAAGGAACAGCGGGCTGGGCAAGATCTGGATAGCACTCTATCTTTGCAGAGTGTAAAAGCTGCAGATTCTTCAAAAAAGGATCTATGCAATTCGCAACCTTTTGTTGCTGCCTCTTCAGCCTTTGCCACTTCTAGTCCCAAGAGGTCTTCTGCTGGTGAAAATGATGGGTTCTCCAATGAATCCAGTATGGTTAAGAACGATAATGCCTGCAATGGCAAGAGTTATGATCTATTATCTGAAGCTGATTTAGAGGAGAAAGATGTCCATCGCAAATCAGGTACAGAAGTCGAAGCAAAGACCACGGTTTCTGGTTATGCAACGAAACAGGATACCGATGTAAATGCAGATCCATTACGTCAAGCTAGTCAATATGCTTGCAAGACTGGAAACTCAGACCAAGGCTCTGATAAGGAGAGAAAGAATGACCATCAGTTTCAGAATAGTGGGTCTGTCTCAAATAGGAAAAGAGGTTCCTCATCACGGCGTAAAGAGAAGAATTGGGCTCCAAAATCTGATTCTGACCAACGTAAGACCAAAGATACTGATATCTTAAATTTATCTTCAGATCAAATGCCATTAGATAAAGAGAAGACGGCACCAGGAAAAAACAAGTCTCAGGAGAAATCTGTTGTTGGTTCAGATAGATTAAAAAAGAGTTCTCAGAATGATCCTTCCGGAAAATTATTGGACAAAAATGTTAAAGGAGATAATCAATCAAGATTTGTTCATCGTGATGATGCAGAAGTTCGATCGGATGTTGTGTCCCGCCTGGATAAAAGGCAGGCTACACTACCGGAGCGAGATGATCAGAGATCATCTAAGAAGGTCGTTTCCAACAAAAGTGAGCAGATTGACGTCTCTTCCAAGTCTCCTTTAACAAGAGATCAGAATGAGACAGCTGTATTTAAAGAGCCAGTTCCTGGATCTGAAAGGGAAAATGGTGATGCTTTTGAAAGGGAAAGGTCAAATGCTTCAAGACAGAGTAAAAAAGCTAAAAGCCACCATGGAAACCTACCTAATAATACTGCCAATAAGGTCAGGGATCAAGATGTTCCCAGTCCAGTTCGGAAGGATTCATCAAGTCAAGCTGCTACAAATGCCATAAAAGAAGCCACAAACCTTAAACATCTGGCCGATCGTCTCAAGGTTAAAAGAATTTACACTTATGTCCAAAGAAAGGAGGGGACAAAATATGGTGGATATATTTCATTATTTGTTTCATTTATAAATTTATTTATGTTGGCATAACTTTGGCTATTTGTTTCAGAATTCTGGATCAAGCGAAAGTACGGGTATCTATTTCCAAGCGGCATTAAAGTTTCTTCATGGCGCCTCCTTACTAGAATTAGACAGCTCCAAGCATGGTGAACAGAACCAGTCAAGGAGAATCTATAGCAGCACTGCAAAGCTCTGCCAGTGAGTTCTCCTCTTAATTTGAACTTGGTTCATTCATTGAGATGACATGCAAAACACTGTTGCAAGCATGAATATATTGTGATAAAAAAGATTGTAGAGTAGGTATTATTCCTTACATGCCTAAGTGCTTCGGTCTGAGATACGTCTACAGCATTACTCGATGGAATCGTCCATGTACATCTCCCATTAAAGACCTAGTCTGGCGAAGTGTGAAGTGTCTCAGCAATGACTCTCTTAGCAAATAGCATGCTGTTTAAATAGCAAATCATTCATTTGACTTGCTATTCTTTTACGCCTTCCATTTCAATTTGTTTGTCCTGCTTTCCTTTTTAGTCCGTTTAAAAAAAAATGTCTCTTTCCTTTTTTGGAAAACTCTTTGATTTCAACTTTCCACGTGGCATGTTTAAGACCACATGATTAAAGGACATTTTGGTGCATTCTGCATATCTTTAGTTTAAGACCACAAGATTCAAAAGTCTTCTTTATTTTCTTAAACTCCGTGGCAAGTCAAAACCAGACAAACAAATTGAAATGGAGGGAGTATAATTTTGAGTCTTCATTTGACTTAAAGATTGAAGTTTCAAAAATTACAAAATTTTCCTTGACACTATGTTTTCCCATTCTTTACATTTATGAAGGATCTAAGAATAATTAAAGATTTGGATTTTCTTGAATCCACACTAGCTGTAAAAATTGGTGGATATGTTGGTGGTTGTACTGTATCAGCTACTTTATAAGTGTTGAACTTGTTAGCATATTCTTCTCTTGTTGATAAAACAACTTTAGCAGCAGATATAACAGTACAATTTTAATGCTATGAAAAAAAATCTAATCCATAGTTGTGTGTTTCAGTTTATATTCAGTCAGCTCATATAATTTTTGGATGCAATTTCCTTCACCGATGTCATGTATTATGAAAAACTTTGTGACCTAATCTACAACAACATACCTGATGTAATCCCACAAAGTGGGGTACGCAAACCTTACCCCACCTTGGAAGTAGAGAGGCTATTCCTATAGATCCTCGGCTCTTTGTGACCTAATCTATTCTTCTGAATATGATTAGTGCTTTTCAAGGTGTCTGCGCGGCCAAAGTTTATGGCGCTTTTGTACTCAATCAGAAGAGCGAATTTCATTGGGTAGTACTTTTCGAACATGTGGAATGTATGCTACTTATGGATAATCGTGTATAGTTTGTTGTATTTTCTATGTCAGTTGTTACAATGCAATGAAAAACTTGACGTACCATCTGAAATTTCAATAAGGATGTAATGTTTATTGTTCGTCCTTCTTATGTTCATAGGTTTTGTGGTCATGAATATGAGAAATTGAGAGACATGGCAGCTGCCGCACTTGCCTATAAATGCATGGAGGTCGCATACATGCGAGTAATTTATTCTTCACAGTCTGATGCAAACAGATACAGAAATGAGTTACAAACAGCTCTACAAATTTTTCCTCCAGGTAATCTGGATTGAGATGCCTGGGAAATCTACATTTCATATCTCGGTGCTTCTTAGGCCACTATAACTTTCGATATTACTAATCTGCTCTTTGATGGTTACTCACTCAATGAACATGTCAAATGATTTCTTGGTTTACTCCATAATCATCATGTGTACGTATTGGCTAATGCATTTTTGCACTTCTGTCCTACTAGTCAGGGTATTACGGCATATGTGAAAATTAGTGATATCCACTGTTGTTGAACAGAATTGCTCAGGGAAGAAAGCATTAGTATAAAATATGAGTACTGGAAATAGTTAAACTAGTTAGCGTGTGTTACAACCATATTTCTCTAATGATGATGAGCTGCGTTGGACTGTTCTTCTTAATGGCTATTACTCTTACCGAAGGGGAGCGTTGGCGTAATTGGTAAAGTTGTTTTCATGTGACCAGGATCACGGGTTTGAGCTGTGGAAACAGCCTCTTGCAGAAATGTAGGGTAAGGCCACGTATAATAGATTCTTGTGGTCCGGCCCTTCCCTGTATCCCACGCATAGCGGGGCCTTGTGCACCAGGCTGTCCCATTTTTAATTTTTTTTTGGTTATTACTCTTACCAGACTCATTATTATATAATAGGTGAGTCTCCTTTCTCTTCTGTCTCTGATGTTGACAATTTGAACAATCCAACAATAGTAGACAAGGCTGCATCGGCAAAAGTTGTTGGTTCTCCTCAAGTAGCTGGAACTCATGTTATCTCGGCAAGAAATGGTTCTAGCTTCACGCGTCTAATCAACTTGGTAAGTACACATATTTTAATGATAAACCAACACACCAATTAAAGCAATATTTTGTGATAATTAACACCGTGATTAGATAGAATAATTGCCTAAAGAATGGTTTGGCAAAATTAGCTGTTTAAACCGACATTCATTAGGCTTCATCATCTTTCTTCCAAGAGATTGAACTTTGTTTTTCTGTCCCCTTAATTGTTATCTACCATTTTATTTGGGTAAAGGACATAACAAAAGGCTTACTTGTCAAAACCTTTATCCATAAATATCCGTTAAGAACTCAGTTTCTAGGTTCTGAATTTTTGATAGTTTGACTATGCAATTTTGTTTCAATTTTCTAACATCTTGTAGTTTTGTTATTTTACAGGCACAAGAAGTTAATTTTGCGATGGAGGCCTCCAGGAAATCACGTGTTGCTTTTGCAGCTGTTTATCCAGGGCCGGGAGATTCACAATGTAAAGAGGGTGCATTATCCGTTAAGAAAGCCCTTGATTTCAACTTCCAGGATGTGGATGGATTATTGCGTCTTGTGCGGGTCGCCATGGAAGCTATCAGCCATTAGAGTGCTAGCTGTTGTTGAAATTGTCCACATCTTTGAATATAGTTTTCTACCTGCTCTCCATTACTGTCAGTTGAGCAAGTAAAAAAGAGGATCGGTTGATTTTGCTATACCATCTCCCAAAGTTTTATCTTCTCAATGCTCCTGTACAGCTGTACAGTAATACCTTTACTGTTTGTAAGATATATTAGCAGAGGGGAGTCTTGGAGTAAGGGTAAAGTTGTCTCTATGTGACATGAACTGGGTTCGAGCGGAGGAATCAACCACTGATAAGCATCAGGGCAGGCTGCCTACAACATACCCCTTGGAGAGCGGTCCTTCTCCGGACCCTGTGTGAACGTGGGATGCTTCATACACCGGGCTGTCAGAAATTCACATCATTCAGTGGCTCGTTACTTGTCCTGTTGACTTGGTAAGATGAGCATCAGTAGTGTGTCTTTGTTTAACTTCTGGTTTTGCCTCGTCTAATCTGTAGGCAGTTGACCGCTTCCGCACCCCCCTCTGTGGTGCTTAATTTCCTCAGGGGTCCAACTCTTAGACCAGATTACTTTTTCACAGGTACATAAGAAACCGAGATAGCTTGTTGGTTTTGACACAGAGAAAAGATGTCGGGAGTTTACTTTAAGGAAAGTGCAGAAGTACAATGTAACCAATATATCTGCTTCACATGGATTTTGGATTGTCGATTAGAGGACCAGGAGTTACTATACCTTACCCCTGTAAGTCGATTGCCCACAGCTGAGTTCTATTAGCAAAGCTAGAAAGATATTTGCCTAATATGTCTTGGTTTCGGTTGCAACTCTACTTTTTGCAGATAGGGGTGTTGCATAATGAGATCTCCCATTGCTACTTGGCTACTTGCAGTTTCACCTATTCATTTGGTTAGAACTCCACTATTTCTTCTTTCATGGGAGTTTATTTCAAAGAAAAGAAGGGATATTAACTTAAATAGCCGCCAAAAAAAGTAGTGAACAGACGTATAATATCTGTATAATTAGTATATAAAAAGGGCAGCCCGGTGCACTAAGGCTCCCGCTATGCGCAGGGTCCGGGGAAGGGCCTGACCACAAGGGTCTATTGTACGCAGCCTTACCTTGCATTTCTGCCAGAGGCTGTTTCCAAGGCTTGAACCCGTGACCTCCTGGTCACATGGCAGCCCGGTGCACTAATATGTGTATATTGGCTAGCGGCTTTGTTAGCCGAGTGGCCAAATGTGTAACTTCCCCATAACATAATGATCCTCTTTATCTTGCAACATACTCTGATCTATCTATTGTTTTTCACTTATTGAATGACATTACAGGGAGTTGAAAACTGCAACAAAAGCAGCTTGCAAGAGATGCATACTATGCTAAGTTTTTATAATATTGCACATGGACCCCTAAGGACGGAGCTAGAGAGATAGCTATGTGTTCGGCAGAACCCAGCAGCTTTGGTGAAAACCTTGTATTTGTACAAAGAATTCTCTGGATAGTATAAATAATTCATCTAGAACCAGCATACTGCTGCTTGTAGAATTTAGAATCCATAAACTCAAATTTCTGGCTCGCCTCTGCTGACAGACGGACTTAAATGGAGCAACGTGGGAATAAAGATTCATAAGCAGACTCCAACTTGCTTTGGATCGAGGCGAAGCACTAGTAGTTGTTCTAGTTGTACAGAAGACAGTTGATTAACAGATAAGAAGTCTTTTGTAATACATATTGATGTACGTTAATAAGATTTATTTGACTTGTAAAGGGGAAAATAAAGGAATTTGTTTCAATAGAATATTTTCAAAGAGTTTAGAAGATGTAGCATGTCTCTATCATAAACTTGGAATGAAGTGCTGAAATTTTGTATAGATGGTGTTTTCACTGCAAAGTCTTTGTAAATCAAAGATGGCATCTATAAAATATAGATGGCGAGGGCATATACGCGCCCTTTTTTAAAATGAGGGATACATAAGTTCTAAATCACTAAGTTAAGGGTATATTTGCCCCTTTATGTGTAGCATTCTTACTACATATTATCATGTTCCTTTCTAGTTTAGAGGTAAAGTCCAGACAGACTTGAATACGTCGTGGGTTTGGTAGAACCAAGAGTTTCAAAGTCGAATTACACTGATCTACTAATCGCCAAGAAGTAAGTGAGGAGGAAGCAAAGTTGTCTACAAACCTTTGTTTCCCCACCCTGTTGTTGTAATAAACAACTTGTCGCTATTTTGATTCAAAAGGTAACCATTAGTTCCTGACTTTCTCTGTTTCCACAATCATAGCCACTTGTGATTTTGATAACTCCATCCATAATGACTTGAATTAGACAATACATTTCACAACTCCACTCTTCTGCTTAGAACCTCATCACGTCTAAATTCTGAATCCACTACTGCTTAGATAAAAAATAACAATAAAAAGACAGACTAGATTTTGGTGAGTGAAGAGTCCAGTGCTAAGAAAAAACAATCAATTGTAAATGTTGGCATTACTGCAACCACCAAAGCATAAGACTTGCACAAAGATCCTGATTCCACAAATAAGAACATAGGGGAATACATAATGATACTGCCAAGAAGTCTAGTCATATCTAAAACTGCAGAAAAAAAATTCCTATTCATCGGGGCAAGGAGCAGTGATCATCAACCTGAAACTGCAAACTCATTGCCTTCTGAGGCTTAAGGACTCTTTTTTGACGTACAGTTAAGCTACAACCAAGAAACTAGCAGTACTTATTCGAGGTATTGTCAGGCATAGTCTATGTCAACCAGGCCAGGTATGAGATAGTGCCTCAAGCAATGTACTTGTACGTGTTCGTATTCTCCAGGTCTCTTTCCAAGTAGTCTCGAGTGATAAGATCTTCGATCCTCTTTTTGATTGCTTTGACATCAGGCTACATGGGTAAAAATTCTAGAATCAGACTGAGACAAAGCTAGTAAATGAAATGTCCAATGTGGAGCTAATGATTTCAAATTTGGATTTTGGGCATTACCAATGAAGCTACAACAACATACCCAGTGTAATCCACAAGTGGGTCTGGGGAGAGTAGGATGTAAGCAGACCTTACCTCTACCTTTGTAGGGCAGAGAGGTTGTTTCCGCTAGACCCCCGGCTCAAAAAAAGCAGAAAAGTAAAAGAAAGAAAAAGAGGCAACAAAATAATAATGTACAAAACAAGTGTAGCAACAAATATTAATACACATTAGAGAAAAAGTAACTATACGATACCTATATTATAGTACTAGAAGTACGACAATACTCGACAACCTACTATGCTTAGATATCCAAAATGGTTGAAAAATTGTGGTATACCTTGAACATTTTGCTCAACTGCTCAACACACTCCAAAATTAGCTGTTGATGAGTTAGAACTTTCTTGGCCTACATTATACGCACCAGACAGTCATCAATTGCATAACGTCTGTCCTTGCCGACTTCCTCAACCATTTTCTTCCTATCGTCAACAGGAGGCAAAGGGACCTGAAAGGTACAAACAAGTCTTGTTGCTAAAGTATAAATTCCAAGTATACCTTTATAAAAAGCATCACTGTGGAGTAACATGAAGTTCTAAAGTATCTATACCCGAATCCTCCTCATTTTGTCCGTGAACTGGGAGTTGAACTCAAAATGATCAGTTGATGAAACAGTTCTACTGCTGGGCTCCTTGTTAAGAATTTTGTACTTGGCACATGACACGGATGCCAGCACTCTGACTAAGTCATCATCGGCCAAATTTAACTGAGTCTTGATGTCAGAGTAACTCCATTTATCAGAAGCATTAAACAGTATTAGAGCAGCAGACTGAAAAAGAGGAAAAACATTAATCTAACAGCATATTGCAATAGAAATACTTGACAAATTGATCACCTGATAAGTTCCCAGAATCAATTCAATAGTTTTCTGCTCAAACTTCCCGTTAACGTTACATTGTCCCAATGAAAATATCCATGTCAATTTCCTGTGTTTCGTCTTTTTCTGATAAAATTCCTTGAAGGATTCCACACCCTTTGCCTGAGACAAATGGATGACAAAACCGAATAGCTCAGAAACAACAACAACAACATACCCAGTATAGTCCCACAAAGTGAGGTCTGGGAGGGTAGAGTGTATGCAAACCTTACCCCTACCTCGAAGATAGAGAGGCTGTTTCCAATAGACCCTCGGCTCAAGAAAAAACAGCCCAAAAAGAAGTAATGGAAGTGAAAGAATAACATAACAGTTTGAGCAGTAACTACAACAAAATAATTCGATAATCCAAGTACAAGAAACAACATATAGTAACAGAAATTGAAGGACAAGAAACTACAGGAGCAATACTGTGACTACTACTAGTATGAATGGATAGCGAGAGAAGCACATCTTACCATTTCCACAGGGAGATTCAGATCACAAGATTTATAACTAGGCCAGAATCCAGTTGTAAGAACCGTGACAGTCATATCGATTCCAGGGTTGTTGCTGATATATTCCTGAAAGCGAGTCTGATTTTCCTTCACCAATGACAAATCTGTCACCTGTTTTACATTTTCCAACCATACGTTCTTAGATATTTCAAAGGACGGGAAGAGACAAAAACTTTAGAAGTTCATTAAACTATCCTCACCATTCCCTCCATCTTGGATGTAAACTGTCCACCACACTGCTGCTTTAGCTTTGATAAGATAAGCCTTTCATGTTCTTCATTGGCGCTTTTGTCAAAAAGCAATCGTCGAGAAAGCTTCTTCCTGTCAGTCATCAAGACAATTAGCATACCAAATGGTTAAAGAAGTAACAGGCAACTCAAAAGATTTTATCAAAAGAACTGCTGGAGGTAGATTTAAACCTGTAGAACTCCGCAAACACATCTTTTTCGCTGATGTATGTAACAAGCTTGACCACCTACACAAAAAGTAAACCAATTTGACAGTGTTAGAGAAAGAAAATGAAATTTGACTACCAAATTGAAGAGGGATGTAAATTTTGTGCATACCTTATCCAATGTATCCTCAATAACATTGTCACTGAGTTGTTCACTCCCTCCTTTTTTAAGGGTATTATCACAATAAGAAGCAAGGAGCTCCGCAGTTGAAGAGCCGCAACACTTTTGTTACAGAAGACCTCAAATGCCTCTTTCAGGGCCTACAAAAGTCAAGAGTTTATACATCAGTGAGTAGGGGAATGCGTGAAGATGATGCTTGAGTCCTTCTATATTCACACTTTTCCTTGTAAGAGTTACATTTATCTTTGTGGAACTCATATGTATACTTTACCATATCACATCTAACTGTTTTCTTTACATGGTATTAGAGTCTGAGAGTTATCAAAAGCAAAAAGCGCAAAAAAGCTCTAAGGTCCATTGGGGATTTAAGCGCAGAGCGCAAATAAAGTGTGGGCTTTAATGAAAAAAGGCACAAAGAGAGGAAAAAATACGAATAGATATGTTTAGTCCAAGACTAATAATTTATAAGCATGAATGAGAAATATATGTTGTTGTTGTTGAAGTTGAATGACAAATATATGAACAAAGAAATTGAAAAGTAATTACGATAAAGTGAAATGTCAATTGTTTAGTGTCGTTTCTTCAGAAGAGGTTCATTAGCAAGGAAAAGTATGCCTTAGAACCTTGATGACGACACTGAAGCACACATTAAGCGAGGCGAAGTACTCAACACGTTTTGAGCCTCGCTTTAGGGCTTAAGCGCGCCTTTGATAACACTCAGTCAGGTCCATCCCAATTTATGATTTATGATGTTGGGCGCCCATATTAAATTGTCCACACTCCAGATGTCCACTCTTGGGCGTGAGGTTGGGTGTAAAGTCCTACATCGGTGTGATGAGTTGAATTTTAACTCCTTATACGGACTTGGACAATCCTCCCCTCAAGAGTTGGACTCAAGATCCATTTCTTTACAATAACGTCTCAAGTAATTCATCATAAAAGGGATCAACACACAACAGTTAACAAATGGAATACCTTGTGAAAGATAGAGTTATCAGCAAAACAGCCTTTCACATACACCATATACTTGTCATACAGCTCAAATGCCTTCTTGACAAAGTCCTGAGGGAAGAGATGGGTCCATCATTGAACCAACTAACAATTACATAAAAAAGGACCTCTATTCACAATATAGAAGATAATTTTACCTGCTCCTGTGAACCACCTGAGCTTTCGGTCTGTAGAAGAACATACATATCATCATTTACAAATTACAACACAACACCAATAAATTACAATGCAGAACAAAATTATTTGGAAACCATAAGCATAGCAAGTCGCAAAACCAACTTCAGATATATGTTACTTATTTTGCAAAAGCTTTTTACTCCACTCAGATTCTAGTTTCTCGGGAACTTTGAAAGTTTTCTAAGATAGGGATGCTGATACATATCTAGCTTGTCCTCGTCTTGCTAAAACTCACGTGGACTTTAGACTGGATTTACAGTTTACACAAAAGCATCCCTCACAGTGTTCAGATGAAACACTTTTTTTTCTGAAGCATAAAACTTTATCGAAGAAGAGAAGCTAATGGAAGCTAATAGTAAACGTTGTCAAGTAAAGCACAAATTTCGGTTATCAGATATCAAACCTTGTTATTTGCTGCATCTGCAGCCTGTTGCGCCATAACCATGCCTTCAGCAGCAATGTGCTGCAAATATGTACCATCAGAAATTCACAGTCCCAAATCGGAACAAAAAGAAGAAAAGCATAATCTTAGGTATTGGTTGCTCAGCATATGGTATGGATGATCAAAATGCCTGCTTAAACATCTCTGCTACTAGTTCTATCCCTTTAGGAATTTTGTGGAATAGACTACACATTCGAGATAAATCATCAACCTGTATGATAGGCGGGAGAATGGAGGAATAACACAAAGCAAAACAGCTTCAAATACAATGTAAGATCCATAAAAACAATTAAGCACATAACATTCTACAGAAAAAAAGAAAAGAAAAAGGGGGTGGGGGTGGGGGTTGGTGTTTAATACCTTCTGATCTCTAAGCAAAGCTCGGCATCCAGAATCCTCCTTCTCAAGCAATTGATTGGTATATGTAATCAATACCTGATTTTGCATTTTCTGGCAAAAATGTTGGTCTCAGCTTAGAAATATAAATCCAACCAAAGTAATATAATCAACTGACTCTTACTGAGTAAAAACTAAAACATAATATTTGTGTGTTTGGTTCAAGAAAGAAAAGGTTCCGTAAGTAAAAGAACAGTTAATACTTGGCAAAGAGGAACACATTCATTTGTAAATGAGAACCTTGTCAGGATTTATGTGTAATATGACATAATGTATGTTGAGATGGAAGATGCTACTAGCTTTCGCATGACATAGAAATAATTGTGAAACTCCAAAACTGACCTCCAGAAGTTTTGTCTCACTACTAGAGTGCAGATAATGAGACACTCTATCCTTCTCCTTAATGGCCATTTTACCCCTCCCTTTAGTTGTCCTGAGTCGTTTCTGATTGGTACTCGGTGTTGATTTTTAGAAAATCCTATGAAAAGTTAAGTCTTTGAAAATTTTGAGTTTTCATAAGTTTTAAGTATTAAAAAGTGGTATTTGGGGTCAATCGAAGCTACAGGTCTCGGAACGGAATTTCGTCGATTCCAGCAGCTCCGAAATATCGAAATTGGCTTAGGAGACATTACGGAATCAGTTTTGGAGTTGTAACGAAGTTTTGAGGCCTTGAGTTGAGAATTTGAGGAATTTTAATCCAAGGTTTGACTTTGGTCAACTTTTGGAGTTTCGATGCTCGGAATGGAATTCCGATGCTCCGTTGGATTCGGGAGATGGTTTTTGGTCTAGAAGAAGTGTTGGTTGAATTTTTAGAGGTCCCGAGTCCGTTTTGATATTTTGAAGGCCTAAGTTGGTTTAGTTGCGACTTTTCGAGTTTTGGGTCAACGAGATCTCGAATTCAAATTCTGATGGTTCCATCAGCTCCAGAATGACCAAATTAGGCTAAAATCATGGTTGTCTCAAGTATCGAGGCAATCGATACGAGTTTGGGGAAATTTGTCTCTTTTAACTTTGAAAGTTAGCCTATGGTTGACTTTGGTCAACATTCTTGGAAAATGCACCCGGATGAAAATTCTTACTGCGCGTTTAGTTCCGAAATGTCGATTTTGGTTTAGAACGACCTTTCGTTTGCTTTTCGAGGCTTCCGGTCTAATCTCGAGGCCCGTTGTGGGACGTGGCTTAAAATGACTCTTGGGTGTGGGACCCACTTTCTATCAAAATGATCTCGTATGGGAATTCCGAATGAGCCATTGAGTCCGGAACCTCGAATTTAGTGGGGTCGCATATCTGGTTTATTTTTATCGGATTCCGAACGAATCCCGAGCACCCCATCGGAGATTTTGGATTTTCCAAAATCAGATTCTGCAGCAGTTGGTGCAGTTTTTTTTTTTGGATATTTTCTTCAACTTTAAAACCTCATAACTTGAGTTATAGAGCTTCAAATTGGGTGATTCAAAATGCAAACCTGTGAGATTTTTCGAGTAGAAAGCATTGGAAGCTCAAAAACTGATTTGGAGCTTCGATTCAGGTAAAAATCTTGAATTTATTTGCAGCAGTGTCCATTTTCGGAATGATTTTTTGAAGAACTTTGAAAAGTTATTTCTTGGCCTATATAAACCCGATTTTGGTGATTCAAGGGTCTAAATTCAAGAGAATTTCGTGAGGAATCTCTTGGTGGCTTAGAAACGTGAGGTTAAGCTTCATTTGAGGTAAAAATGCGTGTTTAGTCATTGATTTAGTTGTTTTCGGAGTTGCTTTTTGTTGATTTTTGGTGAATTATAACTTGATCATATGAACTCCGATTTGAATGATTTTTGAGGCTAGACTGGGGTTTTTCATAAGGATCATCGTAGTGTAATTTTTTTGGGTTGGAAGAGTGTCGTTTCTTTGGAATTAGCTGATCTTGATGCTACCATTTTTGGGTCTTTTAGTTGGAATTTATGAATTTTGGTTGCATGCTCGTCTCGCGTAGTTTCCCACCCCGAATTATGTTATAAATATGATTTTTGAGCTTGGGATGATGTTTAGAACCTATTTTTAGGGTCACATCCGGAATTCCGGATGCGGTCCCACATTTTCCGTTTTAGACCCCGAAATTGATCCGTCTCCAAAAATTATGAAATTAGTGTCTAAATGACCGTATCAACGTCGTGGTTCTGTTTTTTATAGCGTGGCAGCGTTCCGAGGCCGTTCGAAAGGGAAAATCCCCAGCACAGTGATTTGAAGCTCGCGTGTTTAGCCTACAAGTAGGCTGCGGTTTACCTTTCTTTAGATTGAGCTGGAATGTGTGAAAGCATGTTGAAATAGTTGGAATTTTGGTTGGTTAGTTTAATTGTATATCTCAGGTGTTAGAATTTATGCTTTAGGCTTGTTATCGGATTTTTCGGGTATTTAGAAGCATGTGTATCTTGTCGTTATTTTTTAGTATTATAAGGAGGTTTGAATGAGCATGTTGTTGATACTGTGGAGTATGTTGGCCTTAGTATAGGATGTAAACTTGCTTTAGATGCCCCGGCGTCGCTCCGGTGGACTTAGATCCTTGTAGAATGGTGTAGCGGGCTAGTGCTTGGTAGTTTGGCCTTAGCTAGGCGTCGCTCTTAAAAATACCCTCATCCATAACTCGGTATAATCGTGTCTTTCGTGATGCGTCGGCAACAATAGATTTCGTGATCGTTGACTTTGGCTCCGGTTCAAGTTTTGGCGGTATATCAGTTTGCAAGCACTCCTCTGCCTGTGTTAGCAAAGAACGGGTGTTAGAACCTATTCCAGTATAATAAAGGAGTACAAGAGTGATTCTCGAGGTGAAAGAGTTGTGAAAATCATTTGTACCTTCAGCATATATTCTGGACAAGAATCTTCAGCGATCCAGGTTGAAGCTTTTCGAGAATAATGACAGGCAGAATCTCGAAGCATTGCCTCTTCAAAGTCATTAACGTAATATTCCATCCTTCCCTTTCCCATCTCAATATACAAATCTATCACATTCTTCAATAAAGCTCTGTCAATCTCCTCACCCTCGCGTTCCTGATCAATCTGATACAAAAAGATACTTCATTAAACCTCATACCTAGCAGATGGAATTATAACACACTGAGTCTAGCGGAAAAAAATTGAAAAAAGACACTTGCCAGTGCTATGACAGCATCTGTAACTCTACCTTTCACGTCATGATAAACCTATTATCAGCAAACACAATGATATAAAGAGACTTCATCATAATAGTAACTCAGAGAAGACAAATATATGAAGAAAACTTAAACAGCAGAATAATCATTCCAAATGCTAACCAGATCCCGGAAGCAACTCAGACCAACTTCATTAAGTGCAGGGTCTTCGGCTCGTTTAATAAAAAACTTGTCAAGATAATGGAAGAACTTTAAAAGCCACTTGACCATAAGTTTATGAGATGCCCATCTTTTCTCAAGCTCCTTCAACAAGAATTCATCGTGCTTCTTGTTCAGAGAAGGAAAAACCTAATGAAGCAACTGGAGACTGGTTACTATTTCGAATAGCATCGCAAAACAATGAGATTGACATAGCCAAAGGTTCTTACAATAGTAAGGATGTAATCTTCAACTGGTTCTTTGTACTTATCGTACAGTTGCTGAGAGTAATCACGAGGTGCTTTCTGAGTACATATGTTATAGATAGTGCTATGCTTCAAATTAAGGAGAAACTTATTAGCTCAGAAAGAAATACAAACTAAGAGGATAAGACAAATAGAAGTACTAATTGGAAAGGACTAATTAAGAAAGAAAGCATGCACTCTAAGTTCAAGGAATGCCAAGGATACGTGTAGAGCATCACATACTCGTCTGAGGTGAATGACTCCGGCTCTCCTTCTATGATTATTTTTAACTTATTAAGTCCCTTCTGAACACACTCCATTCCTTCCTCCAACTCGATACTCTTCTCCTCAGTCTCCTCCATCTTGGAAAATTCTTGTTAACAAGATCTAATGTAACAATTAAAAATCACAAATAAAACGACATTCCATACTAAAAGAAATGCACCAAGTCTGGCTGAAATGTTATATGCTAGTGACGGGGAACATGCAAAAAGCTATTACAATGATCTGATTACAAATAAATATTGAAATAGAACATGTAAACAACTAAAAAAAAGCCCAGTTTTTAGAAGGAGATGCAAAGGCTCGCATATACCCCTTCACCTATCCATAAAAGCATGTAAAACACATAACTTAGCAAAAACGCCTCATCGACTACTAAAAACTAATATGACTGATCAGAGGCAGATTTCAATGGCTAGTCATTTTCCCCCCATATTATCTTTAAACAGAAAAATTAACACCACTTAGCAAATAATAAAACAAGCATTTCAACAATCAAGAGTTATATCCCCAGCATATACCAGCCAAAACCAAGAAACAACATCTAACATCAAAACGACAAGAAGCATAAGATTCCACAAAGTTAATTGGGAAAAAAATATATATTAATTTTCCTCAACATAATTTCCCTTAACTCAAAAATTATTTAGTAGCAAGACAAAATAAAATCCAGATGTAGCAACATAGCTATACAACAATAACAATAACAACATATCCAGTGAAATCCCACAAGTGGGGTCTAGGGAGGTAAAATGTACGCAGACTATCTAGTGGAACAACATGGATATAGATGCAAATCTAGCTGTTCGCAGCAAGTTCAATTGAATCCACTACTTTCGACTCAGTCCATGTATACAAACATACAAAATTAAAAAAAAAACACAAAATTTCAACCAAATATTAGATTCTCAACCCATAATTTCAAAAATACGTTGGGCTCAATTCAATTTTAAATATTAGATTCGCCTGTGGTATTCGAGTAATTGTTAAGGAATAAGCAAAACGAGTTCAACAGAACCCAGTACTTTCGACTCAGACCATACATATAAAAATCACTAACATTTAAACAAATATTTGATTTTGAACTCATAATTTCAAAAATAGAGCAAGTTCAGCACTAATAAAAACTTCAAATCTTAGATCCACCTCGCCTATGATATTCGAGTAAATTGTTAAAGCAAAACAAGTTTAATTTCAACTCAGACCATGCATATAAAAATCACTAAAATTTCAACAAATATTAGATTCTTAACTCATCATTTCAAAAGTACAGAGAGTTCAGTTCTAATAAAAACTTCAAATCCTAGATCCGTCTCTAGCATTCAAGTAATTGTTAAAGCAAAACGAGTACAATTTTGATTCAGACAATGTATATAAAATCACTAAAAATTCAACAAATATTAGATTCTAAACTAGTAACAGTGAGTTCAGTTCTAATAAAAACTTCAATTAGAGAGGGAAATCGTACTGGACCCGGTGCTAACTGGAGCAAATGTGAATGGATTATTTCGAACTGCGAAGAAATTATGACAATGGAGATCGATTGAAGAAGGCAAGTGGAGATGAATAAAACATGAATCCGTGGAATTCGGTTGCATTTTGGTTGAAATTCTAAGAAAAAAACCCTACGGAGAAGATGTGGAATTCCTTCTATTTCTTTTCTTGTCACTGTTTTATTTAAACTCCACATATTAACCAACTTAACTGTCCTGCCTTTTTATTTCTTTGAAGTGAAAATGACCAATATACCCCTCAATTTTTGTGACTTAGAACGGATATATCTATAGTTTATATATCTTGTCAACTAATACATGGTGCATAAAAATATATCTTTATTTTCTTTTCTTTTATATCATTTATTTTAAATCCACGTCAAATGATATAAATTTATACCATCAATCAAACATTATGTAAATCTAATCCCAAATTTAATTCTGGCACATCAGATCTTATTCCGTATACTAAAATGACCCCTAAGATATGAACCAACATTATTATAAAATTAATAACAACATATCTAATCAAATCTCATAAATGAGGTCTGAAGATGATAGAATGTTCGAAAACCTCAGTACTACCTCATGGAGATAGAAACTATGTTTGCACATATTACTAAGCTATGTAATAGTGAACTTTGAAAACAATTTGTTACGTGTTGTGTGAGACATCCTTTTGTGTCACAAAAAAATGAACACCAATCTTACACCTGGATCCATATTTTTATGGGACAAAAGGCTACTTGTGTGAAGCACAGAATAAATATTTTTCTGGACTATGGAACTATGCTTCCAACTTTAAAGCATTAATCGTTCATTATGGTAATAATCACCACTGCCAAAATTGTAGTTGCTCCTTCAGATTAACTAGAAATAAAAACACACACTGAATATAATTTCAAACGAAGGCATTTAAATTATGGCAATATCAAAAGCAGCAAAATACCTACAGTACAGTACCAGAACTAATGAAAAGTAAAATAATTATAACAAGTTACAATGAGGATGAACAATTTGTAAACAATGTAGACAACATCATATCACAAATTGTGACTAAAAGCAAAAAAAACTACTTCACAGCTAGGCGAAATTCGATTCCTTGCATCATCAGAACTGTCAACGAGCTCGAGTTGGAAGGCCACTACCTTGTGCTCACTGCTGGCAGAAAAATCAACTCGACCTATAAATACTCTGATAACCTCCCAACAACATAGATACCAAGTAACTTTGTCGACCAATCTCATTTTTTCTTATCTACTCTCTTGTCGTTCCTCCCTCTCTTTCTAAACTCTCGATTTTCAGAAGGGTACTGCTTCTTGATTAATAGATTACACATTGCTGTTTTCACTGCTTCTGCAGCTGTTGATAATGCATCTTTCTCAATGAACGAACTCCCCTGCAACGTTTGAAGGAGTTGTTCACTACCTGGTAAATCTTTATCTTCTAAGACACGTGCCTCCTGCTCAACAGAGTCCTGGTTGCTCTCGCAGAAACCATCGAGAACCTTCACACGAGCCAAGGGTGCTGAATCGGAAGTACATAGAGTCGATGCACCCATGACCATCCACAATTGATTGGACAAAGAGGCAGCTGCTAAGCTAGTGGGAATAAAAGTCTCCCCAGGAATTGGAATGACCTGCAATTTACATCCAAGGGAAAAGGTTAAACAAATACAAAAAAAAGGATAGCCTGGTGCACTCAGGCTCCCGCTATGCTTGGGGTTTAGGAAAAGGCCACACCACAAGGGTTTATTGTATGCAGCCTTACCCTGCATTTCTGCAAGAGGCTATTTCCACGGCTTGAACCCATGGCCTAAGTCACATGACAACAACTGTACCCATTATGCCAACGCTCCGCTTCCTCCAGCATCGAAAAAAATTATAATATTGTCAAGCAGCATCATATAACATGTCCACTTAATGCTGGCTGTTGATACTTTGAACGATACAAAATCAAAATAATTTTCATGATTCAGAGATGGTAAAGGAACCTACTCTTGCAACATGGAGAGATTTAGCTGAAAGGTTGCAACTCAAAAGCATGACGCCTGCCAAGCTACAATGCAACGAAGAAAGGTATTATGATTCAAGAACAAATTGATACAGCTCTTTATAGGATGAAAAGGCAACATATTGACATAACGAGAGACTTGCCTCTGAATGGCCACCGCAATTAATGATCCACCAGGAGTCGCACAGAGATCAGTGATAGCCAGCAAGCTGTCATCTATTCCTTCTTTTGACTGTAATAGTCCTGTCTTCACAATTGTAGAGAAAATTAAGAACTAAGCTAAACATGAAAGCTCAAATACTGTTTCTCATTTCAACACTAGAAAGGCAGAGGAAGAAAAGAAATGGAACAAAAAAGATAGATCGGGTTCATGCCCTATCCCACAGTCACCACATGCTTGTGGATTGGAATCAGCCAAATCATATATCTAAAGACTTATTTTCAGAGATTCTATCAGCCAATTGGTTGTAATCATGGAGAGAGGAAACCAAATTAAATTTATCAAATATCTCAGTCCAAAAGAGATGAAGCTACCTCTCCAACATGACAGGTATCAAGAAGAGAACCACAAGTGAAGTCCCACAAGCGTACCTGGAAAAAAGAATATAACGGTTGCATGATATTACAACTCCTTATATTATATGCTTCAAAGTAGATAAAAAAAAATGAACATGAAATTATATGCTCATAATTCTTAGTAATTAATTTCATTTAACTAAGCACTTAAAAAAGTTATTTGTAGTTTATGTTTGCCAATTCTGTTTAGAATCGAACTCAAGGGAGTCATTGGTCGATGAAGTGGGAGGAGAATCATGAGAACTCGGGTTTAAATTTCAGCAGAAGCCGGAAAAAAACACCTGGCATTTGGTAGTTTCTAATTAAAAAAAGGTGACAAATTGACCAAGCCCAAGTCAAACCTTTTATTAATTAGGAGATTAGGTTAAATGGGTGTAAAATGTAATTTTTAGAACTTGTTAATCTTTTGTAAAATATAAAAAAGTCCCAAAACAGTTTTCTCTTTCTTTTTCAAATATATTCAAACTTCCTTCTCTTGTCAGTTCTCTCTCCCAACTTTTCAACTTCTCTGGTCTCGCTTTGCTCTCTCTCAAGTAACGGTTTTCTCTTCTTAATCTCCATTTCTTTCTATTTTTTCTTCTCCGTTCATCTCTGTCAATGCTAGGGTTTCGATTTTTAGAGGTAAAATTCTCTTCTTTTCTCCTCATTGTTAGGGCTTTTTTGTTTTTAAAGTGAAAATGGTGATTTAGGTTTAAATAGAAGAAGAGAGCGTTAATTTCACATATTTTGTTGTTGCATGCCCTAATAAATAGTGTATTTGTTGTGGATTTTACATATTTTTGTTGTTGTACTTAAAAAATATTTTGTTGTTGCAGCAACTTAAGAACTTGTGTGATTAAATCATACAGTTTTTGTAACAAGTCATATGAAGTAATGAACAATTGAAGTTTTTGTGACACAACTGCAGAAGCAACATTAAAGTTTCACACAACAATTGCTGAAGTTGCTTTTATGTACTTCTTTGAACAACTAAATTAGTTTGCTTTTTTATTTATGTTGAATGATTGATTAAATTAATTGATGACTTTTTTTTTATTTCATGTGGTGTAGATAAATGGCTCCCAGAAAAAAAGACAACAACTGACGATGCTACTGCTTCTACTACTCCTAATAGAGATATACTAGAAGGAAATTTATGACACAGAGGCAAAAAGAAAAAGAAGCCTCCAAGTATAGCACCAGTAAATTGTCCATACTTGCTGAACAAGTCCATGTCCTTGCTAAGAGTGAGCCAACTCCAAGATCTCAAGAAAAAGCAAAATCAAGGTCACAAGAACAAGAAAAATCAAGATCGAAAAAGTCTATAGAAGGAGGTCAAAGGGATGCTTCTTCTAAGAATGTAGATGTCTCTGTTGATAATGGTGGTGAGGATGTGGAAGGCGGTGAGGAGGATAGAGGAGTTGAATAGGAAGAGAGAACAAAATTCTGACATGATAGACCTATTCTTGAGGAGACGGGGGCACCAGATTCTGCCGAGTTCTCTCCGGTTAAATCTTCAGGTGATGACACCTCACCTATCAAGCTTGTCAGATATTCGGATATACTAGAAGTCTTGGTCACAAATTTGTAATCTGAATATCTGACAAGCTTAATAAATGAGGTGTCATCACCTGAAGATCTGACTGGAGAGAACGCGCAAAATCTGGTGTCCCCGTCCCCTCTGGAATAGGTCTATCATGTCAGAATTTTGTTCTCTCTTCATATCCAGCTCCCCTATCCTCCTCACCACCTTCTACATCCTCACCACCATTATCAACAGAGACATCTACATTCTTAGAAGAAGCGTCCCTTTCACCTTCTTCTTCTATAGACTTTTCCGATCTTAATCTTTCTTCTTGTGACCTTGATTTTTGTTTTTCTTGTGATCTTGATTTTGCTTTTTCTTGAGATCTTGAAGTTGTCTCCCTCTCGGCAAGGACATTGGCATGTTCAGCAAGTGTGGACAATTTACTGGTGCTATTCTTGGAGACTTCCTCTGCTTCTTTTTGCCTGTGTGTCATAAGTCTCCTTCTAGTATATCTATTAGGAGTAGTAGAAGTAGTAGCATCATCAGTCGTTGCCTTTCTTTTTCCAGGAGCTATTTATATGCACCACATGAAATAAAAAAGAAGTCATCAATTAATTTAACCAATCATTAAAAATAAATAGGAAAGGCAAACTACTTTAGTTGTTTAAACAAGTACATAAAATATATTTTTTATTGAAGCAACTGCTGAAGTTGAGAAGCAGCAACTTCAACAATTGTTGCGTGAAACTTCAATTGTTGCTTCAGCAGTTACTGCACTAGTTTCAGCAGTTGCTTCAGAAAAACTTCAGTTGTTGACTTGTTACAGCAACCTCAACAACTGTGTGATTTAACCACACAAGTTCTTAAGTTGCTGCAACAACATATTTTTTAAGTACAACAACCAAGCAACCCACCAAACAACAACAAAAATATGTAAAATCCACAACAATAACAACATATACACTATTTATTAGGGCATGCAACAACAAAATATGCGAAATTCAGGCTCTTCTTCTTCTATTTAAACCTAAATCACCATTTTCACTTTAAAAATAAAAGGCCCTAATAATGAGAAAAGAAGAGAATTTTACCTCTAAAAATCGAAACCCTAGCAGTGACAGGGGAGGACAACGACGGCGACAGAGATGACAAGGATGAACGGAGAAGAAAAAATAGAAATTAAGAAGAGAAGAGAAAACCGTTTCTTGAAAGAGAGCAAAGCGAGACCAGAGAAGTTGGGAGAGAGAACTGACAAGAGAAGGAGTTTGAATATATTAGAAAAAGAAAACTGTTTTGGGACTTTTTTATATTTCACAAAAGATTAACAAGTTTTAAAAATTACATTTTACCTCTAGCATTCCATACAATTGTGTTAATCATTGATGGTATCTGAGGTTATGGAGCCTAGTGTTTGGTCTGCTAGCAGGAGCTGGAATAGTTGTATTTTTTGGAATATGGTGAATACCTCTAGGTGATAGACCTTGCTCGCCAGCTAGCTGGTTCATCTCATCATTCGTGACTTTAGTAGTGATTTTGGATGGTGCAACTGCTCTATTGGACTGTTCAGCAGTCTCTTCTTCACCTTCCAGTTCTACCTCACCTTGAAAGTCGTCGTCATATGCATCCTCCGAATGTATGACACCATACTCATCAGGTTCATTTGCTAAGGTAGGAGTAGTTTGGTCAAGTAGAACAAACTGCGAGCATGTATTAGCAACTACATCATTGGTGGCTGCAGCAGCTTGATGTTGTTTTAGTTCTTTCCTCTTTCTAGCTTCCTTTCTTTTTAGGATCCTAGAGTTGACGGTCTGATTGGAATTACTAGAGTCGAATTGAGAACTTGGAGAATGTCCAGGTCTGAAATTACAGCTCATATTTTGGTCGTTAGCATCCCCCACCATAGGTTGTGTGTCTGGCTTATTTTTTTTCAAAAACTGAGTTGTGTCGGCCTGCAAACCAGCATCAGCCTCTTGTGTTTTAAACTCAAAATTCGCAGCAGAAAGTTGAGTTAAAGAAGCGTAGAAGGCTTGCAGTTGAGGGTTTGATTCTTGCACTTGTTGGGGGCAAGGATTAAGGAGTTGAACACTTGATGCATATCTGAAACTGCAGCCCTTATCTTGTCCATTTCTAGCCCTCTCAGTGTGATCTACATCTAGCCTTTGAGTAGAGGGAAAGGTAGTACTAAGGCCATGCGAATCCACCCTTGTACCAGCTTGTTGAGGCATTTTTTGGGGCTGATTTGGCCCCAAAACAGAGCTAGAAAGCTGTTGTTTCTCAGGCCTCAAATCAGTTCTGGAACTCAAAGGTTGATGCTCACAATTTTGTTCATTTCCAGCCCTCTCAATGTGGTTTACATCATGCTTTTGTTGCTGAAATGAGAGCAGTTTGGAGGCCATAGCTTGCACCCTATTTTCCTTCGAACTTGCACCTGAATTATCAACTAAAACATGCATCTTTTCCTTCGAACTAACAGCTGCAGGCCCACCCAAAACCTGCATATTTTCAACCTGAAATGGAGCTGCATTCTTTACCAGTTTCCTGAGTTGAATTAGCAGCACCAGCAGGTCTGAAACCATGCATTTGAGCAGCCTGTTGAGACCTTTTGGGGGGCTAATTTGCCCCCACAACAAGTCTGAGGGGCTGCTGCTGCTCAGTCCTCAAAGGAGGGCTTGGAATTTGCCTCGGAGAAGTAATAGTAGCTCTTGTGTTCTGATGAGATGCTAATCTATTTTCTCTAGTCGGAGACTGATTTAAGCCTCCCAGTAGTCAAACCAACAACAACCTCACACCCAATGGTCACAGTAGGTTGTTTGGATACAGTCTTTTGAGGGTTAACATAGTCTATTTTTTCAACTTGTTCGGAAGAGCAACTCTGGTCAGTAATATCTTTATCAATCTGAATCATATTGTTAGCTTGTAGAGAAGAGGTAGCAGAGGCTCTAGGTCAACCAGAAGGTTCTCATGCAAAACATGAGACAAAACCCCCCCTTTGGACACCCCATCCTGCAAGTTAGTAGGTTTCTCCTGAATCCCACCAACCTCACCTCCATCAGCTTCAGAATCAAACAATACAGTAAAAATATTGTTCAGGGAGACATGGGGGCATTGAGTCAATACCTGTTTGTCAGATATTCGGATATACTAGGCATGGCAGCTTGTGAGGAAACACAGGACCAAGACACTTTTCGACCATTACACTTGGCACAAAAACATCCCCTTTAAATGCTCCTTTTTG
Organism: Solanum dulcamara; assembly: GCF_947179165.1. Taxonomy (NCBI): domain Eukaryota; kingdom Viridiplantae; phylum Streptophyta; class Magnoliopsida; order Solanales; family Solanaceae; genus Solanum; species Solanum dulcamara. The sequence goes on along the minus strand of NC_077244.1, from coordinate 1,306,545 downwards.
TTTTAGAGGGCTTTTAGAGGCAAGTTGCCAACGGAGGAAAAAATCACTACATTCAGCCATGCTTCCACCCCTTGCTATTGCTGCCACAGCCCGGGTCCGGACACCATAGAGCACATTTTCAGCACAGGCCACTTCGTTAGGAATATTTGGCTCTACTTCTCAGATTCTCTAGGCGTAAGGCATGAAGCCACACCCCTTAAACCTCTTATTATGAGTTGGTGGCTTCGCAAGTATCGCACAGAAGCTCACAAACTTATCCTTCACTCCACCCCAATATTTATATGCTGGAATTTGTGGAAGAATAAGTGCGCGAGCAAATACGGGGGGAAGAGTTCTAAGCTGGCGAGAGTGAAATTTGCAGTTTTCAAGAATATCTCTAATCTTCTTAGAGTTGCATTCCCCTATATTCACTGGCTTTCAAACTGGACCCACACTATCTCCTCCATAGATAAGTGTACTCAGGAGTTGAAAATTACCTAAGTCTCGTGGACTAAGCCACAACTCGATTTCGTTAAGCTAAACACTGACGGTAGCGCTTTGGGTAATCCTGCGGCCATTGGAGGGGGTGGCATCTTAAGAGATCATATGGGTAATTTTATATTCGCTTTCGCCATACCGTTAGGGGAGAGAACCAACAATCAAGCCGAACTAAAGGCGGCTACTTATGGGCTTAGACGGTTCATTCAACAGGGCTTTCAGCAAGTTATTTTGGAAGTTGACTCGAAGCTGCTCACTAAATGGATTAATCACCAGACAAAACCTCTGTGGAACCTCCATCAGGTAACTCATGACCTTGTTAATATTTCCAAATTGTTTCTATCTTTTTTTTGCAGGCATGTCTACAAGAAGGCAAACTACACTGCGGATGCTCTCTCCAAGCACAGCCACACACTCACCACTCCAGGCCACTACACTACTCTCCACTCCAGGCCACTACACTACTCTCCAGCAGCTACCACGTGGTACCCGAGGATATTACATGCTAGATAGAATTGGCCTACCTAGTTTCAGACGGAGGAAGACCAAACGGACTAAGAAGCCTCCATGATATCCTACTCTGTATTGCATCGTTGGAGTGAGCACCCAGTTGCAGTGTTTGTAGTTTCCAGCGGTCTTTTGAGTCATGTTATTTGATGTTCCTCGTTCGCGCTAATTTTGGTTGTAAATATAGCTTTATGAGGTTTTATCTCCAGTTTTCTTTAGATTTTTCCTTTATGATGTAAAGGGAGAGTCTCCCTTATTTATGCTTTCCTAGTTTCTTTGCATCGAGAGGAGTCCTCTCCTTTAGGTGCATAATTTCTAGGTTTTCTTTTTGTGCTTGTATCGGGAATGAGTTGGCTGACCTTAGTAGGATGGCCGACTTATGAACCACCATAAGATTGGAGGTCAGGTTTATGTCCCCCTCCATGTATTTTTTTTGTTTTATTTATGATAAGGCTTGAGGGTGTGCGGCTCAACCCCTGGCCTCCACGAGGGGTGGGAGCCTAGGGGCAAGGTCCGTTTCCTATAAAAAAAAAGATTAATAAAAGGTTTGACTTGGCAAATAAGTTTCTAATTAATAAAAGGTTTGACTTGCGCTTGGTCAATTTGTCACCTTTTTTTAATTAGAAACTTATTTGTCAACTTGAGTTGGTGAGAAGTAGCAGATACATAATGCAATAATCGAGGTGCATGCAAATTGGCCCAGATACCAATCGTCATAAATAAGATTAGTTTTAGCTTCCTAGTTGCTAGGTCCACTCGCTAATATTGAATAAAGAGGATCAATAGACAAAAACAAAGGATGACATCTGTTATCTCTTCCAAATTGGACCTTAAAAGGCGTAAAAAAGGTGATTTGAGTGAAAAAAATAATTAGTTCATAAAATTTACTCACAGTTGAATCACCACCTCCCGAAAGCAAATACCACTGCTGGGAATCCTTGCTGCAGATGAAGGTAAGGCAGGAAACAAACCTGACAATTGAAACATAACAACTGAGTCATGACCATGATAACCAGCAAGCGTTGTCAAAAATAGAATTTCCTCCTGTGAAAATGCATGCTGAAGTTTGAAACTCAACAAATATTTTTCTCTCTGTTTTATTTTTCTTTCTATTATTTTCTTTTGGGGGGACAGAGGAGGGGGCGAGTACGAATAGAATTGCTGGAAGGCAATAAAATGCATTTTTTAAAACAAAAAAAAATATAGTCAACACGGTACCAAAGGAGAAACACAGATAACAGCAACACCAGTGCCTATGTCAAGTTTTGGAATTAATTAGAGTTCTATCTCTAATTTTGTACTCTCTTTTCTGTACCCATTAGTGGAATTTCTCCGCTCCACCCAAGGATTATGTCTCATTAACCGAACCACATAAAATCTGTGTCCCCTTTATTTGCTTTAGTTACTGTTTATTTCTTTTTGTTATTGTCATTTTAAGGCCACTTTGTCTAATTCTGCACCACCCGGATTCCCAAACCTACAAAACATGTAAAAGGAGAATAAATTCGGCAAAAACACTGCATGGTCAAGATTGGCTTTTAACAATAATGACAAGAAAATTGTCACTGGATTTTAACAATTTTATCAGTATAACCAACATTTCAACAGAAAAAGACTATTCTGGATCAGCTTGATTATCACTACTGAGGGTGTCAGGACCACCAGAACTTCAAGAAATTCTTACTCTGTATGGCCAAGGCAAAAACTTTGAATCTCGTGAGCCCCATCTAATGGCTTTTCCGGGAAGACAGAAACCTATAATTATGAACCATAATAAATTTTGATGTTAGCAGGAGATCATCAAGAAATCTTACTGAGGTTCATGGTTAATAAGAAGCATGACATTACTCGGATTTTAAAGTCCCGATCGGCACTAATAATGTATCGTCCGTCAGGTGAAAACTCCTGCAAGATGGAAAATTCTCTTTGAGATAAACTAACTAGCTTTTGAAACCAGAGGTCATGATTAGGGGATCAATCTAGTTTGATAGAGAAAAGTGGGATATGATATGTGGCGGGTTAGAATAAGTTGAACTTAATCTTATATGAAGTATTCATAGACGATAAGAGTATCATGATCCATTCACCAGAATGGATAACGCTTGACGCTTGCCCGCCAGAATGGACAAGGCTTGCAAGAAATTGTGCAAGAGATGTGCATCGAGACAGTATATCTTTATCCATAATATTTGTGTAAAAGAATTGAGCCATGAATACAATTGCCAAAAAGTGTATATGAAAACACAATTTCCATAGAAAACTGCTTAAAAAGGACCACTCATGAGTATCACAACAATATCTGAGTAAATCACTAACCCTCATATATAGAGGTAAAAAAATAGATTCACAGAAAACTAAAGCAATTCACACGAAGAGGAAAGGAAAAGAAAATACCAGACTAGTAATGATGCTGCAGTAGTGGGCGAGAATTGGGACGGCCTTCTTATTGGGCAGACTTTGATTTTCATGAGAACCTTCTATTTCAACTGCATAAATTACACCAAATTTATCCGCAAAGGATACAAAGCGCCCATCATTACTGATGGCAACAGCAGTAACTCTCTTCTCAGATGACCTATTAAAACCATTGCAGTTAGACAAATTTCAACTCCTAATGAGGAAAAAATCCAAAACAAACCAAAAAAGGGGAAAGAGGGGAAAGACAACAACAACAACAAACCCAGTATAGTCCCACCATGTGGGGTCTGGGAAGGGTAGAGTGTACGCAGACCTAACCCCCACCTTAAAAGATAGGGCGGCTGTTTCCGAAAGACCCTCGGCTTAAGAGAGAAGAACAAGGAAGGAGAAACAAGAAAAACAAGACATAGGTCAGTATAGCCAGGCATATAGCAAACAATATAAAAATATGAATAATGAGAGCGATAAAGTCAGGGTAGGAAAGATCGGGGATAAAGGAGCATTAACTACTATAGATAAAATAGGATACCCAAAGTAGACTGGGCCAACTAATATAAGCAGTAATCCCATGCAAAAATCATATGTTAATAAACAAATGAGCGTGAGGTCAGTGCAACCAATAGCTATCAGTATAAGAACAACTTACATAATAAACAGAAATCCACTCATCAAAAGATTTTCCGATGCAGAAAATTTAGAAGAAAAAATATTATTCGTATTGTTATTATTATTACATGGGATTCGTTCTATTTTTATTTTATTTCCTCTGAATTAGGATAGTAATGAAGTGTATATATTTTTTGATTGTTGAAGCACATATATTCTGCCAATTTTTTTTAAAAAAATATAAGCAAATTGATAACTACTTTTTCTGGACAAACACCTAATGCTAATTGCTAACTTAAAAGCTTAATTATGTTTTAATGTTGCTCGGACTCTTCATAAATGCTAATAGGTGTGTGTCGGATCCTCCAAAGGTAGTGCATTTTTGGAGGATCTGACACGGGTGCGGGAACATTTTTGGAGAGTCCAGGCAATGTACTGTTAAGTACATCTAAACAAAAGAAGAACTTGAACATCAGAAACTTACACCGAACTTATGCACCGCCAAGTATCAGTAACCCAAATCTTAACAAGTTTGTCATCTCCAGCAGATACAAAGAGCTTTCCTTCAGCACCATACTGAATTGCTCTTATTGAATCCGTATGCATGTGCACTCCTGAATCATCCACCAATGAAACCGAACAACCTTCTCTGCATCAAAATAGTGGAATATAATATATAATCCAGCTGCAAACTGTAAGTCTTTGGTAATGTTGTTAAACTTTCCTCTAATTTGTCCTAAGAAAAAAAACAAATTGTGTGCCAATATTAGAATAACATTGGCCCCAAAATGAATCAAACTTATATAAAGGATTAATTCCATTATTGACCGGAAATCTAAAAACTTCTCCTTTAGCTATTGTTATACAGAACCTTTATAATCCCTAGTAAAATCTTTATAATTCTTTAAAATGTATGAGAAGTTTTAAGACATAATACATAGATAGATACTTTAACTTAGTCTCAACTTGTAACTAATGCCCCAACTTTGAAAATGCACATCTAGAACGAACACACCCCCTTAAAGGTGTCTAGATGTGCATTTTCGAAGTTAAAGGAATTCTCCAGACACACCTATATCAAGTTGAATTGTCTAGATGGTCACAATGAAAGTTGGGAAGTTCAACTGCCAATGGAGGCCAAGTAAAAGAGTTTATCGATGTATTATGCCAAGTTTTAATATATACTCCATCCGTCCCAAAATAAGTGTCAGCTTAGCAAAAAAAGTTTGTCCCAAAATAAGTGTCACCTTAACAATTTAAGACAATAATTAGTATGTTTTTCCACATGTTCTGTTTTCAAGAAACATTTATTCAAGAGACAGTTTTCAAGTGATAGGTTACCCATCGTATTTATTGATTTCTTAATGAATGTGACACTTATTTTGGGACCGAGGGAGCCACTACTATTAGTCTGTCCCAAAAAAAATTTATTTCTTAACGATTTTTGCTAAGATAACACTTATTTTGAGACGGAGACAGCATTTCATGTTTTAAGATCACAAGTTACAAAAAAATCACTCTTTTCTTAAATTCCGTATTCAGTTAAACTAAGTCAACATCATTGAAATTGACAAGTTAGTACTAGGTTTGAGTACATTATTATGACAAAAAAACAGTGATTAAATGATTATTTTTGTATACCAACTTCTAATTTCATGTTTTAAGAACACAAGTTTAAAAAAATCGCTCTTTTCTTAAATTCCTTGTTCAGTCAAACTAAGTCAACATCATTGAAATTAACAAGTTAGTACTAAGTTTGAGTACATTATGATGACAAAAAAACAGTGATTAAATGATTATTTGTATATACTGACTTACTGAAGATTAAATAAGCGGAGATTCGAACCGACGGCGACGGCAACGGATTTCTGAGTTGGGTGCACTGCAATTAACGCCGGAGCAACCTCAGATTCACGATTTTGTTCACAATCATCCATGTTAGTTTCCTCCATTGTTGTTGACTACAGTAAAATCTTCGTCTTTCTTCTCCCCTAGGGTTTAAGGTTCTACAGATTTAGCAGCAGATAGTATTCAGTTAAGTCCGTTATTTTTGGACGGCCCATTTATTTGCAGTAATGGTCCAGAACTCTCGGCCCACGATGACTTCTTTTTTATGAAAATTATTTTTCCCGTTTGCCGAGTTCATAGTCTATCAAAAATAAAGCTAAGATCTAGGAGGAGGCGAGGGTGTTCATCCGAACCCCTTCAACAAAAAATTGGCACTACATTATTGGAATAAAAATATATTCATGGATGCCATGTAAGATAATAAAAGTAGGTACATGAAAGTTAGAACCCCTCGCCAAAAAGTTGGCACCACGTAATTGAAATAAAAATATATTCACCTAGGTGTTATGGTGTTATGTAAGATAACAAGGATGATGACATGGAAGTTAATAGTTCAAAGACAAATATGTGCCTAAAGTTAGATGGTAAAGACAAATATATGAAAAAGTTTAATGAATGATAAAATAATCTCTTTTTTTTAAAGTACAAAGATAAATATGAACCTTTTCCATATTAAAAAAACTATAAGAAACAAAACTTAAGGAGTGGTCTTTGAAATTATCCTCAATTTATTTTATATTTTTTTATCATTGAGAAATTTTCGAGGGCGAATGACTCACGGTTCAATCCATACTCTCATCTTCTCCTTATTTAGATCCTTTTAATCCTGCATTGATTACATTTCTTTTGAGCTGAAGATCTACCATAAACTACATCTTTACCCCACAAAGATAGAAATAAAATCTTTATATACATCTAACCATTTTTGGACCGCACGCGTAAAACTACACTTGGTATGTTGGCGTTGTCATGACCAAAAAAACAAATATTCTGAGAAACTAATAGATATACACCAGTAGAGAGTGAAGGGCGGTAATAACAACAATAATTACGCTTCAATCCCACTTGGTTGACAAAAAGTGCATCTTTAATAACAAAAGCAGTATTGAAGTAACCAAGTAGAGCGACGAGTTAATCCATCTCAAACTACAACACCACCTCAATTTCAAACAAGTTGAGATCAACTATGAATCCTCACTGACCATATCGCTCCATATAAATTCATCTCAAATTACAAACACTAAAAGAATTTTAAAAAAATTACTAGTGCTCCTTAAGCAAATACATGTATTTTATCATGTCAAAATCTACAGTTCTCAAAGTCAGGGTGAACTTCATTCCTCTAAGAACTCAGCAGCTGAAAGCAACAGGTTACACACTAGACAAGGAGGCTGAAAGAAAGCTGAACATCTTGTTGCTTCCATGTTTTTGGCGCTGTATTTTATTAACCGTAGCTTTTAGACAGCTAGTAAAATAAAGTCGATCACTGGTGAGACAACTCAGAGAAATCATGTCAGATAGGATTCCCATCATTCTCAGTCCACAACAAAGGAGACAAGGGCGAGGCACAAAACATGTTTACCCTCAAACTCCATCCACCATTAGTAATCTCCATTTACTTTTTTCCTATTCACTAGTATACTTCACGCTATCCCTAGCAGCGCCTTTAGTGCCAAATGTTTGTTGTAGCATTTGTTCGATAACACTGAAATAAATTTCATCCCCATTTATGCATGTCCTAAATTCTCAGCTGTGTGCAGCCAAGGATTGTCCCTCTGCACCTTGTCAATGAAGCAGCCTTACGCCATGCTGGCCTCTCACTTCCAAGGGTCAACACATCAACATCAGACAGCAATTGGACGTCACAATTCCAGTAATCCGGTCCATTAACCCCTCCAACTATATAAATATCATCTCCCAACCCTATCATAGCATACCCGATTCTCCTACGAAACTCAGATGCTGAAACTATCATTCTTCTTGATTCTCTTTCTTGCATATAAATGAACCAATTGCTCATAACATAAAGCTTTTCCTTAATGACAGTCATCGGGCCCTGGAGCCAAGAATACTCATGAGCAATCCAGCCCTGCTTGAAATTTTCCAAAACCTGAATAGTTGACAAACCTTTATGCAAGACATGAACTTTACCACCAAAAACTACTCCCGAGCATGCAGAATTGTGTGCATGATGGAGATCAGGTAACTGTGCCCAGACATCTGTTTCAGGATCATAGATTTCCGCATTGCATATTGATTTTCTGCGGTTAGTAAAACCCCCTGCAGCGACTATCTTCCCATCCAACACGCAACAAGCAAACATGGCACGAGGGACAAGCATAGATTCACGTGGACTCCATGCTCGGGTTGCAGGATCATATGACCAGACCTTGTCAGTAGCAAAAATTCCATCTTGGTCACCTGTCAATGGATCCACAGCATCACTGCCACCACCTAAAACAAACAACTTCCCAGCGGTAGAAACAACACTGAAGCGAGCAAAATGACTGATGTTGGATGGGAGAATAGGGAGAGTAATCCAAAGGTCATGTGTAGGATCATAGAGCTGCCATAAGTTTTCAGGTTCAAATGCAGATACACATAAAAAATCTTCAGATGAGTTGACCTCCTGCCTAGCTTTAAATAGTTCAGCACTTTGAATAGCAGCTCTCCAGGAGTGGGAAACAAGCTCTAACTTTGGATGAAGGTAGAATGGAACCCGTGCAAGGCACCTAATGGCAACAGCATCAGGAAGCCCTTCGATGAGTGCAGTCATAACCACCAAGCTTGCATCTATCTTTATCAGCAAATAATGATGATGGTGCACTACTATTGGTTGCGTCAACCTGAAATATGCAATTTGAATCATTTGATTTGATAAACAAATGAATTAACACAGAACAGACACTATTATCCATAGAGTAGAATAAAGAGAATCATAATGTGAATTGCTAGCATTTTATAAATCAGAAGTGACTCTCTTTCTTATACAAAAGGCCGACATCTCTTCTCAGCCAAACTTTGTGCAAGTGGGCAGTGGCGGCAAAGAGACTAGCATACATTAGCAATACAACTAGTGCACTGAGGTTTTCAATGCATTACAGAAAAGCACGTTCCACTGTGGCCTATCTTTACCTAGAGATATTATAACAGGTGTAAATGCCAAGCACACATCACATTTAGAAACTTCCAATTCAAAAAAGCTAAAAACATCTGGCTATATAGTAGACCGAAACAACAAGATGAATAATCTTTTTTTTTTCCTTTTGAAACCTCGCTCCATGATGAATTTAACTCATCAATACCTAAAAATGTCAATTATCTCATTTCACCAATTCCATGTTCAAGCCCACCTTGCATTTGAATGCCCTTCCCTCTGTCCTCCTTATGCCCATTCATTCAGGTACAAACTTGATGGTTACTCATTGGGCCATAGTAGGTGGTAATTCAGGGTGATCCGCTTTGAATTTACAAATATGGTCCCTTATGCATGAGGTCTTTGGAATATACCTAAGGAAATCATCCTTGTTTTCTTAGATGTTCTAGTTTACGGCTTCTCGCTTACAGATCATTTTGCAGCACATGGAGATTGTTCTTAGTTCCTAAGTGAGCATCATTTGCCTGCAAATAAGTCCAAGGGGAGTACTTGGGGGTTGGATATATAAACTCTGGTGAAGAAGTGAAGAACCATAGCAGCTAGATGGTAAGGCTTTGAGGTCAAACAAGCAGAGCTACTTGGAGAAAAGTTAGCAGAATTGACCATAGTAATGCACCCCAGGATGTAGCCTGGGGGCCAATGAAGTGAGTGCAAACCTTGATCAGGGTTCATAAATCCTACTGGACTCAAAAAGCACTAGGTGATTTCCATCAGCCTAAGCTTCGGTGAGGCAGAGTTACTTGAAACTTGTGCGAGAAGAAGATAATAGGTCTTCAGCAAAATAGTCGAGATGAACACAAGTTGGCCTAGACACCACCATTATCAAGAAATTGGCCAAAGTCCTTTTCAATCAAGGAGCTGAAGGGATTCCTTGACCTCATATTCTATCACGAAAGACATATAAGAAGTAATGGAAGGTCAACAGACCCCTTACAATACTACTGAAGAAGGGATGTTTCTGCACTGACTCTGTGAATCCACCACTGCATTCCTAGACCTCAAAAAACCCATGATAGAGGCACAACGTTTGGCATTATCGATTTTTTGATAGGTCAGCATTACAGAAGTTTACCAAAACCTTGAATGTGAAAGTGCATAACTAAAAATAAACGGATAGGTGATGTGGTGATGCAAGAAGGAAAATCTATTGCAATCCCTTGTCAAACACTTAGCATTAAACATCAAGGTCTCTCAACCTATGAAAAAGATCTCATAGACCTCTCACTAGCTGTATTAAAATGGAGGCAATATCTACACCTTTCTCATGTTATCATTATGACTGAAAATTGCAGCTTTAAGGATCAAAAGAAGAACCCAAAGATGAATACATCACCTTAACATAAAGTGTTGACCAAAACTATTGTAAACTAAGCTTCTAAATGCAATAAGAAAAAAGGATGAGAATGATCCAGTTGATGCACTGTACAGAAGGGGTGAAGAACAGTCTACTTGAAACACAATCAACAAGATACAACCAACATGAATAAAGAAGTCATAGACGACTATTCAGATGATGATGACACCATCAAGGCCATTACATCCCTGAGCAGTAGACCAAATCCTATATCTCATGTAACTTTTCAGGATAAGGTGCTCAGATATCAAGGAAAAACATGGGTTGGAAGCGCGGATAAATCCAGGAAACAACTTATAGAAATCATGCATGCTTCAGCCGTTACTGCTCACTCAGGTATACTAGCAACTCAATAGAAACTAGCAACTCAATAGAAACCAAACTCAGTTTCAAATTGACAGTAGCAGTTTCGAATTGACCTAAACAATTAGATGATGCAAAAAGGGTTGTGCAAGAGTGTGATATATGCCAAAGAAGTAAAATTGAGAGCTAGAATATGATACATGCCAAAGAAGTAGACATGAGAGTGTCCTAAACTCAGGGTTCCAACAACCATTTTCTGTTCCTACAAGCATTGGTGGAGCCTGGATTTTCACTAGGAATAGTCAAAATATAAAGAAGTAAACAAACAAAGAATCCAACAGGATTAACGTACACAACAAAAAATGACCTATCTACACAGTGTAATTTTCCATCAAATGGGTGTCAACTGATACCCCTTGGACAAGAGTGGCACTGCCACTGCTTCCAAGAGCTTAGAAACATATCATAACCATCCACACTAGTTCTTAATCTTTCATACTCTCTGAAACACATCCCCGTAAATGGTATTTTCCATCGAAATAGTAATCTTGTTTATTTTGATGATCCTCAATACAGAAGAAAGACTTATGTAATATAACCATGACAATATTGCATCATCAATGAAGTGATTAACTTTCTATATTTTCACCTGATTTCTCAACATTTCTGACTCAATCTTTCCCATACTGTTTTTCTCCCGTTACCCTTATATTCCTTGAGCTCCAATAACTTAATCACTACAATAATTAAAGTCATTGAGCAAGCCCAAAACCCCATCTTAATATCACAAAACCCCATCTGAAAGAGTACCTGAAGATTCCCCTAATTGAAACTCAACACATAACATAAAGTAAAAGAACACAAAAGAGCAAAACTTGGGGTATTTCAGATTATGGGAAAGAACCCATCTTTACAAAAAAAAACAGAGAAATTTATGCTGAGTCCACAATGAACTCCAGAAGAACAAAACTTGGAGCGTTTCAGATTTTAAGAGAGTACCAATCTTTACAAGAAACAAAGAAATTTATGCCAATTTCACAGTGAAGTAGAGATAATTCAAAACAACAAAACTTGGGGTGTTTCAGATTTTGTGAAAGGACCAATCTTTACAAGAAACATAGAAATTCATGCGAACTCCACAATGAAGTCGAAATAATCCCAAAAAAAAAAAAACTTGGGGTGTTTCAGATTCTGGGAAAGAACCAATCTTTACAAGAAAAATAGAAATCTATGCTAATTGCAAAATGAAGTAGAAATAATCCAAAAGAACAAAACTTGGGGTGTTTCAGATTCTGGAAAAGAACCAATCTTTACAAGAAAAAACAACAGAAATTTATGCTAAATTCAACAATAAAGTGGAAAAATCCAAGATTCCCAAATGATTTCAAAGAAATTGTTGAAAAAATAAATAGAAGCATTTACCTTGCTAAGCAAAGAAGATAACTGAAGAGAAAAGCCCCAAATAAAAAATCAGATATTGTGCTGGAAAAAGACGGTAGCAAATAGAATTGCTGTGCGTTTACAGATTTGTTGCTTTTGTCAAATACAAGAAATTGACAAATTGAGATACGTATTAATGTATTTGTTTAACGTTTTTAAATACTTTTGTAAGTAATTGTTTTTTATTGGACTATAATACTTTTTAAGGATATAGGAGTATTTGAGTGGAACATTTTTATTGGTCGATATTCTTTAAGACTCGATATTTTTATTTATCGGTATCTATAAATAATTAGGTTGAAACAACAATATCTGAACTTTATTATTTTTTCTATACTTATTTTATTATATTATTACTCTTGATAGTCTTATATAACGACATATTTATGTGCTTAACAGTAATATTATAAGTTGAACTGATCCACATATATCGTGATGGAGTACTTTAAACTTTATTGCATAAATTAACAAGTTAAAAAGAACCACCTATTATTGGCTTGTTGCCATTAAAAACTATCCGTCACTCATTATGATCGATATTTCTTGAATCGCAATAAAAACTAGATACCATATCATGGAGGATACGTAGAATGAACATAGTTACTTTAGCTGTCAATATCAAACCACGTTACATTGAAAGTTTTATTAAGAATATTTAATCATGAAACCTATTGAGATATCAAAATTATTATTTTTGCAACATGTTACACAAGTACACCATCTCCCCAAAATATACAATAAACTACATTGATAAAATGGAAAGTCTAATGAAAAAAAAAGAAAAGAATATGGTCATTTAATAAACATATGAACATGCATATATCTAACAACCTTATTGACAAATGACAATAAGAACCTTTATTCCCATATTATTAGTGATTGTGGGGAAATCCAAATTTAAAGCATATACATTAGCAAAATTGAAAGATGGTTCTTGTTTAGCCAAAAATACATAGAATTAATCGTTGTGGCGACTTTGCTCCCTCCGTTTGATTTTAATTTAGTTCTAAATAGCTCGAAACTCACGTAATAATTAAGGTACACCAATATAAGCACGTTGACTATAGTTAATACTCTGATAATGACCGAAAGTTTTAAAAGTATTAAAATGTGAGATAAATAATAATTTAATATATGTTGTACAAAAATTGGTGGTTGCTAATATCCACTTTATTTTCCTCCACCTATTCTAATTTTTTCACCCAACTTTTTCATTTTTTCTTCCTTTGCAGTGGTTATAAATAGTTATTGCTATTATGCAATTTAAGACACACAGATACAATAATTCTCTTAACTCTCTCTTTCTGTCTTCCTTCATTCTTGTTGGGTGATGCTATTAAACAAGAAAATAAAGCATCAAGTCAAGATAAAGCAAAGGCCATGATTTTTTCCGTCATCATATTCATGAAGGATTAAAAACTGAATATTTAACTGTGAAAGACCCTCTTGAATTATGGACTAATTTGAAAGATCGATATCACCACCTAAAATTTATGGTGTTACCAAAAGCTCGATATGACTAAATACACCTTCGATTTCAAGATTTTAAAACTGTGACAGGGTATAATTCTGATATTCGCAAGGTAAGTTCCATGTTAAAATTATGTGGAGATACTATCACTTATGATGACTTACTTGAGAATTTTTTTTCACTTTTCACGCTTCAAATGTGTTGCTACAACAACAATATCGTGAAAAAGGGTTTAAGAAATATTCTGAATTAATTACATATCTACTTGTGGCTGAGCAGAATAATACTTTGCTAATGAAAAATCATGAAGCCCGTTCCACTAGGTCTGTTCCATTTCCTGAAGCGAATGTTGTAGCAGCACATAATCAGTCTGAATCAAGAAAAAATAATTATCGTGGTTATGGTCATGGATGTGGGCGAGGATGTGGTAAATGACGAAACAATTATCGTCATCATGGTATAATAAACATAAGAACAATAAAATTTCTCAAAATAATCCTTCTAAGGGTAAAGCTAATATTTGCCACCGATGTGGTATGAAGGGTCATTGGGCACGTGAATGTCACACGCCCGATCATTTTGTGAAATTGTATCAAGTCACTCTCAAAAGAAGAGATAATAATGTGGAGGCACACTTAATTTTTCAGAATGGTGATAATGAAGAAACTCCCTCAAATAAATATGAAGATATTGAGGCAAATCTTGCTTATAAAGATGATGATTTTGAAGGTCTCCCAAATATTAGTCATTTGGAAGCGAAGACTTTATGAACATTGACTGAAGAATTGATCATCTAACTGGGGATAAATATGATAAAAATAGTTATTGTTTTTCTATTATGTTTGATATTATGTTATCCTTCGTAAATGTGTTTCTTAAGGTAGTGCAATTTCTTAAAGTTTCTTATGTTGTTAATTTTTTACGTTCTTATAATGTATCTTTTTATTTTTAAAGAATATGGAAATTTCCTAGTATCACGACCCAACCCCATAGGCCGTGATTGGGGTCCGACCCAGACACCCGTATGCGTACCTACGAACAATATGATAACTTACATAAGAACTCCAATGGGGCATAACGTCTTCATATAAATATATCCCTATCATTTGTCTTCTAAGGAGTCGTCACTAACCATATCATGAAAGGACACGCAAACCGACAAGGCTGCCATTTCATATTAATATTCACAACACATTGCATAGACGCAGCTGAACAAAACTTACACACAACCCACACACATATGTCTATAGACCTCTAAGAGTACCGACGGTATCATATGGCGGGATAGGGCCCCCATCGTACCCCTGAATAAATGAATATATACATCAAAAAGATCAATACCAAAAATCTAGGCTCCGATACAATGGAGCACTCCAAAATAGCTGAGTGAAAAATCCTAAGCTGGCGGATTCCCGAAATACGTGTCTGTACCTGCGGACATGAAACACATCCCCCCAAAGAGAGGGGGTCAGCACGAAATGCGTACTGAATATATAAAGCATAAAATACCACAAAGGAAATTACATCTGAAATAAGGGGCCAGGAGACAAGTATAATAATTAATAAATTACGGTACCTGGATCTTATGAAATGAAGTCATGCATATTATCATCATATACCATACCCGGCCCGTTTTGACACTCGGTGTTACAATTATATCATTATATCATCATATATATATATATTGTACCCGGCCCTCTAGCAAATGACTCGGTGAATAGAGTAGTGTACACTTATACCGTACCCAGCCCATTATGAAACTCGGTGTCATAACTATATTATTACATCATCATATCATCATATACATATATTATACCATACCTGACCCTCTAGTAAGGGACTCGGTGAAGATGTAGTGAAGCTATGCACGATAACACACCCGGCCCGAGACTCAGTGAAAGAAGTAATAACAACATGCACGAGCAGAGTAGTGAGTAACCATATGCAAATTAAATCATCATCTGAGACTCAATAGAATAAGTAGAATAAACTCGCACTTGAGTATTAAAGGCGATAATCATATTAAATACCCTATGAATGTCATTAGGGACCATATCAAATGGAGCCTCAAGAATCATAGACATGTATCAAGATAATGCTAAACATCTTATGAAATCAGAGATATTTGTCATCGTAGAGTCCTTAGGAATATGAGCTTATACATCCAATTACTATTCAACATATAGAAGGCTCGAGGGCAATAACTCAACTACTTTAAGAGTTTTACCGTCAAGAAGTGAATAAGAGTCATGAATCATACTTGGAGCTTATGAATGAAATTACCCCCGAAGCTCATATCATATATCACTTATGTCTAAGACATGCCAAAATAAAAGAGGGATAGATTTACATACCTTTAGAGCTTATTCGTCATACGACACGTATACGCTACCCGAAGCGTCTCAACCTATATTAAGATGTCAAGAACTATGCTTAAGTTATGTGAAGGTCCAAAACGTATTCTAATGTTAGTAACTCCTTTCTAGAAAATTAGGCGACGCTTCCCTTATATTCAAATCAACTTCGTAACAACTAAGCCAACATCAATACCCACACATTCACGTACTATATCATATCGAGGCTATTCGAGCCAAGACTTGAAAACTCGCCGGACAGCCCGCATGCTATTCTGAATCAGCCCACACATAACATTTGATCATAATCCTTTAACACAACAGCTCAGCCAACATGCAACACAACGTGTAACTTTAGCTACTATTAATCCTCCTAGCTCAACAAGAATAACAACGTACCAAAACAGTCCCCCAACACGGCCCAAATGGAAAGTCAACATTAACATATACAATTCCCTTTACTTTTAACACATAATCTATAACCATAATAGCAAAACAACAATCAACCCAATTTAATTTACACAAATTCTGATTCTGCCCGTTTCAACACCAATACTTAATCATGGGGTTTTCTCATTTCAATTTTATTTAATTCCTTCATCCTCGTATAACAACAACAATCACGACATTAATTAAAATTGATTCATCCTTTTTACTTCAAAACAGCCCCTACACGGTTTTCAACACCCTTCAATAATAACGTGTATAATTTTATATTTCCAGTCCATATTTACACATCCACAACATGTTTAAATCCTCACTAAATCGTGTGAAAAGGGGATCAAACCTTACCTTAACAAGTAGGCTTCTTAAACTTGCTGAAAGTTGCAGGTTCACGTTGAACCTCTTTGTTGCCCTAACGATGAATCCCATGTTGCTAATCACCTTCCAATGGATCGAAAATACCTTAGAGAATTAATTTTAGGGATCACAATTTAGAAACTTATTTGCTGCAGCCATGGTAGAAGCTCTCACCCTCTCTTTCTCTATTTTTCTCTAAGTTAAGAAAAAGAATAAACTAAGGACAAGCTCTTAGTCATTACTAGGCCTATATATGCTATCCATGTGGGGTTGACATGTGTCCAGCCCCTAAGGGTGACATGTTTTCAGCCCCTACACGTGTCCATCCCCCAAGAGTGGCACACGTCTAGCTCCTACATATGTCCACCTCATCCATGCACCAACCAGTTGTTGCCATGTGTCTTGGTGGGTGTCACGCCCCGGGAGGGTACCCTAGACGTAACCGGCACTCAGAAACTATTTCTGGCTCCCAAGCGAACCACATAGCCTAATCACACATCCGTTCATTCATTCATTCAGCGGAAAGTTTAAAAGTAAAGAATAATTTAGCGGGCAACTCAAATCATCCATTCAATTCAAAGAATAAAGGCCATGTGCCGACAGATCAACTAAAATATTTGTCATTTAAAAATAGTTTGACAAGAATAACTCAGTCGACTCATCACTATCTAGTCTATGAAGCCTCTATCACTACTATCTAATTGGTGCCAATGACATGTTCATGGCTACCTCAAATCAAAATGAAAAGGGCTAACTCGATGCAAGAATACACAGACGGTGTCCTCCGAATGTAGGGGAGGACTCACCACTATGCTGAGTGCGAATAGATCCCCAATGATGCTCCTATTGACGATCTCTTAAACCTGTCTCTGCATCATGAAACGATGCAGGCCAAATGGCGTCAGTATATGGAATGTACTGGTATGTAAAATGGCAGAATGGAACATACCTCAAGGAAGAATAGCAGCGGTCCAAATATCTCAAATTGAAAGATAAGAGAGACTCAACAAGGCATCATAAGTCTAAAGTAAGGATACAGTTTAGACAGAGACCAATCATATACCATACAATCCAATCCAATTATGTATAATACAGTTAAATCAAATCATTTACAATTCGATCCCTTTCAATCATGTACAATCCGATTATATACACTCAACTCAACAATCAACTCAATAATCAAATCCAATCTAGTCACATACCATCCTATTCAATCCAATCACAATTCATCTACTCCAATCCGACCGTATACAATCAACTTAACATTCAACTCAACAATCAGCTCAAGGGACTCAACTCAGTAAATATGCAAATTAAATTATGCGACGTTTTACAATTCAACTCAAAGGACTCAACTCAATAAATATGTAACAACTCACTCAAGTGTCCTAAGTCTAACAAGAAATAGTTTAGACAGGACTAACTCATAAGCATATAGCAACTCACTCAACTCAACTGACTCAGAGCACTATCAAGACCTAAATGGGAGTTTCTCTTAACCGACAACCAATACTTATGAGCCAGTGAAGGTACAACGAAACGACGTCGTTGCCACGCCCGTTCATACCTTGCCAGGGCATGAACGACGAACCTTATGGATCCAATCCAACCAAGTCCTATAATGTCAGGACATATCTCTCGGGGAAGCATCCGACTTAACGGTTCAATCCCCCTTACGTTTGGCAACACAGGTATTGGGTTCGAGTATGGACTGTACTCTTGCTCAATTCGGTGCTCGATACTCCTCCCATGACTCCATGCTCATAAAACTCCTTCAATCATCTCAAACTCCTTCAATCATCTCAAACAAGCCCTCACGGCTAGTTTCATGTGGAACATTGCCACCTCATCAACTCTGTTCTCATTTCAACTCAATTAACTCATAATGACAAGTCTCATTGGACCTTCTTTCAAATCGACTCATTTCAAATCATCAAACTCTTCTCTTTAAAAATTTATACAATCTCGACCCAATGAATGTAGAAAATGTTATGTACATCAAAATATAATTTCAACTCCTCAACTCAAACTCAAAATAAATACTTTAATGTAAAGATACTCAACTCATTCAAAGGCTCTTCATACTCAACTCATACTTAAACTCCTTTCTAAATCAAAGATGAAACTAATAATTCTTTAGACTCATAATAGTGTATAAATAGGTTATGCAAAAAGGTTCACAAATACTTTATTTAAAGCTCCTCCTCAAGAGATAATTTATTTTTAAAATATTCCTAAGACTCCAATCAACTCAAATTATGCACATCATATACCACAAAATCACATTAGACTCCAATCCACTTCATCACATAACATCCTCATCAATATACCTCTTCATCAATCATTCTACACATATTAAATAAGCACCATTCACGTCATCCCTCACATCGTCATCAAAACATCATCATCACATCATCCTCATATATTATCATTTACATCATCATCAAATATTTACTCTAAAATCCTTATTTTTTTGTCCTATGTTCATTTTATAGAAGCAAAGGGACATTCTTAACTAACCAATTCATTCTTTTCATTCCAATCAATACATATATACACACAACTATCCATCTCAACCTCAAGACATTTATAACAAGAAATTTCATCTTGGGTTCATGTGAATGAAACATGAACCCATACTCTCAACAAAACTCAACTCAAGAGAATCGTCAATACCTATAAATCCATTACAAAGATACATTTGTAGTCAATAATATGAAAATTAACTATTTAGTAACTCAAGTCATTAAAAACATCAATCAACTAATAGTACTTAAAAACCTTTCATAGTTTAGGAAAACTTTCAAGAAAACCTTCTTAGAAGGTTCAACTCTTTCACAACTTCTATCCAACACATATATGGGCATATGGAAGAACTCAATCCATATTTTAGGTTAGCCTTACATACCTTGTTTGAAGACTTTGAAGGAACTTGATGTTAGGTCTTCAATGGAAGACTTGAATCCTTGAAACTCTTGAAGGCACCCTTTGTTGGAGATGGATTTGGGGAAGAAGAAGAAGAAGAAGAAGAGAGAAAATATTAGGGCTTTTAGAGAGAGAGAGAGACTGAAAATATGGTCCCAAAACGTCCAAGGATAGGTATATATAATTAGGAAAAAAGTCCAAGTTGCCCCTCTTCAAAAATCTGAAAAATTGGGCAAAAGTCTTGCTGGCGCTATAGTGGCGCGTCGCGCCACTGCAGCGCCAAGCCAAAATAGGCCTAAAACCCTGCACATCTAATAGTGGCGCGTCGCGCCAAGGATAAAACTACTGAGGCTGTTTTCTGGCGCTATAGTGGCGCGTCGCGCCACTGGGGCGCCAAGCCTATATTCCGCCCAGGCCTGAATATTCCTGCAGTGCTAGTTCGTAGTAAAATGGCCATAACTTTTGACTTCGAACTCCAAAAATTGCAATCTTGGTGGAGTTGGAAAGAAGACTCAAAGACCTTTAATTTGGTAGGTTGTGGGCCACCCAGTTCTTTATATAATAGGAGATATGGTCGTTTGAAGTTGACCCTTAAACTAACTCGTCCGAAAACTTAATCAATTGGAGTTCTTTGGACTCGACTTGGTGTTAGAGATCCCTTATGACCCCTAAACACATATAACACACTTCAAATACTTAGGAATTAATCCTAACTCATGTGTAGAATTACAAGTCCTCCAGTTCGAGTCTACCCACACGTGAAGAAATGTTCAAATCTTAGCGAAAAATTTTGAGGGGTGTTACAGTGGGGTCCACTTCAGTAGGTGCATCACCTACTCATTCCAAGTAGGTGCGTCACCTACTCATTCCAAGTAGGTGAATCACCTACTTACTCTTTTTCGTAGGTTCGTAATCTAGTCTCACCTTAAGAACCTATGTGATCCTTGTTACTTAAGTTTGACATGTACTTAAGTAGCTTAATTATGTAAAACATTCAAACCGGTAGCTTAAGCAAGTAGGTCAATTATCACGACTCATTATTTGGCCTCCAACTCCTTTCAAATCCTTCCAAACCTATTTTCAACCATCACTACTCACATAGAACTAGTCTATGCAAAATATGGGGCATTACATCCCCCCCTCCTTCGGATCATTTGGTAACGTCATGGATAACATGGATCACATGACAACTTTTAGGGAACCAAACAAATGTTCCCATGTACAAATGTGCGGGTTATAACACCCAGTCATCAGTTGGATACAAAATCAATTATGATGATATGTGTCTTATCATAGGGCCACAACACACACTATTTTAAGAGATAAGAAATATCAAGCTCAATGTCTTTTACATGCTATAATCTCACACAAGGGTCCTCTCAAAGGACCTACAAACAATCAACTTTGTGTCGGAACATGACACCTGATCCAAGTATGTGTCAGAACGTGACACCCGATTCAAATACGTGTCAAAACGTGACAACCGATCCATATATGTGTCGGAATATGACACCCGATCCCAAGATATCACAATCACAAGAACATACAATGTTTACAATATTTATACCACCAAGAAAAAGTTCATCAATATAACAGGCCAGCAAGTGATCATTTCACACATAATCTAGCACGTTTTCTTATTCATATACACACACATATCATGAAGAAATTTAGCAAGTATATAAAACACACACAAGAAACTAGACCATCACCTACCTCAAATTTGAGCTTTTAGAACCTTACAACGCTGTAGCCTTCCTTTTTTGGGTTTGTTCTTCTCGTTCTTGGTCTAAAAACATTAAATACATATCAAGGATCAGTATAATGGCCTGTCTACCAAGAAATATAACACAATTTCATTCCCTAATCCAAACTCATGATCCTAACCTTACCCTAGAGCTATTTTCCACCATAGAATTTCAGTCCAAACCCTCCCCCAATGATTATTAACCATAGTTCTAGTTTTCAAGAATCAAAGTATGAATCTAGAGAGCAAAAACCTTACCTTAAGCGTGGAAATCTGTGGGAAATCAATAAAAATCGCCCTAGGTCGCCTCTTGGATTTTAGAAACTGAACTTGCAGAAAAAGACCGTTTCTGATCTTTTTCACGACTTAAGTCGCGACTATCCCACTCTAGCGGAACAAATCCTGCTCTGGCGGGATAGGCCAAAATAGAGAGCTCGGAGTTTGTGCTTCAAGCTTTTTTTTCACAACAGACCCCCTTCAAGGACGTATTAAAATATACTCCTCACGCAAACTTCGATTTTGAGAGTTTTCTTGGCAGAATGCTATTTTGCGAAGCCATAAATGCTCCGTATCGCCTTGGCTATCAGCCTGTCCAATCAAATTACAATTTTGACTTTCCATTATTCACGTGATCACCCTAGACTTCACTTAACTCAGAATTTGTCCAAGTCTGGCCTAGGCTCAAATTCGCCGAAGTTACTACCCGACGTTTTCTGGCTCGAAATCCTTCCACATTGGCCTATACCTAACGACGGGAGCAGATTGTTACAGGAAAGCAAGTGCGGATTTAAATTTCTTCTAAAATTCTCGCAATGCCTGATCAATTTGATGCCATAAATTCATCTTCACACAAATTTCTCACTAATTCGTTGTAGGAAAACCTTTGTTTCTAGTAGTGAAGTTAGCATCGAGGTATATTTTAATATAAAGGGAGTGATAACTTAGGTAGGTAAAGAGAATAATGGATAATTGAGTTATGAAACTCGTAAAAAATAATAGTTTAAGTGTGTTTTTGACTATGAACTCCATAAAAAATTATTGAGACAAAAATAATAGAAACAACAAATAATACGATAATCAAAATCGGAAGAAATACCAAGAGGTAGGGGTGTGCATTCGATTTTTTCAATTTGATTTGTATTATTCGGTTTTGATTTTTCGATTTTTCTTTTTGAAAAAGTGTAACCCAATCTGATTGGTTTGGTTTGGTTTTCTCTTTCGATTTGACTTTTTTCTATTTGATTATTCGGTCATGTCAATAATTAATAGCATAATTAAAATTATATTGCAAGTTGAAAAATATATATACAAGAAGAAGTAATAATATTGTCTATCTTAAATATATACTTTCTAATACATATCACAAGTAAAACTTGAAACACAATACTTAAAAAGTAAATTCTTAATCCAAATCCAAATCAATAAACTAATCCAAATTAAAATTCAATTCAATTTGATCTGATTTTTTGATTTTATCCAAATAGTGCACACCACTGCCAAAAGGTGTTCACGACATTTTCTTCTAAAGACTTTTTTTTTTGTTTTGATGTTTGGGTTCTTGGGATGTTCTGTATATATATACCATGGTACGTTAATTTATAAACTTTTATTATTATTAATTCATAGTTGTGTAGGACATTAAAATTTATATTATTAGTAATATTTTCAGAACTTCATTTAACTTCTAAATTTTATATTTTGATTTTTTTCGTAAAATTTAAAGATCTATAAGATTTGCACATCACATCTCAAGAACATATGCTTATTCCTCGTCTTATCTAATATAAAACGCTCCGACTCATGCTTTCGCCTTCTAAAAACACCGATATATCGACATGTTTTAATTTACGCCCAACTTATAAGTTATTAACTATTTAAAAATATGTTGAACGGTTCTCACGACTCCAATTTCTTTAATTAATAAAAACAAACACAACGTCACAACCAGAAATATCCTACAAAATTGGATATCCACCAAATTAATTTGAGGCATATATTCTCAAAATGAAATGCTATAAATAGGAGAATTAATAGCATAAAAAAATTGTCCCCCCCAAAAAAAAGAAACACAAGCAACAAGCACTAATTTTACAACAAAAAATAAAAAAATTCAAGCGTTAAGCAAAACACATACATTAAAAAAACAAAAAACAAAAAATGGAGGCATCAAAGAAGCTTGTTGCAGTGTTTCTCGTTTGCATCATAGTTATTTCTTCATCTGTACAAATCTCCATGGCTGACGGAGAAAGTAACACGGAAAAATTCAAAACAGCATTTAACACTGCTGCAGTTGAGTACACAGCTTGTTACAATCTCTGCCAGAAGGAATGTTCCGATGCAGGATTTGGATACACTCATTGTGAGATGAAGTGCGACGAAGATTGCACAGCTAAATTGCTCAAAGGTAGTCTTTTTCTGTCTTGCTTGATTGACAAAATAATTCTTCTTCTTCTTTTTTTGCAAATTTAACGTATAATATATAATAACATGTTGGATTACGATTTTCTAACACGTTATTATGTTCTATTTTTTTGCAGAGAAAATTCAAAACATGAAGAATTGAAGCCTTGGAAATGGACCAAAGGATGCAAATGTAAGGGGGGAAAGAGAATAAAAACAGTGGTTTTAAAAAAAATTAATATTTCTACTAATTTATTAATTAATTACCACTGTATTTGTAATTTTTAAGATTTAATAAAATCGTTTCTTTCTCTAATTACTGTTGTTTCTCTAAAGTCAATTGCAGTTAATTTCATTTATTTTTTAATTTTATTTTATGTCTTCTTAATTATCTTGACATATATTGCTTTGATATACATAATGTTGCTATGTTTTTTGAAATATTTAAAAAGTATCGTTATAAAGAGTAATAAGGAGGCTAAAATCACTACATCAGGTAATTTTCTCTTCATATTAAAGGGTACAATGGAAACAACAACCAACTTTACTCTTAAAATGATAATCATTTTGGGACACTATTTTTGAGCTAAAACAATAACAAGTCACGCAATCTCACAAATGGGGTATGAAAAGAATATAATGTATATAAACTTTACCTCAATTTTTGTGGGGTAGAAAGTTTGCTTCTAATAGACTGTTAGGGGTCGTTTGGTTGGAAATAACTTATCTTGGAATAAGTTATTCCACCATGTATATGAGATAACTTATCTCATCACTAAAATATAAATGGTGGGATAAATAATCTTAGGACTGTCTAATACCTCAAATCAAACGCAAGATAAATAATCATACATTTTATCCCTTGAATTATTATATCTTATACCTCATACCAAACGAATCCTTAAAGCGACTATTAATTTGAGACAAAAGGAGTATAGTATATAAAATTCACACTTCCTTATATATAAAATATATACAAGGAAAATGGTGTTGATCGAGGAGTTCCAAGACATTTAATTATTTTACCCATATATATACAATTATAATGTATTATAGAGTTCTATAAAAACTTTATTGCATATATAGATGATGTACTAGTTGAAAAAACGAAGGATCCGTTGGAGAGTACACTTTATTTAAGTGTACTTGTTATAATGTTAATATTTTTGGGTGATGTAGTAGGAATACATTATACACTGACAATTAATTTTAAAATAAATAAATTAGTGGCGACCCTTATTGCCACAAAAAAGTAGGCTTCGGTGGTGACCTTATTTGCCACATTAACTAGTAAAACTTTAGGAAAAATTATCTAAATACACATCTTATTTTATCATAATCTCTAAAATTTCATATCATTTTAAAAAAAATTCAAAATCCCTCTCGGATATATCACTCCACTCTCGCTGATATATTCCTATCCCCCTCTCGGATACATTTCTTTCCTATGTATCCGGATATCCTATCCCCTTTGTGATACATCTCTATCCCCTCTTTGATACATCTCTCCCCTTTCAGATACATCCCTCTCCTATGTATCCGGAAGTCCAATTATATATCCAAAATCCCTAAATTTTAAGATTTTTTTATAACTTGGAAAAGAGTAGGGAGATAATGTAATTAACTCTTAACACTATGAGATTTATGTAAATTACATAAAATTTTATGCGGCATATGACACAAATTTTGAAGGCAATGAGGGTGCACGTGCACCCGATAACTTCTAATTTTTTTTTGTATAGATTGTCTAACATAGGATGATATATTTAGCTATGCACTCTCATAATAAGAACTCATTTGGGTGCACTAGTTGAAATTGTCACTATATATCTCACATCACTACGAGTTTGAGCTCAGACAAGAGGCTGTTTTTCCCCTTTAAAATAGTGGTGCCCCCTCTATCTTCAAAACTTAGATTCGCCTCTGCAACTATGCAGTACCTCTTAATACATGAAGTGTGAAGTCCAAGTTTAAAACATTTCTCTATATACAGAGAAGGAAACAAAATGACATACAACCTAGTTATTTAATTTTAAAATAGTCTTAATATTTTTGAAAGTATAGTTATTTACTATATATCCTAGTCAAATCATAATTTATAATAATTCCTAATTTTTAGTAAACTAAGTCTTCATTACCAACCAAAAAAAGAAGCAAAAAAAAAGAAAACACAAGCACAACCAGAAATTTCCTACAAAATTGGTTATCAACCACTTAAATTTGAGGTGGTATTTTATAATAGCATTAAACACAAAGCAACAAACACATAAAAAAATAGAAACATAACAAAAAAAATGGAGGCATCAAAGAAGCTTGTTGCAGTATTTCTCATTTGCATTATTATGATTTCTTCATCTATACACGTCTCCATAGCTAATGAAGAAAGTAAAGCAGAAAATTTTAAAAAAACATTTGAAAATGTAGAAAATGAATATAAAGATTGCTATAATTGTTGGGGAGGAAGCACCACAACTAAAGTTTGATATGACAATTAATATGAAAATAAATTGGTCACGAGAATTTTACGTTGAAACCCCTCTAACTGATAGAGGGGAAAAACCACGGGGTAGAAGGATCTCACTATTAAAATATGGAGTACACAGCTCTCAAATACAAGGAGAAAACAATAATTAACACTTCTCTCTTGTAAAAGGAACAACTACTAAAAAGGACACTCAAGACTACAATATTTATCTTGGTGTATAACTCTCTTTGTATTCTTACTCTCTCTTTCTGGGATGATTTAAATGAGGGCAATAGGTCCTCTATTTATAGGAAACTAGAAACGCGTAAAATCAGCGTATTGAACCTCCCTTTTTGACTACGCGTTCAAAATGCGTTTTGTTCCTTTTTTGACTACGCGTTCAAAACGCGTTTTGTTGACTACGCGTTCAAAACGCGTTTTGACTATCTTGCATTCTCCCACTTGAAGATTTTGTTACACCCCAGATTTGTTTTTGTCTTACTATGGCTATAGATGGCTTAATCGTGAGCTGAGGTGGAGCCCACTTAATGGATTTTTATAAAAAGGACATATGATAATTTATATGGATAATGTATGTGAAGTTAAACACAACTCAAGGAGGACCCTTGAGCCAAATCCAAGTGTGAGCCCTCCAAAAAGATGTTTTTAAGTTATGTTTTTGGGCAATCTGACTTGGGGAGACCATAACGCCATCATGGCTCAGGAATTTGGGAAACCTTATAAAATAAAAGTTGTAGATAATTGGATTATCTTTCCAACCATAGGTTGGGGTAATTTATTCGATATCGATATCAAGAGATATGACTGTTTTACTGAACAAAGGTGCTGGCTGCGAATTTTAATTCCGAATTTTAAAAATGGCTCGACCAGTTTTCAAATTTCTACTGATATAGAAATATTAATCGAGATTAGGGATTAATTAACCATGGTTGAATTATTAAGTGGGAATTTGAGATTAATTGAGATGAATTAAATTAAATAGTGGGATGAAAAGTAGTCCCACTGCCACATGGCCAATTTTAATTGGCCCATGCTTTAGTAGGGGACATCTAGTCACCTTGGGCAGCACACATGGTCTTCATTTTGACCAAAATAGCAGCCAAAAACGTATCCCAACTCCAGAATATTCAAGAAAGAGAGAGAAGCCCTCATCTTCTCCAAATTTCCTAAGCCTTTAAGAAAGAAAGAATAGAGAGAAGTAACTAGAGAGAGAGAGGCGCACAAGCTTGAGAGTGAGGAAGAAATTGAGGGATTAAGTGTGGTGATTATTCAAGGTTATGGAAGCAAGGATGGATCCATTAGAGAAGCAAGAAAAAACATTTTTGACCAAGCCCTCAAGTTTTCAAGCAAATTATGTCATAAAAGCCTAAGGTAAGATTTCATCTCCTTTTTTGTTTTTCCCTCATCTTGAAGGTAATTGAAGCTTGTGTGAGTTGATAAATGAGTGATGAATGTATAAAATTATGGGTGTTGATGTTGAGGCATGGTAGGAGACGTTTGGGGCTGCTTGGTGTAGAAAAGAATGAATTAATTTTGCTTAGTATTGGATTGTTATTGTTATGGATTTTGTGATGAGAATGAAGGAATTAAATGGTTAAGGTTGAGGTTGAATTTGTTATGGGTTGTTGTAGAACTTGTGGTGATATTAACATGACTTTCTTGCATATGAATGAATGATGTTGTGGTTGTGTGTGGCTGCTGCAATAGGTCACGAAAATTGTTGAAAAATAGTATGAAATAAGGTGTAAAAATTATAGGTGGTTTGCTTGGCTTGTGGTAGGTGTTCATGAGGTTTTTGAGCATCTTTATGTTGGTAGTTAAGGGCTATTTTGATAGGTTGTTATTGTTATTGTTGAGATTGGAGGATTAATGGTAATGAAGGTCATATGTTGCACTATATGTTGGTTGGGCTTTTTTAGGATTGTTTCAATAAAATGTTAACACTATGAATTATTAAAGATAATCGGAAGATGTAGTAGTTGTATGTGGATTGGAATTGTTGTTGAGTGTTATGAATGTGGGCTGACTTAACTTACCAATAAGGTTATAATAAAGATATTAACTTGTATTAAATGAACTTGGAAGCAAGAAAATCCCATGATTAGTGTTGGTATTAAAATGGACAGATTTGGAGTATTTTTGAATATCGTCTTGGCTTGTCTTGACATGGCATTTGAAGGTGTGATTATTGATGTTGCTTGGGGATTTTATGACTGATTTGAAAGTGGAAAAAAAGTGAGCAATATAAGGGAGTTGCTGCCCAGAATTTTGTGTTTTGCAAACCCGTTTTTTGGATGGGACTGCTGTTAGTAAATTTAGCATAACTCCTTGTGTAATGCTCCGTTTTGGTTGATTAAAGATGTTTTGAAAAGCTATTTGATAGACCTAAAACTTTCATTTAGACTCTAAAACCCAGTTTTACTTTTATATACTCGAAAAAGGGTGATGAAGTTAAGGGGAGGTGCTTTCCAGTTTTTTTTTGTTTGAAATAATCTACTAACGATAAAAAACGTTTTATGCCTTTCCATATCTTAACCATAACGCTTAACGTATTAATATAGGTATGAGGCAGCATATACATGTTGTGTGCGGATAAACACTAAAGGTATGTAAAGCTAACCTTTCTTTCTTTTGGCATGATTTATATGAAACAAACGGACGAAGGTATAAATTCCAAAGAAGCTCCTATTCTTAGAGACACTAGGATGGCTAATGTTCGTAAATTCCTAGAAATTATATCTTTATATTTTGATACATGAGTTTGATTCCAGCCATCCTATTTTGGTATAATTCATCTTTTGATATAATTCATGCTTTGGTATAATTCATAATGGCAACCTAAGGTTACTTGAAATAACTATTGTCTTGATTTTTAAATGATAGTTATTTCAATTATTCAATTGATCCTCATATTATGTTTCGGAATATGGAAAATAATTTCTGAAAGACTGTTTTGACATAAACCATCGTGACATCTGAAAAAAGTGTACTATGAATATAGGTCAGTTTCTTTTATATGACTTGTCATCAGGATTAAGCTATTGAGTCTCTATAAATGTTTTATATTTTAAATTGCATTTAGTTTCTCACTACTCTACTCGTGCATACTGTAACCATTCTTTCACTGAGCCTGGGCCAGGATATGTTATCAAGCGTACTTCTCTGCATTTTTCGCCGTGCCCCGACGTAAGGGGGCAGGTATGACATGTACATGGGTTGTGGTGTATGTTATGCCACAGAGTTATGATGTGCCATGTACACATATGCTTATGATATGGTATGATATGATTTGATATGATTTGATATGGCCATCTGATATGATATGATCTATTACGGAGATATTTCCTACTCTGGTGTTATGATGTGCTGTGGCGCCAATGCCGGGAGGGCGACCACGTTTTGTTCACCGAGTCCCATGACATGGGGCCGTATATGGCATATGTCTTTGCATATATGATTTGTGATTATGATATGCATTTTGAAATTTTGAACATTTATTTCGTTTTCTGCACCTACTATTCAGATTATGGTTTTACTTATTACAGTTCATGCTTTACATATTTAGTACATTTTTCGTACTGACCCCCTTTCTTCGGGGGCTGCATTACATGCCCGCAGGTACCGAAGTTCGATTTGATGATCTGCCTGTTTAGGACATTTGTTGCATCGTTGACAGTGCTCCCTTGTTCGGAGCTTGTATTTTGGTACTGACTTTATCTCTGTATATTTGGATATTTTGGTCAGGGGTACGACGGGGCCTTGTCCCGTCATATGACTATGTTATCATCTGTAGAGGTCTGTAGAGAAATTATGTTGTGGGTTTTGTATATATGTTTTAGGTTTTGTGTGTTTTGCGACAACCTATTGATCCTCGTGCGCTATATCTATTTTTGTGATCTATTTGGAGATCCCTTCTGATCATTAACTATGTTACTCAGATAATGTACTAATTTGGGCTAAGGGTACGTTTGGGTGCTCAATTCGGGCACCAGTCACGGCCTACGGGGTTGGGTCGTGACAGATTTAATTGAGAATTAATTAAGTCTTCACACCATTCTTTCTACCCAGTTACTGTAATGTTACGTTTCTGCTAGGCCAATAGAAGATCGATTCCATATAAACTTGTTACTGTTGATCGACTTCGTAAACATATCTGTCAGGTTGTCATTGGTGTGAATTTTCTGAATATCCACACTGCCTTCTTCCACCTTCTCACGAACAAAGTGATACTGAACTCGTATGTGTTTTGTCCTTGAATGAAATGTCAGATTCTTTGCAAGATGCAAAGCGCTCTGCCTGTCACAAAACAGAGCAACCTTCTCTTGTTTGTGCCTGAGCTCCTCCAGTAACATCTGCATCCATATTGCCTCTTTGCTAGCTTGTGTAGCTGCTACATATTCTGCTTCCGTCGTAGATGTAGCCACGATAGATGTAGTTTTGAAACCCAGCTTACAGCTCCTCCAGCAAGAATAAACACATAACCTGTGGTGGACTTACTTTTATCAAGATCATCTGCATAATCTGAATCAACATAACCTTTAACAGTAAAGTCTGATCCTCCATAACACATTGCAACATCTGAGGTACCCTTGATGTATCTTAGGATCCTCTTAACAGTATTCCAATGTTCTCTACCAGGATTAGCCATGTATCGACTGATCACTCCCACTGCTTGTTCAATGTCAGATCTTGTACATACCATGGCGAATATTAAACTTCCCACTGCTGATGCATACGGTACTCGAGACATCTCCATCCCCTCTTCTTCATTGCTAGGACTCATACTTGAGGATAACTTGAAATTAATAGGAAGTGGAGTAGAAATTGACTTACAGTCTTGCATCTTGAAGCGTCTCAAGATTTTCTTCAAGTAGTTCTTTTGAGAAAGACAAATCTTCCTATTATATGATAATACAAAATTAAAGGATTTTTACACAATATTTTATATCGCGAGTTATTTACATATATGCATGTAATTTTACTGAATTTAAGTTATATACACCAAAAACTTAGAGTTTAGCCTATTGTAATATAACAATGATTATCATACATGTTATTAATATGTTATTATCTTCTATTTTTGCAGAAAGAATCGAGAAAATGAAAAATTAATTTGAAGACTTGGAGATGGACCAAAGGATGCAAAAACATTCATTTAATTAGTATATCAAATATAGGGAAAGAAGAATAAAAGTAGTTTTTCATTTGTGACATTGTACTTGGTAATTTTTTTTGGTGATATTCTAATAAAATATACTGAAAAAGGCCAAAATTACCCCTCAACTTTGAAAAATAGTTTATTTATGCCCTTCGTTCTACTTTAGGGCCAATTATACCCCTACCGTTATACTTTGGGCCAAATATGCCCTTGAGTATAACAGAATGCCACGTGTCAGTTTCTCAGTGGTCAACTCATTTCTCCTTTTAAATATGTTTTTTTAATTTTTTTTAAACCTGTTTTTAAAACCATTTTTTTAAAATATTTTTTTTTAAAAAAATCTATTTCGTTTTTTATCTATTTTTAAATCTGCTTTTTAATTTATTTTTTTAAAATCTGTTTTTATGTATTTTTTACAATATGTTTATTTTATTTTATTTTAAATTTGTTTTTAAAATAAATTTGCATTCACAGATTTAAAAAATATATATTTAAAAAGCAGATTTAAAAATAGATTAAAAATGGATTTAAAAAACATATAAAACAGATTTTAAAAACAAATTTAAAATAAAAATTTTTAAATCTGTTTTTTATGTAGTTTTTACAATATGTTTATTTTATTTTATTTTAAATTTGTTTTTAAAATAAATTTGCATTCACAGATTTTAAAAATAATAATTTAAAAAGCAGATTTAAAAATAGATTAAAAAATGGATTTAAAAAACATATAAAAAACAGATTTTAAAAACAAATTTAAAATAGAATAAAAAAAACTGATTTTAAAAAATAGATAAAAAAAACAGATTTAATCTCAAGGGCATATTTGGCCCAAAGTATAACGGTAGGGGTATAATTGGCCTTAAAGTAGAACGAAGGGCATAAATAAACTATTTTTCAAAGTTCAGGGATAATTTTGGCCCTTTTCCGTAAAATATATAAATTAGCAAAAATTAAAGATTCATTTTGTTTCGATCCGCCCCATGTCTCAAAACTTACGCCTTACGACCTTGTGAACTATCCTATTAAAATGCCCAATTTGACGCCTTCGCCTTTTAAAACATTGCTATCGACATGGACAAGGATCGTCAATAAGAGAAGCAAGGAGTTTTGAAACAATTGATTTTTTTTTTCTTTTCAAATGTCTTTGCATGTGTATACACAATTTCGATATATTATATATGGAGTGTTGAAAAATTTATAGCATTGAGTTTTTGGTAGTGAAAAGTTCCTATGTCATTTTGGTAAAGAATAGTTAGTAGCATCAATGATGATCGATCTTACTTGCCACAAAACCTAGAAGTGACACTTATTTTATCGACTTAATCAACAAGAGGAGATTAACAATTCATTGCATAAAAAATAATATATCGAGAGAAATAATCTCACAAATTTACTCAGAATAAAAAGTTCACACAAGTGATAACGTATCACTTGTGTCTCACAAATTTTCCCTTTAAACAAAATTCTCAAAGCCTCAAGGACTATATTGTGAATGGCTGAATGCTATCAAATTAAAAAGAATGAACCTCTATATATTTGTAAAATCATAAACTTTTTTCTACGAGAGAAATGACTAGCTAAATATGAAGATTTTTTGTTTTTCTTTTAGAAAAAAAAAAACTCAATTATAATTTAAAAAAAATCAAAACAAACACCAACACGAAACTCACTTAATCACCAAAATACACCAATATAAGCACACTACTATAGATAATATTTTAATAATGATTGATAGTACTAAAATGTGAAACAAATAATGATTCAATATATGCATTTTTAGGTCAAACATCATCATCTTTCTCTTAGACTCTTGTTCATTCTTTATAATCATTACAAACTAATCTCAACAAATCATGAGCGCCTCACTTTGATTTATACCAATAATTAGTCCTATAACTAGCAACTCAAATCATCAAATATATATATATATATATATATATATATATATATATATATATTATTGTTGATATTACAAGATTACAAATTACAATTAAAAAATAAATGAAGAAAATAAATTCACTTTCTTAGCTGAGGCGCGGATATCTCGCTTTCTTTAAGGAGATTAAAGCCCACTGCAGCAAATCTTGTCACCGGTCCAGCCAGTGGCAAAACAAGAATTTTTAATAAGGGGTTCAAAATCTGAAAAAGTAGACACACGAACTAGCCGAAGGGGGTTCGACATCTACTATTTATACATAAATTTTTTTTTAACAGATATGTTTACGAAGCCGATCAACAGTAATAAGTTCATATGGTGTCGATCTTCTATTGGCCTAGCAGAAACACAATATTACAGTAATTGGGTAGAAAGGATGGTGTGAAGACTTAATTGATTCTCAATTAAATCTTTAAGTGAGAGAATGCAAGAAGTCAAGAAAGGTTGCAGAACAGAAAGTCAAAAAGGGGAGGAAAAAGCAGCAGCAAAATGCCTACAGAAAAATCAACGCGTACAAAACTTAATGCATTTTGACAGGAAAAAATTGACAGGAAAAAACGCGTACAAAAATTAACGCGTTTTCATCCTCCTATAAATAGAGGGCTAGTGCCCTCATTTAGAGCATCCCAGAAAGAGAGAGTAAGAATATAAAGAGAGTTATACACCAAGATAAATATTGTAGTCTTGAGTGTCCTTTTTAGTAGTTGTTCCTTTTACAAGAGAGAAGTGTTAATTATTGTTTTCTCCTTGTATTTGAGAGCAGTGTACTCCATATTTTAAATAGTGAGATCCTTCTACCCCGTGGTTTTTCCCCTCTATCAGTTAGAGGGGTTTCCACGTAAAATTCTCGTGTCCAATTTATTTTCATTTTTATTGTCATATCAAACTTTTGTTGTGGTGCTTCCTCCCCCAACATAATTAACACGCCCTAACTTCAACTTTTAGATGAGCAAGGGAACAAAGTTGCATACGATATTTTTAATTAATTAAGAAATAATTTTATGTTCTTAAAAACCACTTGATCTTCACAAAATAGGAATAAAATCCCATGCTCATCATCCTTTTCAGATCCCATTTATAAATTACACTGATATACTACTATTTTTCTTGAAAGCCTAATGTTTTATGATGTATATCTTCCTCCTTAAAAAATATATATTTCTTATTACCCACCACAAATAAATAAATAAAAATATAACCAGAATTTTCCTACAAAAATGTATATCCACTACTTTAATTTGAGGTATTTAAATGTCCAAAAACACTTATATATAGGAGATTCAATAGCATAACCAAAAAGAAACACAAAAAGCAACAAATTATTAAAAAAAAATAATTAAAATGGAGGCATCAAAAAAGCTTGTTGCAGTGTTTCTTGTTTGTATTATTGTTATTTCTTCATCTGTACAAGTCTCCATGGCTAATGAAGAAAAATTTGAAGCTGCTTCAACTGACTACATAGGTTGTTACAATGAATGTCAAAAGGAATGTTCTGGTGGATACACTCATTGTGAGATGAAATGTGATGAAGATTGCACAGCTAAATTGCTCAAAGGTATACAATGTACCTAGCGAGTTAAATGAGTTAGAATCGGCTGACCCTTTAAACTAAAGGGCCTATAAAATAACAACATAAAATCAGCCCTAAGAGGGCTACGGGTTGGGATGGGTTGACCGTTCAATCAAAAGATGAATAACATTAACCTTTTAGAAAGGCTATCGAACATTGATGAACACAATATCAATATGTCAAAAATTCACATGTCAATAAGTTGCACACACTTTAGTGTAATACTTACAAAACAACATAATAGACAAAAATACAACAGTCAACATTTATAGAATTCATTAGAACAAAATATATAAAAGAAAAAGAGGTCAAAGATTTATAGTTATAATAACTTCAATTTTCTAGTTGCTGAAGATTTTGCAAAACTTAACACTACTTAAATTATATAGAATAAATATTTTTAAAATTCACGACTCACGAGCTGACCTTTGAGACTCGCGGGTTGAGCCTATGAGGCTGGTGTGCCAAATGATGTTTGGTTAAAAAGTCTCGTTTCTAAATAGACTGAAAATTCTTAGCCCAACCCCACTTAATTTAAGAGTTTGATTGGACCGATCTC